>NC_081409.1:595469258-596069258 GCF_030272615.1 Cryptomeria japonica
TTGTCTTTAGATATTCTCATAAAAAAAATTTGTTTTGTTACACCAAAATCCTTCATAGAAAATGAATTTTCTATTTTTTTATGATCTCTTTTATATGTTACATATTAGATCTAGCAACAAGAATGCAATCAACATATAGTAACAAGCTAATATAGCTACCATTATCCAATCTCTTAAAGAAAACACAATGATCAGAATGACATCTATGGTAACCTTGTTTATCCATAAATCTATAAAATTTAAAATACCATAATTGGTGTTCTTTCTTCAGGCCATACTGCTGGCAATATTACATTATAACAGACAATGAAATATTGTTGACATTTCAATAAGGATATTGAGAAGGTTGTTGATGATTATGGACATAACTGATTAAAGATGTTTTACTATCTTGATATTATTATTTTGTCATTGATGTCAAGAAATTGATTTTCTAATTTAGTATGATGTTGCCATATCTTGAGAAGTATGATATGAAGATTATAAAGAAGTTGGTAAAGACACAGGAAAGAATATGATGAATAAGGGGATAAGTTATTCAATGGGCAACTACTACCGAGTCAGACAATGATGAGATCTTGATGTTTTAGATTGTTTTAACATCATACATATGTTGTAACATGTAAAGGTTAATACTATACTATGTTATCAAGCAAAGAACCTAGTCGGTAAACCCTAAGGTTATCGCTATCGGTTAATGAAGGTAGAATGTCTACCGAGTGAAGTTTAGTATTCAACGAGTTGTAACCAAGCTATAACAAAATGCATTAAATGTTTACATGTGATATTTAATGAAAGAAGCTGATGAGCTGGAGCAGATCAATGATTGGTAAGCCATGGAAGAAGTTTGTTAACAAATCTAAGGCAATGGAAAGTCGGCAGGAAGATCTACAACTCAGATTGAATTGCATTACCCTAACACAAGTTCCAAGGTGGGGTAAAACATTTTCAAATCGAAAGATACATTGAACCTAGACAAGATTGAAGATCTAATGGCTATGATTGATCATGGGAAATTTGATCAAGGAGATTAAGTGGTTAGAAGATTGTTTATAAATAGGAAATTGTTGATAAATAATGTATGCGGGCAAGTGTATGCACAGGGATTCTACATAGTGATTACCGAGCACAAAAGCTTGAAGACCTATTAGAATAACAAAGTATTGATGCCCAACAGATAGTCAAGATTAGTTCTATGTCTAGATTGTATTGAACAAATAGGAATATGCTTTAGCATTTTAGATGTGAAGTTGCAGACAAATTTTATTACTGTTATTTTGTGAAAGTGACAGGAAATCTCTTAACCGAGTGGACTTAACAATCTTATATGTAAATCCTCTGGCAAGGTGACATTCTGATTGAGTGTTTGAAATCCTTTGACAAGGTCACTTCTAACAAAGTGAAGATCTTAATAGATTTGAGGGAAATCCCTTAACCGAGTCACATCTAGAAATGTGTTTGTAATCTTTAACATGATTTGCTTTTAACCGAGCATACTCTAGATGAGTATATTTCTTAGTGGGTCTGAAATCCCACAGTGTTTTTTCCCTATTTGGGTTTCCACGTTAAATCTAGTGTTATGAGGTTTATATTGTTCATATGCTTTTGAGTTTGCATGTTTGACAGTTTTTGGTTATATGACTGATATATGTGTTACCGAGGTTGAATCTGATGTTTTTATGGATGATTAAGTTTGAATGATTCACACCCCCCCCTCTCATCCTTTTGGCTATTGGATTTGTACTTATATTAAGTATCAAAACTATAAATTGGTATCAGAGCTTTGGACTCCGAAAGGAAAGTTTAAAGGCACTTGAGTTAAAGATCCAAAGATGTATAAGAGGGATGCACCTAAACTGAATAAGTCAAGTTTCTCTACATGGTAGAAAAGGATGAAGCTACATCTATCAGGAGTTGGAGAATATGCTATATACTATTTGGAGAATGATTTTGTTGCACCGAGCACCTATCCATTGACTATGGAAGAAATAAAGGTGAAGCAAGAATATATTCAAGAAATGATTGAAATAACATCTTCATTGACCGACTCAGAGTTCAATGATCTAGATGGCTGCAATGATGCAAAGGCAATGTGGACTAAGCTCATATCTATATATGGAGGAGATGAACATGTTCAAAGAGCAAAAGTAGATAGTCTAAGAGGACAACTTGAATCTATGAGGATGAATGAAGGTGAGAACATAACCCAGTACAGTACAAGACTAAAGGAGATTGTAAATCAAATCAAAGGAGCAGGAGGAACTATTGAAGAAAAGGATGTAACAAGAAAGTTGTTAAGAACCCTTCTACCTACCTATGCAATCCGAGTCTCTGCAATCAATGAATTGAGGTCTGTACCTAATATGCCAGTTTCCTTGGATGCTACTATTGGTAAGCTACATGCATTTGAGTTAAGTAATTTTGATAATAGTGGGTCATCGGTAAATAAAGTTGAATCTGCATTTAGTTCTTTTCATCTGAATGAATCTAATGATTACAATGAAAGAAAGTATAAGTACTCTGAAGGAGATCACAGTGGAGCAAGTAAAAGATTTCGGAAGAACATGGAGGAGGTACACAAACTATATGAAGAAATCAGAAAGCAAGAAGAGTTTGAAGCACTATTGGCCAAAAGGTTACCAAGAAACAAAGGTAAGTATAAAGGAAAACTACCTTTGAAATGTTTCAATTGTGATAAGATTGGACATATGGCTTCTAACTGTCCTGACAAAGATTTTACTAAAAAGAGAGATTACCAAGATGACAGACAGAAAGATAACCATTACAAAGGACACCGAGACTTCAGAAGAAGAGATAGAAACACATGGTTAATTGCTGATGATGAATCTAATGATGATAAATCAGATGAGATAGATACAAAGGAAGTTGTTTATGTGGCTATCAAGGCTGGATCAGATGAAGAAAGGTATGAAGAAAAAGCCCTAATATCTCACATGAACACTAATGATTCTTGGATTATAGATAGTGGATGTTCACATCATATGACATGAGATAAACACAAGTTTGTTATGTTAGAAGATTATGATGGAGGCTATGTTAGATTTGGTAATGATGCACCATGTCTGGTAAGAGGTAAAGGATCCATAACACTTCATGATAATTCAAGATGCAATGATGTTTATTGGGTTGAAGGTTTGAAATACAATTTGTTGAGTGTAGCATAGCTAAACAACACAGGTTACCGAATAGAATTTCAGAAAGGAATTGTCAAAGTTCATGACAAGAATGGAAAGTTAGCTGCTACCGGGACACAAACAAAAGGTAATACATTTCACCTTGACTCAACTCACAATAAGTGTTTTCATGCAAAGATTGATGATACCTGGTTATGGCATTAAAGGTTTTGTCATGTTAATTTTGATAATCTGATCAAAATAAGTAAGAAGCACTGAGTAAGAGGTCTACCGAGTCTTGAAAAACCTTAGAATGCTATGTGCCAAGGATGCCAGATGGGTAAGATGACAAGATCAAGCTTTACAAGTAAGTCCTACACTTCTAAGGGAATTTTAGATCTTGTGCACACTGATCTTTGTGGTCCTATGAAAGTTCAAAGTTATTATGGTGATAAGTATTTCATATTATTTGTGGATGATTATTCAAGGATGATGTTAGTAATTTTTTTAAAAGAAAAATCAGAAGCTTTTCAAATGTTTAAATGGTACAAGGCTAGAGTTGAAAATGAAACAGGAAGACAACTGAAATGTCTTAGATCAGATAGAGGAGGAGAGTTCACATCTGATGAGTTCAACCTATTTTGCAATGATCATGGTATAAAAAGACAAGTCTCTGCATCGAGAACTCCACAGCAGAATGGAATAGCTGACATAAGAAACAGATCTATTGTGGATTGTGCTAGAACACTGATGATTGAAAAGAAAGTTCCACAAACATTTTGGAGAGAAGCAATACGCACAGCTGTTTACACCTTGAACCGAGTTCAATTGAAGAAAGGTACTTTGAAGACACCTTATGAAATCTAGTATGGCAAGAAACCTAATGTAAGTTATTTTAAGATCTTTGGAAGTAAATGCTATGTTCATAAAGATGATAGAAATGGCAAGTTTGATCAGAAAAGTGAAGAAAGAACATTTCTAGGATATTCTTCTAGAAGCAAAGCATTTAAATGTCTGATCAAATCATCTAACAAAATAGTAGAAAGTGCAAATGTGAAAATTGATGAATTTGTAGAAAGAAATGATTAAGGGAATTCCAAAGAACCAGAAGACTATGATGAATTTGTCTATGTGCAACCGAGAAGTCCTACTGAGATAACTGTTGAAGAAAATGAAGAAGATATCCAGTTACCAAGTGATGAAGAAGATCATACAGAGCCTACCGAGCCTGTATTAGCCAAGTATGTTAGAAGACATCATGCACCAAGTCAGATTATAGGAGATAAGGATGATCCAGTGATGACAAGGAACAAACTGAGACAGAACACATGTTTGATATCCGAATTTGAACCGAGAATAGTGAAAGAAGCATTTAACAGTGAAGATTGGATAAATGCTATGACATAAGAGATTGATCAAATCAAGAAGAATGACACATGGACACTGGTCCCAAGACCGAAGGACAAAAATGTAATCGGTACAAAGTGGATCTTCAGAAACAAGCTAAATGAAAAAGGTGAGGTCATTCAGAATAAAGCAAGACTAGTTTGCAAAGGTTATGCTCAAGAAGAAGGAATTGATTATGGTGAGACTTTTGCACCTGTTGCTAGACTTGAAGGAGTAAGAACATTGTTGGTATATGCTGCTTTCAAGAACTTCAAGGTATATCAAATGGATGTCAAATCTGCATTTCTGAATGGAATATTAGAAGAAGAAGTTTTCATTGAACAACCTGAAGAATTTGTTGAAGACAATGATAAAGATCAGGTATGTAAATTGAACAAATCTTTGTATGGTCTGAAACAAGCACCTAGAGCATGGTATGAGAGATTGCACTCTTATTTGATTAAGATTGGTTTTATAAGGACAAGTGAGAACAACAACATGTACATGAAGAATGATGAAAATGGAATACTGATCTTAGCCATATTTGTTGATGATATTATATTTTGTGGAAATGACTCTTTATGCAAGAACTTTGGAAATGAAATGAGCAAATAATTTGAGATGTCATTAATTGGTCAGATAAAGTATTTTATAGGTTTACAAATACTGCAAATGAAAAATGAGATTTTCATTACTCAATCCAAGTACATAAAGGAAATCTTGAAGAAATTTGGAATGGAGGATTCAAAACCAGTAAGTACTCCTATGACTACCAACTATAAACTATCAAAGAATGATGAATCTGCATCTGTTTATGAGACACTTTACTGATCTATGATTGGAAAACTACAATATGCTGTTCACAACAGGCCAGATATAGCACATGCAACAGGTATTGTTGCAAGATTCTCTGTAGATCCTAAGGAAACACACATGACAGGAATCAAAAGAATTTTCAGATACTTAAAAGGCACTGAAGATTACGGCTTAGTATATCAAAAAGGAAATGATTTTGATTTAAAAGTTTATGCTGATGCTGATTGGGCAGGCAACATTGATGACAGGAAAAGCACAAGTGGAGGAGCTTTCTTCTTAGGAGAAAGACTAGTGAGTTGGCTTAGCAAGAAACAAGGATGTGTTTCTCAGTCAATAGCCGAAGCTGAATATGTTGCTGCAACATTGAATTGTACCAACATTGCATGGATCAAACAACTGTTGGAAGGTATAAATGAGAAAGTTACCAAGCCAGTAACTATATTCTGTGACAATACTAGTGCCATTAATATTTCAAAGAATCCTGTTATGCACTCTAAGACAAAGCACATATCTATCAAATATCATTATCTTAGAGAAGAAGCTCAAGAGAAGAAAGTGGTGTTGGAATATGTTAGCACAAAGGAGCAAATAGCAGATATCTTCACCAAGCCACTACCAAAGGACACTTTTGAATATCTCAGAAGTAAGTTAGGGGTCCTACCCCTATCTTCTACTCACTAACCGAGTTCGGTGAAAGCATCACTTCGATGAATCTATTGAATATCTTTTGGGGAGTTGATGCTGGAGTGATACACTTTAGAATGTTTTCTAAAAGTTTACTGGAAGTAATACTGGAATAATATAGAGAATGATACAAGAAATAGGAATTGAAGTCATATGCTCTGACTGAGACTCGGTTGATACACAATAGTAGGAAATAACTTCTTACAGAAAACAAATTATGTTTTAGTTCTTTTCTTTTTTGGCATTGTTGTCAAAGGGGGAGAAGACCTACCAAGGGGGAGAAGACCTACCAAAGGGGGAGAAGACTAAGAATATATGGGAGAAGATTGAGAAAAGACTACAGATTGAAATAAAGACGGAAAACAGAAGAGAAGTCTAATGAATGGGGGAGAGCATTTCAAGCACTTCAGAATCACAGCAATCCGAATCTTTTAAAGGTAAAATCAATTGGTTTTGCCATCAATGCCAAAGAGGGAGATTGTTGGCAATATTACATTATAATAGACAATGAAAGATTGTTGACATTTCAATAAGGATATTGAGAAGGTTGTTGATGATTATGGACATAATTGATTAAAGATGTTTTACTATCTTGATATTATTATTTTGTCATTGATGTCAAGAAATTGATTTTCTAATTCAATATGATGTTGCCATATCTTAAGAAGTATGATATGAAGATTATAAAGAAGTCGGTAAAGACACAGGAAAGAATATGATGACTAAGGGGATAAGTTTTTCAATGGGTAACTACTACCGAGTCAGACAATGATGAGATCTTGATGTTTTAGATTGTTTTAACATCATACATATGTTGTAAAATGTAAAGGTTAATACTATACTATGTTATCAAGCAAAGAACCTAGTCGGTAAACCCTAAGGAACCTAGTCAGTAAACCCTAAGGTTATCACTATCGGTTAATGAAGCCAGAATGTCTACCATGTGAATTTTAGTATTCACCGAGTTGTAACCGAGCTATAACAGAATGCATTAAATGTTTACATGTGATATTTAATGAAAGAAGCTGATGAGCTAGAGCGGATCAATGATTGGTAAGCTGTGGAAGAAGTTTGTTAATGAATGTAAGGCAATGGAAAGTCGGCAGGAAGATGTACAGCTCAGATTGAACTGCATTACCCTAACACAAGTTCCAAGGCAGGGTAAAACATTTTCAAATCGAAAGATACATTGAACCTGGACAAGATTGAAGATCTAATGGCTATGATTGATCATGGGAAATGTGATCAAGGAGATTAAGTGGTTAGAAGATTGTTTATAAATAGGAAACTGTTGATAAACAATGTATGCAGGCAAGTGTATGCACAGGGATGCTACATAGTGATTACCGAGCACAGAAGCACAGAAGCTTGAAGACCTGTTAGAATAACAGAGTATTGATGCCCAGTAGATAGACAAGATTAGTTCTATGTCTAGATTGTATTGAACAAATAGGAATCTACTTTAGCATTTTAGATGTGAAGTTGCAGATAGATTTTATTATTGTTATTTTGTGAAAGTGATAGGAAATCTCTTAACCGAGTGGACTTAACAGTCTTATATGTAAATCCTCTAGCAAGGTGACATTTTGATTGAGTGTTTGAAATCCTTTGACAAGGTCACTTCTAACAAAGTGAAGATCCTAACAGATTTGAGGGAAATCCCTTAACCGGGTCATATATTGCAATGTGTTTGTAATCTTTAACAGGATTTCTTTATAACCGAGCATACTCTAGATGAGTATATTTCTTAGTGGGTCCGAAATCCCACAGTGGTTTTTCCCTATTTGGGTTTCCACATTAAATCTGGTGTTATGAGGTTTATATTGTTCATATGCTTTTGAGTTTATATGTTTGACAGTTTTTGGTTATATGACTGATATATGTGTTACCGAGGTTGAATCTGATGTTTTTATGGATGATTAAGTTTGTATGATTCACCCCCCCCCTCTCATCTTGTTGGCTATTGGATCTATACTTATATTAAGTATCAGAACTATCACATACAAGTTCTTCTTTAACCTATACACTAAGTCTTCCTTACCTTTGACATCATACCCCTATAGTTGCTACATATAAATCTCTTCCTCCAAATCTACATGAAGAAATGTTGTCTTTGCATCTAATTGTTTAAGATGAAAAAATTATGTAGCCACAAGAATTAGAATAGTTTGAATTAAATTCATTTTAACAACAATAGAAAATATTTCATCAAAATCAATACCCTTTTTATGTGAAAAGCCTATTACCACAAGTCTACCTCATATCATTTCTTGCCTCCATGTTATTCCTATAGCTTGTAAACCCATTTCTTTGGCAGTCTTCTTTTACCTTCAGGCGATTCAACTAAGTCTCAAGTCTTCTTTTGTATCAAGAGTCCATCTCCTCTTTCATTCCTTGCTCCCATGTATTTCTGGGTGAGCTCACAATAATGGTTCCCACTTTTTTGCCAGTTTTGACACTGAGATGAACAATTTTTAAATAATCTTCAACTTCCGACAACTATAACTTTTAAACTATTAAGAATTTGGAGATGATGTAAATTAGTGATTTGTAGAATTTTGTCTATAGATTCATATATATTTTTTTCAAGTTTTTTTGAAGGATTTTTTTTTAATTTTTCCATCTCCCTCGAAAAGTAGTTTTTTACAACAAACTACATTTTTTAAGAGTGATGCGCCTCCTAAAACGCATAAATTTTTTTTTATAAATGATAAAAACTCAATTCTTTCAAATTTCAGTTTGTAACATCAATATCAAGGGCTTCCAGTTGGTTTGATAGTGATATGTTCAATATTTTTCATTTTATTAAGTTTTGAAGTCCGACTAGTCATAATTCAGACATAGGTTTACGTTTGAACACATAACTTATTCTATATATATCGAAATTCAATTTTATTTTTTTT
Source organism: Cryptomeria japonica (assembly GCF_030272615.1). Lineage (NCBI taxonomy): Eukaryota > Viridiplantae > Streptophyta > Pinopsida > Cupressales > Cupressaceae > Cryptomeria > Cryptomeria japonica. Next base: position 595,478,182 of record NC_081409.1, read on the forward strand.
GTTAGAAAGAAGACATCAATACCCAGGGCTTAGATATTTTTCAGAATTTTTTTGAATTAGTTTCCTATTTTTCCCAATGTGTTGAACAAAGAAGTTCATGTTCGGTGAAAAACCTATATTTGGTAAAATTAAAAAAACAAGTTCATAATAAACTCAATATGTAATAAAATTATATTCATTGGAAAGCTTGCTTCGAGGACTATAATACTACATTTTGGGTTGTCAAGATCATTCCATTTGAGCCTTCAACCAAAGGTTTCAAGGCAAAAAATATGCAAAAAAATGTAGAAATCTTCAGAGAAGTGTTAAAAAAGGGGTTCGAACGAAGGGGGGTTCGAGTGAACCCCCCTTTTTTAGGGGCGTTCAAATGAAGGGGGGTTCGATCAAACCCCCATGCTATAATTGAAAAATGACATAAACGGGCATTAAAGGTGCTTCGCTCGAAAGATGGGGTTCGAGCGAAGTGGGGTCTTCGCTCAAACCCCAAAGGGTATTCCATTCGAACACCCCCACTTCGCTCGAACCCCCCATAAACAAAATTTTCCACTTTCACCAATTTCCTTCATTGGAAAAAGTGGGAACCAGCTTTGTGAGTTCACCCTTCTAGTTTCAACCTACATTGCTTATGCATAACTTTCTAGTTAACCTAAATTTGTCAGTAATACATAATATAATGAGGGAGAGTATCATTCAGGGGGTCTACTTATCCTGGTAGATCTTCTTGCAAGAGTTTGACATACATTTTTTTGTTTTGGTTGTTCAATGTTTTATAGAGCCGATGGTACTATTTTTTGGGGATTTCATCAAGAATTGTGTAATCTTTGGGTTCCTTTTCCTATTTCTTTCATTTCAACTAATCTATATACATAAAATTCTCATTGAATATGACATCTCTACTCCTAATGATTTTGTGATTTTCATAATCCTGTAGACAATGACTGAAATTATTAATTCCATATGCAATAAAAGTACACTTCTTGGATTTTTCCTAAATCTTTGTGAAAACATGAAAAACATAGAGGTTAATTGAACATGATAAATACTTAAAATTATGCAAAACATCTAAAATCAACTAAACTTTTACCTTCCAAGCTCCTAAGATTGAGTTAGAAATGGGCATTCCCAAGCTCCACTTCATTTTCTCCTTTGATGCTTTTGATGTAGAATGATCTCCATTTGCAACCCAACAATAGTGAATTGATGAAGGGAATAAGTGGATTAGGCTAGTGAATTGGGAATTATGATGGCAAGATGGAAAGATTGGATGGTAAAATAACTATAATATGGATGCAAAATGAAATATTAGGAAATAAAAATAACAACATGAAATTACTAATGAAGTGGATGATTTGGTGGAGCGAGGAGACTCCAAATTATATTTTTGGATAGAAATGGATGGTTGAGATTGAATGATAGTGGAGGGCTGAGATTGAATGAGAGAAGGTGAGGTGGCTTTGACTCTTAGCCTTGTGACATGTGTCACAAGGTGAAGTGTCTTGGGAAGAAGACTTGGCATGGGGAAGAGGGCAAGGTGTGCTCACACATTTGTCAGCAAATATTGGGAAGAACATTGAGATGACAAGTGGAAGCATTTTTGGCAAAGTGTAAGAGTCCTAGATTTGAGGAGGATGACATGCGACTGGAAAGGGGAAGTGTAGGGTAGATTTCATAGGGAATAAAATTCTTACACATGTGTGAGCACCTTTGGGTCAGAGATGAGGTGGAGGAGAAAGTGACCTTTGCATGCAAGATTATTTATGAGGGGGAGTCACATGTGGACCTTGGTAGGAGGGATGAATTTAAAATAGGGGAAAATGCTAATGGAGATTAGGCTTAGGTTAATTAGGCTTAATAAAGGGTGTTAAATGGATAATTTGTAGGAATCAAGATATTAATTAACTAATTAACTAAGATAGTTTGTTGATGACACTATCCTTATGGGATATTCTTCTGTCAAGGAGGCTAATGCCTTCAAAATTGCTCTTAACTCCTATGCTTTGGCTATTGGTCAGCAAGTCAATTGGGACAAATCGACTATTTACTTCCTAAATACTCTGGTCATAAGACAACAAAAAATTGCTAAAATTATTGGGTGCAAAGTGGAAATGCTCCCTTCCACCTATCTGGGTCTTCCTTTGGGTTTAGCTCCCCCAAATTCTTTCTGGAATATGCTTATTGACAAATTCAATAAAAGACTGGCTGGATGGAAAGGCTCAAAGTTATCTCAGGCTGGGAAACTGCAGCTCCTTCAAGCTACTCTTCAAAATCTCCCTGTTTATGCCCTCAGCCTATTTGGTATCCTGGCTAAATTTGTTGAAGCAATGGAAAGAATCCAGAAGAGATTTTTATGGTTAGGAGTGGAAGAAAAAAAGAGAATATCCTTGGTTGCTTGGGACAAAGTGTTTAGACCAAAGAACAAAGGGGGTTTGGGGATTAAAGCTCTAAAAACCTTTAACAAAGCTCTTCTTGCTAAATAGTTATGGAGAGCCTATGATACTAAGAAAGATTGGAATCAAATTTGGTTTGACAAATACATTTAGAATCAGCCTATCCAAGGGGTCCTTAACTCTGAAGACATCCCTGTTGGATCCTTCATCTGGAATAGCATTACTAAATCCATAAAAGTGGCAAAAGCTGGGGCTGGATGGGTCCTTGGAAAAGGTGACAGAATAAGGTTTTAGGAAGACCCCTGGATGAAGAATGAACCTCTTTATGATCAAAACAACAGTCAAATTATTGAGGAGTGTAAAAGGAGGTTTGGGCCTATGGTGTGTGACTATTGGAAGGAGGAAAAGTGGGTTAGGCTTGATGACATTCATTCTGGATTTTCCTCCATCCAGAAGGAGTTGTTGTCCTCCCTCCAGAAGGAGTTGTTGTCCTTTTCCCCTAACAAAGAATATGATGATGTATTCCTCTGGAAAAATGATCCTAAAGGTGACTTTGCAGTTGCCTCCGCTTATAAAAACACCTTTTCTCAAACCAGCAATCTCATTTGGAGTAAAGTTTGGAACAACATTTTGATCCCTAAAGTCAACATTTTCTTTTGGCTTGCTTCTCGTAATAGTACTCTTACTCTTGACAATTTAATCCGAAGAGGTTTCAAATTCCCTAATAGATGTGAGCTATGCCAGAAGGAGGGGGAATCAGTTGATCATTTCTTTTTTCACTACTCTTTTACCTGGGATATTTGGTGCAAAATGTGGGAAAAATTGAAAATTAATTTGGTTATGAACAAGAGTATCAAGGTTATTATCTGGCAATGGAATTTTCCAACCAAATGCTGAATTATCAAGAACCTTTGGTCTTTGACCCTCCCCATGATTTGCTGGGGCATTTGGAAAGAAAGAAATAATAGGATATTTAGGGAAGCTAAGTGTAATACTCAGGTGGTCTTTGAAAAAATCTGCAGGGCTATAAAGGAGAACATCAATATTCCTCACAAGAATAATTAGCAATGGTCTATTACTGATATGAATGATATGGAAATAGACATCCTCATTGAATGGAACCTAATGCATAAGGTCTATAGATTGGAAAATAAGAATAGGAGAGATAACATTGTCTGGCGTTTTCTTGAATATGACTGGATAAAGGTTAATTTTGATGGGGTGGCCAAAGGGAACCCTAGAAAGGCTGGTGGTGGAGGAGTTATTATAAATTCTCAAGGAATTTGCATTGTTGCTTTTGCTTCTCCTTTTGGGATCCAAAATAACCATGTGGCTAAAGCTCTGGCAATGCTAAAGAGCCTCCAGCTAGCTCAAGAATTCAAATTCAAAAAAATTTGGCTCGAAGGGGACTCTTTAAACATCATACAAGCTCTCAAAGGTACAAGTTCTGTTTCCTAGAATATTACCAATTTAATTAAAAGTGCTAAATATCTTTTAAATAACTATGTTAGCATTAGTATAACTCATACCTTTAGAGAAGGCAATAAGGTTGTGGATATCCTAGCCAATGAAGGGGTCAATTTGGAGAAGGATGTCAAATACATTGGAGAAACTCACATTAAAAGGGAGGTTAAAGAGCAATTATACTTTGATCGCATCAATGGGTCAAGTTAATCTCATGATTACTTCCTGGGGAACGATTTCCAAAGATATATATTGGGGGCAGATAAACTGTCAGATTATGAGTGTTTTTTGGCATCATTTCCAAGATCATATGTGTGCAAAAGATTATAGTAATAATCATTGGGTTTGTGTGGCCATAAGAAGCAATTTCAAAACAACGAAAGAGTCTTTACATGGGAATTCCAGAAATAACAAGTTTTCCAAGTCTTATCTTTGGATTGTGAACTGCAGCAGTGGGTATCTTTACTTGGAGCTCAGAATGGGTGGTAACCTAAATAGGAATGAGCCTCCAGGATGTGAAAATTGAAAGAGTGAACGAAAGGTCTGGAGAAGGCTCCACAGATATGGCTTCACTGACTATATGGAAAAGCTTCACGGAAGTAGAAATTTTGTGTCTTATGGTTTTGCTAAAAGCTGGAGTAACAACAGAGTCACCCTGTTCGGGGAGATTTGGCAAATTGATGAAAACATGATTGCAGAGGTCACGGGTCTCTAGACGGAGGGGACTAAATTCTACAGGGATTGGAAGTATGTAGATGAAGCTTTCAAAAACTTCCCGAAGTCAGAGGATGAGAAGGGCAAGCTTGTGAAGAAGGACAACATCTCCTACTACACTCCCCAGTAGGTAAAGCCTTTCTAGCAAAAAGTTATAAGGGTTTTAATGGAGTATTTGACTGTGGATGGCAAATTTACAAAAAATTATAACTATCATTTCACTATTCTGAACCATTTTCATCATGGGGCTAAAATATCCCTGCCCTTCTATTTAGCATCCTCTCTAAATGAGAGCCTTGCAGACCATGCTAAAAATCCTAACTCTTACCCTTTAGCCCACCAGGGGCTCATACTGCTAATATATGAACATCTAAAGGATAAGGCTAGAGAAATCAAGGATGACCCATTGATCATTAGCGCTCATATCTCTGAGAGTTGCAAAGACTTTGACTCGAATGGGGATCAGCCCAACAACCCTACCCACAAAAAAAGGAAAGCTGAAATAGAGCATGAGGAAAAGGAGGTGCATTGTGATGAAGAAGAGGAAAAGGATAAGGACACTAATACTGAAATGGAGCAAAATAAGGATGAGAACTATGGTGAAGGGGAGGAAGGGGGTAATTCTAAAAACCTTCACTCTAACCCCAAGGGCTCGGAAAGTGAGAATGATGCTCTGAATCCTAAGGAGTATGACAACCCTAACTCTAAGGAGACTAAACAGGGTAAGGACTCTACGAACACCATCTTGGAAAATGCCCGTAACTGCACTCTGGAATCCTTCAATTTCCAGAAATGGGTTGTTGAAAACATCACCAGTATGCAAGGTAAGAAAAGGGAGTTGGAAGATAAGATTAATAAGCTGATTAAGAATTCTGACTCTGGGAAACAGAATGAGGATATGGAAAACAGTGAAGCTAAGGAGGAAATGGAGATGGAGGACTGGTTGGAGAAAGATCTAATCAAAGGGGACCTGAAATATTTGGAGGATGTTATTAGAACTCTGAAAGAGCAGGTGGAGGAGGACAAAGACAACATCAACACCTGGATTGCCCGTAATGAGAAGGCTTTGAAAAGCCTCATGAACCACAGCCTCCAGGTCCTTAAAGTTTCTTCCCAGAATATGAACGCTTTGGTGGATCATTTGGAAAAAATAATCAGGATAAGAACCTAGTAATTATAGAAGATGCTCCAACCTCCAGCCCCACGCACCAGAACCCTAGATGCAGAACTAGGCTGACCACTATTGGGAAGGACACCAAAATGAAAGAGAGTCAGCTGGGAGAGGAAAACAACAACCTGAGGGAAGCAGCCAAGGCGATGATGCTCTTGGTATAGAATGCTGAGGAAACTATGAAGAGTTTTTAATTAACTTGTAATGCTGGGCTTGGGGCCAATTTCTTGTTGGCCTCTTGTTGTCCCTTTCTTTGTTGCTGGTTTTTTCGCTGGTCTTTTGTAGCTGTCTTGTTTTGTTTCCTTCTTGGATATCTTTCAAATGTAATCAGGTTTCAGGTCCCTTAAAACCTATTTTTACTTAATCAAAAACTAATTAAGATCCGAAGAAATATTGAAGAAATTGGCTAAGGTTGGGGATTAATTCGAATTGTAGAAAATTTGTGGATTTATATAATTAATTGATAAATTAATTACATGTTGGTCTTCGCAACTGGAATACAACTAGGTTATTAAAACTAAGTTCAGGGATTGGACATCATTACTGAATAGATAACTCTCCTGTAGCAAAGACTCATTTACTTTATCGACCAGGGATGTAAACTTGAAACGGACCAACACTGTATGTGCACTAAGTTCAAATTGTAACCTTTATCTCCTACTACTGGAAAAGGAAATTCTCTGAAATAAATATGCAAAAACATGATGAACCAATACTTTATCAGAACTCACAATTGAAGGTAACTTGAGCAACTGCTACTGAATGACAATGCTCTGGTCAATAATCAATAATCTACTCATTAGAGTTGTCAATGTGAGAGACAAGTTCTTTCTTGTTAGACACTTCTTCCTTTACAATTACAAACACTATGTCCTCATTCTCTTCATCCTCAAATTCTTCATCAGCAACACCTTCATCCACTACAACAAGACAATTTCTTCTATTTCCTCTTTTATACTTTCTAAACCTCTCCAGTTTATCCTTATTGTCATTGTTCGGATAGTTAACAACTATATGTCCTATCTTATTGCATGAAAAACATTTTAAAGGAATCTTACCTCTATACTTTCTAGTGCCTTTTGGAAGTCTCTTGGCAAGAAGATCTTCAAACTCCATCATAATCTCTTCATCATCCATACCTCTGCTTTGCATGGATTCATAACTGGTACTTACTTCTTTTCCTTTTCTGGTTGGTGCAACAGATGCTCTAAAAGATGACTCAGTCTTCTGAACACTGCCATCATAGCTATTCAACTCATATGCAATTAACTTTTCAATGATAGAGTCTAAGGATACCTTGGTTTTGTCAATAGAACTTAGTTCCTAAATAGCAGCAACTTTGATTGCATAGACTGGTAACAATGATCTCAAAACTTTATTGACAATGGTGGCATCATCAATTGTTCCACCTGTGCTCTTGATATCTCCAACAACAGTCTTGATCCTTATGCCATATTGTTGAATGGTCTCACCTTCAACCATCCTCATGTCTTCAAATTTTTCTCTAAGGCTCTCTTCCTTAGCTTGCTTGACATGTTCATCACCACCATAAATAGTTTCCAATGTGTCCCATACATCTTTAGGAGTTTCCTTATCTTGTACATCAATGAACTCAATATCGGACAAACTACTAACAAGGGTTTCCATGACTTGCCCATTTTCTTGAATCTCTCTTTTCTGATCATCGGTTAAAGTGCCATTTGGGATTACATAGACATTCTCAACATAGCTCTAGTGTTGAGCACCCAAACTCTTGATATAGATCTTCATTCCATCCTTCCATATTTTGAAGTTATCTCTATTGAACTTAGGACCTTCCCTATTCATCATTAAGGCAAGATATTTTACCTCAAGTGGTTAAGCTTATATCAGCGAGGACCTGGAGTTTCTCTGATACCAATAGATGAATAATGATGAAAAACAAATACCCTAACTAGTACTGAGAGGGGGGGGGGTGAATCAGTACATACAAAAACTTGTCCGCAACTTATCAAGTTAAAACAATGCTAATCAGTTGTCTTCATTATTGAACTTAACCATGGCAATACCGGTTAAACACAGAAAGACTTCAGACAACTTAAACCAGTAAAACTAAGCACTTCAAATACATTCAATACTTGATAACTACTTCACCCATAAACATATGCATGTGGTATATCAACAATATCATAACCACTAGCTCTGCATGCATAATCACTCAAACAAAGAATGCTTAACCATCACATGAAAAATGCACAACTCATGACACACATATTTTTCACGTGGAAACCCAAATGGGAAAAACCACGGTGGGGATGAATACCCACAAGCTTGTTTTGAACTCTTTTGAAGCTCGCTTTGTTAGGAGCCTAGTCTGGTTAAAGACTTTACAATAAGGTTCTGCTAGGAACCGATTCTGTTAAAGATCACCTAGTTAAGGGATGGCTATATACCCTGTTAAAGGTTGAAACCCTGTTAAAGGTTACCTTGCTAGAGGATTTAAAGAACCCAATGAACTTGAGTCACCTAGTTAGAGGTTTTACAATAAGCCTATTAAAGCTACCCGACAAATGGATTTGCCTTATGTTGAAATGGTTAGAAGACAATAGGTAAAACTCTGATATGATAACAACACTATATGCTAAGGCAGTTCCTTTTCAGTTCCTCTACTATGCATTCACACTCTGCAATTTTCACTCACTGGTCTGGCAAGTATCTCATCACTCGGATACACACATTCTTTTGCCAACAATAATAATATCAAAACTCATCGACCTTATAGACAACAATTAGGTTGGTAACACAAACTCTAAACCCTAAGCATCTTAGGTTTAGAATTACAAGCGGTCCAATCCTGACCGTCCAAACACTTTTCATAGAATGAACCAATCTTAAATAGATCACAAGTCATTATGCATCATCCATTCTTCACTGCACATAGAAATCAGTAATCCATCACACTTTCTTCTCATACCGCTAAGAAGAATGTTCATTCCCGAGGTAGACATTTAATGCAGTCGATCTTCATATGCAAGATCTTCAAGGAAATCCTTCATGTGCACAAAACTGATGTGGCATCTCAATCTCATCCTCATCTCTTAGCCAACTCATCATAGAATAGCATCGGTTGCATCGCACAAGTAAGATTGCCAAACCGGAAACCCTAGAGCTGAGACTACCAACCGATAGTCACACTTAGTGAGACCCTGACACCGGTTCACTACATATCTTCATACTAGTTGACCAATCTTGATCATTAATAACAAATTCTTCCAATCTTCATACCAGTTGACCTACACTTATTGACATCAATAACAACATACTTTGTCATATTATCATACCAGTTCATCAAATGCCAACAATTGCCCCCTTTGGCATTGATGGAAATACTCAGTGTAGCATTGCAACAAAAAAAACATCATAGACCAGTGCATCTAAACTATCTTCATCTTATATCTTCTCCCCTATCATATATCTTCTCCCCCTTTGACAACAATGCCAAAGTGGAGGCACAAGCTTCCATACTCCACTATGTTGTTCCCCCTATGGAGTAGCATCCTTCAACACATCAATCCTAAAAAATTTGTCACTATAATAATTGACTGATGTGGAGCACACATCTTTAGTTTACTTCATGAAGGGGCAAAACCCTTAATTCGCCTCTCAAATAGGTAAATGCAGTCTTCAGTAAGGGCTTAGTGAATATGTTTGCTAGCTGCTCCTTACTGGAAACATGTTGTAATACAACCTCTTTGTTTTGAACCTTCTCTCTCAAGAAATGATACTTGAGCTCAATGTGCTTAGTTCTAGCATGTAATACCAGATTCTTGGAAATATTGATTATACTAGTATTGTCACAAAATATACTCACCAGTTCAGATATAGGTACTTTGAAACCATCCAATACATGTTTCATCCAAATTTCCTGAGTGTAGTTCATAAATGCTGCCATATACTCTTCTTTAGTTGTAGACTAAGAAATACAGCTCTGCTTCTTGCTTGTCCATGAGACTAGTCTTCCACCAAGAAAGAATACTCCACCGGTTGTTCTCTTCTAATCGTCCACATTACCTGCCCAATTTGCATTGGTAAATACCTTGAGATTAAAATCACCATTGAATGGATACCACAATCCATAGTCAACAATCCCTTTCAGATATCTAAGAATCCTCTTAACTACTACCAAGTGGGATTCTCTTGGACTTTTCTAAAAATGAGCTACTATGCCCACTGCATGAGCAATATCTGGTCTGATGTGCACCACATAGTGCTACTTACTGATCATTGACTAGTACTCCTTCTCATTCACCAATGTTGAATCATCGTCCTTAGTTAGTTTACAGCTGGTCACCATCAGTGTACCAACCGGTTTTCTCTCCTCCATGCCAAAGGTATTTAATACCTCTTTGACATACTTGGACTGGGTAATAAACATACCCTCTTTCATTTGCTGAATCTATAAACCAATGAAGAATTTTATCTCTCCAATCAGAGACATCTCAAACTCTTTCTTCATTTCATCTGCAAAAGCACGACTCATTTCATCATCTCCTCCAAAGATTATGTCATCTACAAATACTTCATAGATCAGAATTTGATCACCTTCATATTTTAGGTAGATGTTGCTATCCTCACTTGTTCTCTGAAATCCTATTTTCACAAGATGAGAGTGTAAATGTTCATACCATGCCCTAGGTTCTTGTTTCAATCCATACAGAGCTTTGTGTAATCTACACACCATGTTACTATCTTCAGATAAGGCAAACCCATTTAGTTGCTCAATATACACTTCCTCTTCTAGGATTCCATTCAAGAATGCAGACTTCACATCCATCTGATATACCTTAAATCCCTTGAATGTTGTAAATACAAGTAGCATTCGAACACCTTCCAGTCTAGCCACATGACCAAAGGTTTCTCCATAGTATTCTCTCTCTTCCTGAGCATATCCTTTGCATACAAGTCTTGCCTTGTTCCTCACAATTGTGCCTTCTTCATTTATCTTATTCATGAAGACCCATTTGGTACCTATGACATTCTTATGTTCAGGTCTGGGTACCAAGGACCATGTTGCATTCTTTTCTATCTAGTCTAGCTCCTCTTCCATTGCCTTAATCTAGTCTTCATCTGTAAGTCTTGGGATCCAATTCAGAAATCATGCAAGAGTTTTCTTTCACTTTTCTTCTTGTGAGTATCCCTGCATCTTTGTCTCCTATGATTTTCTTTGGATCATGATGTAGTTTCACGTACCTAGGAAAGACTCTAGCTGGTTCTGCTAGCTTTTCCTCTTCTTCTTCACTTACTTCTTCTTCACCTATTGTAGATTCTACCGGTATAGGAACACTGAGATCTTTACTTGTTTCTTTCTTAACTGGTTACCGGAAGGCTATATCCGGTTCATCTTCCACTTCCTCGTTGCAAGTTTCCTTAGGTTCCTCAGGGGATTCATCAACCCTGACATTGATACTCTCAACAATTTTGTGTGTTCTATTGTTGTAGCACTTGAGAGATTTACTCTTAGTGGAATATCCCAGAAATATTCCTTCATCACATTTAACATCAAACTTTCTTAGATGATCACCTCTCTTGATGTAACACTTACTACCAAATACTTTAAAATAACTCACAGTGGGAGTCTTCCCGGTCCAATACTCATAAGGGGTTTTAACTCTACCTTTCTTGATGAGTACCCAGTTCATAGTATAGAGTGCAGTGCTCACCGCTTCTCTCCAAAAAGTTTGAGCAACCTTTCCTTGGATCAGCATTGTTCTGGCTGCTTCAATTATAGTCATGTTATTCCTTTCTACTATGCCATTCTTTTGTGGTGTCCTTGGGGCAGACAATTGCCTCTTGATACCACTATCTTCACAGTACTTGTTGAATTAATCAAAAGTGAATTCACCTCCTTGATCAGTTCTTAGGCATTTTATCTTTTGACCACTTTCCTTCTCTACTAATTCTCTAAAGGCTTTGAACTTTCCAAATGCCTTGGACTTGTCTTTCAAGAATGTGACCCACATCATTCTTGAGTAGTCATTAGTAAGAATCATGAAATACCTATCTCCCTGAATACTTCTAGTTTTCATAGGACCACACAAATCGGTATGCACAAGATCAAGTAGGTTTTCTGCTGAAAAAGACTTACCTTTGAAAGTTGAGGAAGACATCTTCCCAATTTGACATTCTCTGTACAAAGAATTCTCTGATTTGTTCAGCAAAGGCAATCCTCTTACTGCCTTGATCTTACTAGCTTCTACAATATTATCAAAGTTCATATGACAAAATCTCCTATGTCATATCCAATTGTCATCAAACTTCACCATCAAACACCGACTTAACTTGGCATTTAGCTTAAATAAGTTACCTCTATTCTGCTTACCGGTGGCAATAATTTCACCACTTTTTCCAATTATACCGCAGACTCCACCTTTGAACTCCAGAATGAGTCCTTTGTCATTTAGCTGAGCAACACTCAATAGGTTATGCTTAAGACCTTCTACCCAGTAGAAATCATTCACACTGCTCTTTCCATTCAGTGAGATAGATCCTTTTCCTTTTACCAAGCATGGTGCATCATTGCCAAATCTGACAACACCTCCATCATATTCTTCTAGAGATAGAAACTTTCTCCGATAACTAGTCATGTGGTGAGAACAACCACTATCAATAATCCACTCATTATAGTTGTCAATGTGAGAGACAAGTGCTTTCTTTTCAGACACTTCTTCCTTTATATCTACAAACACTATGTTCTCATTCTCTTCATCCTCAGATTCTTCATCAGTAACACCTTCATCCACTACAACAAGACAATTTCTTTTATTTCCTCCTTTATACTTTCTAAACCTCTCTAGTTTATCCTTATTGTCATTCTTAGGATAGTTAACAGCTATATGTCCTATCTTATTGTATGAAAAGCATTTTAAAGGAAGCTTACCTTTGTACTTTCCAGTGCCTTTTGGAAGTCTCTTGGCAAGAAGAGCTTCAAACTCCATCAAAATCTCTTCATAATCCATACCTCTACTTTGCATGGATTCATAACTGATACTTACTTCTTTTCCTTTTCTGGTTGGTGCAACAGATCCTCTAAAAGTTGACTCAATTTTCTAAACACTTCCATCATAGCTATTCAACTCATATGCAGTTAACTTTGCAATGATAGAGTCTAAGGATACCTTGGTTTTGCCAATAGACCGTAGTTCTTGAATAGAAGAAACTCTGATTGCATAGACCGATAACAATGATCTCAAAACTTTACTGACAACGGTGGCATCATCAATTGTTCCACCAGTGCTCTTGATATCTCCAGCAACAGTCTTCATCCTTATGCCATATTGCTGAATGGTCTCACCTTCAACCATCCTCATGTCTTCAAATTTTCCTCTAAGGCTCTCTTCCTTAGCTTGCTTAACATGCTCATCATCACCATAAATAGTTTCCAATGTGTCCCATACATCTTTACGAGTGTCCTTATCTTGTACATCAATGAACTCAGTATCGAACAAACTGCTAACAAGGGCTTCCATGACTTGCCCATTTTCTTGAATCTCTCTTTTTTGATCATCGATTAAAGTGCCAGTTGGGATTACATAGACATTCTCAACATAGCTCCAGTGTTGAGCACCCAAACTCTTGATATAGATCTTCAATCTGTCCTTCCATATTTTGAAGTTATCTCTATTAAACTTAGGACCTTCCCTTTTCATCATTAAGGCGGGATCTTTTACCTCAAGCGATTAAGCTTATATCACCGAGGACTTGGAGTTTCTCTGATACCAATTGATGAATAATGATGAACTACCCTAACTAGTACTGAGAGTGGGGGTGAATCTATACATACAAAAACTTCTCTGCAACTTATCAAGTTAAAACAATGCTAACCAGTTGTCTTCATTACTGAACTTAACCATGGCAATACTGGTTAAACACAGAAAGACTTTAGACAACATAAACCAGTAAAACTGAGCACTTCAAATACATTCAATACTTGATAACTACTTCACCCATAAACATATGCATGTGGTATATCAGCAATACCATAACCACTAGCTCTGCATGCATAATCACTCAAACAAAGAATGCTTAACCATCAAATGAAAAATGCACAACTCATGACACACAATTTTTTCACGTGGAAACCAAAATGGGAAAAACCACGGTGGGGATGAATACCCACAAGCTTGTTTTGAACTATTTTGAAGCTCGCTCTGTTAGGAGCCTAGTCTAGTTAAATACTTTACAATAAGGTTTTGCTAGGAACCGATCCTGTTAAAGATCACCCGGTTAAGGGATGGCTATATACCCTGTTAAAGGTTACCTTGCTAGATGATTTCAAGAACTCAATGAACTTAAGTCACCTAGTTAGAGGTTTTACAATAATCCTATTAAAGCTACCCGACAAAGGGATTTTCCTTCTATTGAAATGATTAGAAGACAACAGGTAAAACTCTGATCTGATAACAACACTATATGATAAGGTAGTTCCTTTTTCAGTTCCTCTACTATGCATTCACACTCTGCAATTTTCACTCACTGGTCTGGCAAGTATCTCATCACTCAGATACACACATTATTTTTCCAACAACAACAATTAGGTCGGTAACACAAACCCTAAACCCTAAGCATCTTAGGTTTACAATTACAAGCGGTCCAATCTTGACCATCCAAACACTTTTCATAGAATGAAACAATCTTAAATAGATCACAAGTCATTCTGCATCATCCATTCCTCACCGCACATAAAAATCAGTAACCCATCACACTTTCTTCTCATACTGCTAAGAAGAATGTTCATTCCTGAGGTATACATTTAATGTAGTCGATCTTCATATGCAAGATCTTCAAGGAAATCCTTCACATGCACAAAACTGACATGGCATCTTGATCTAATCGTCATCTCTTAGCTAACTCATCATAGAATACCATCGGTTGCATTGCACAAGCAAGATTGCCAAACTAGAAACCCTAGAGGTGAGACTACCAACCGGTAGTCACACTTAGTGAGACCCTGACACCGGTTCACTACATCTCTTCATACCGGTTGACCAATCTTGATCATTAATAACAACTTCTTCCAATCTTCATACCGTCCACCTACACTTATTGACATCAATGACAACATACTTTGTCATATTATCATACCAATTCATCAAATGCCAACAGATTGTTGGTTAATTGATATAGTGTAAGAAATTTTAGGAGTATTAAATGAGCTATGGGTTAAATGTTTAGGAAGACTTTGTGATTATTGCCTTATGTACTTTGGGAATCATGATGAAGTAATAATCATGTTAGGAGCATAGAATCAATATTGATTATGTGGAAGTTAATCATAAATGGAAATTGTGTTAATGTAATATAAGGGTTAATCTTGGTATGTGAATGGTGATCTTTATAGTCAAAGGTTGGTTAATGGTAATAGGAACATTTGGATTTGGTGTATAAAATGAACCTAAGATAAAAATGGAAATAGCTATGCATTGAAAGATAGAATCTCATATTAAATGGAAGATTAAGTAGGTTTCATATCATGAGTGTTAGGTATTTCTATGTTGCACCTATGTGTGTATAATGATTAAGATTATGAGGTATTGACCTAGAAGAAAGTAAATGCTTATGGCTTATGTAGGTAGATTAAGTAATGGCATTGAGATACCCTAGGGAGTTAGTAGAAATGATTTATTGTATTCTGCTTTCTTAATTGTTTGAATAGCTTGAGTGAATTATTTTATGTTCATAACACTTAAATGTTGTTGTGTGCCACTGCATTGCTTAAGTGATGTTATGTGTTGTATTGTTAAATAAATAAATAAATTAAATTAGTGTGTATTTAGCTATATTTCTCCGAGGTTTTTTGGCGGGCATTATAGTTAGCAGCTAAGTAGTTAGCTATGTCAGCATACCATGGAATGTTCATATTAATTGAAAAAAAATGCTCATCTAGAAAGGAATCAACAATGGCTTCAGGACCATACTGTATTTGAAGTCTGGACATAAAGTCTGCCACTACATTTGCCTTACCTGGCTTGTCAATGATAGTGATGTCGAATTCCCACATTAGCAATATCCATCGTGCCAACCTACCTGAAATGGAACTTTTATTCATAAGGTACCTGATGGCTGCATAATCAATATACACACAGATTTGATAGCCATTGATATAGTGTCTGAACTTGTTGAGGGCATAGATAACAGCTAACATTTCCTTTTTTGTGATAGTATAATTTAGCTCAAGTCCCTGCAAATTTTTGTTGATTGTTAGTCCTCCCATCTTTTCTTTGAGTTTTAATTCGAAGGTTGTCCTTTAATTTTTATTTTCCTATTCCATTGTATATTTCCTTCATTTGAACTCAAGTCATTGAACCTTGCCTTAGTTCAAAGTTCAAGTTCAAAGTGCACTTTAAAGATAGTTGTCTTCGTAGCTTTGTTTCATGGTAAAGTTGAGCGCTTTGTTGAAAATTCATATTGAGCGTGAACATTTGAACCTTTTGGTTCAAGGTTCAAGGTTCAAAATTGATCGTGCGTCAGTTATGTCTTTGGTCATTCTTTTTCCTTTTGTTGTTATGTCGTGAAGACTATTTTGTGTTATGTTCTGTTTTATTCCTCAAAGTTGAACTTGAACCTTTGAACCTTTCGGTTCTTGGTTCATGGTTCAAAGTTAGAAATTCATAGTCTAAGTCTTCATTTTGTTAGGATTCCCAAAGATACTGAGAGGGGGGGTGAATCAATATCTTCCCGGTTTACAAATTTTCTGATCTTATTAAACAAATTGCATTCTAAAATAGTGTACTGGTAAACAAGAATTAATGCAGTAAATATGAACAATAAGCACAACATAGAAAGCACACCATAACACAAGATTTTTAATGAGGAAACCCGGTGTGGGAAAAACCTCGGTGGGATTTGTGACCCACAATATTCACTCACTGGCCAATGAATGGATATTACTTACAATAGGGGCATGCACATGCAGGAAGGCCAACTGCCTAAAGCTCACTGCTTAATTACAAAAGGAAGTCTCACTGACTTACAAAATGGATTATGAAAATCCAATATAATGTACTGCTTTAGTTCAACATTTTCTATGCCAGGTTCAGTACCGGTTTAAGCTCATACAATAACCATAAACCTTATTCCAAAATCTGCCTTAAATATTCGCACATTACTTCTACAACAATCTAACCATGTCCCCTTCTAAAATGATCTACAAGATCTCATACTTATATATGAGTCTTATTACAATACGCCTTGTTGGCTTACAAAAAGATATCACAAATAAATACAATATGCAATAATCAAAATCTTTTCGGCCAGGGTGTCAGTAATCATCTTTGCCACTGCTAGTAAACTATCTGCTAGTGTAGAGTATGTTGGTGTCGGTGCCATAGGATTGCAAGGTTGCCATCAATGACAATACCTTCAATCACCTACAATTTCTCATTGGAGTGTGCAATGCCAACAATCTCCCCCTTTGGCATTGATGGCAACACCCATGAGAAAAATTCAAAAATGTATCCACAAATTGAAGTCCAAAAATTTTACCAAAACTATGTGCTCGCCCCGAGCAAATGATCTCTTTTGTCCATTATTTTTCTCATCTCTACTACTCCCCCTTTGGCATCAATGATAAAGGTTGTCAAAAATGTCAACTAAGTGTAGTTCTCAGCTAGAACCCTGTAACCGGTTGGTTACAATCTGAAAAAGTTATGCTAGTACAAAATTTAGGCTCTCAGTGAACCTTTCACTATCCTTCAATGCTACTTTTGTCCTTTGTATTGTACCAGTGAGTATGTGCATTTTATCTGCCGGTGTCTTTAGTCCTGGAACAAGTGCCTATGAGATCTCTTTTCTCAAAAAGATGAGGATGTCAAGTTTTAGACTAAGTTTGCATTTCAGTTCCTTAGCCTTGAACTTTATTCTTTCCTTCTCTTTTTCAAATTTTTCAATTTTCTCCTCAAAACCTGCTATCTCCTGCTCTATAACCGATATGGGTTCTCATGAACCGATGAGATTATTAGCAATATCATTTATTTCTTTCTGTACTTTACTGATTTTCTTGTCTATATCCATTGTCAAAATATCAGTCTTGCATGTGTCCTTGTATAACTCTGTAAATTTCATTATTGTTTTGCTAAGTGCTGGTAAAAGGGTATCAATGTGTCCCATGCACTTTTTTATTGTCTCATCAAAGAATTTTTCCTTTTCCTTGTTCATTTTCTCACTGAATATCTCCTCATTAATGTGATCAACTGTCACTAAGCTGTCAGTGATATACTTAGACAATGTGTCTAATTGGCTCAAAGAATCTTTATTGTCCAAATTGCACTTGGGTGCAATCAATTTTAATAAAGGAATTGTATCATCAATAGCCTTATAAGCTTGTGCATTACACTCTGTGATTTTCTTGATTGAATCCAATAATACCTATGTCACATTTGTTGGTCTAAATTATGTCATGGAAGAACCAGATGATTGTCCAACTACCTTAACAATCTGCATTATGCCGGTGGGAGTAACCTTTTTTCTTGTGTTGTCCTCTGATAAGTCAGTTTGTGTCTGCATCTACAAGATCTCATACTTATATATGAGTCTTATTACAATACGCCTTGTCGGCTTACAAAAAGATATTACAAATAAATACAATATGCAATAATCAAAATCCTATCGGTCAAGGTGTTGGTAATCATCTTTGTCGTTGTCGGTAAACTATCTGTAGGTGTAGAGTCTATTGGTGTAGGTGCCATAGGATTGCAAGGTTTCCATCAATGACAATACCTTCAATCACCTACAATTTCTCATTGGAGTATGCAATGCCAACACATTTAGAAGTGGTGTGCATATTGTGGAGGGAAAATAGTGGTGGTAAAGGGGAATATTCTGGGTAGTTCAAAATGTTAGTTTCTAATTATGACAAATAATCATGGTAATGTGTGTATCATGTGATGGAATGACCTAAAATTAAATGTATGTTGTATATCCATCAAATCAGGTGTCAATTCACATAAGCTTACTTAATTAGTACAGGTAGCTAGAATTTGAGAGATTTTATTCATTTTTGTTGTAAAAGCTAGCAATATTTCTAGTACCTTCTTAGTAGCCATGAAATTGAAGGAAGTCGAAGGTATTGTATCTGCATTCAGAAGGTTTTTGAGAAGTTGTTGTCAGGATCAAGTTAGTTGCAATTGTTTCTTCTTCTGCTGTATTTTCTTGTTTAGAAGCTAGATGTTGTTCGTTCCCTTTGTTGTGTAGAGGAATTCATTTTGTTCTTGAAATTATTTGATAAATATGAGAGGGGCCATCATGAGGCTAGCTCTATTGAAACTGGGGAGTACTTCCTGTTTGGTTAGCTCACTTCCAGAGATGGGTGACACTTCACTAGCATAAGCAGACCTCACTAATTTCCTTGAAAGAATTAAGAATCCATCCCAAAATTCTATGATGGAGAAAATTGTAAGAAGTGGTATGATTGAGGCCGCTGGATTTCCCATTTTTGCACCATGCCCAGAGCTTGTTTTAGAATGTATGAACAGGTATGATGCAGAACATAGGTGTATTAGGGCCATCAATGGTGAGGTTCTATTGAAAATTGATAGGGAGACTGTAATGGCAGCCATGGACATTCCTCATAAGGAGTCGTATGAAGATTGAACCATTGGTACTTCATACTCCTTCTCTAAGAAGAAGTCTTCTCTAAGAAGAAGAGCACTTACAGAAGTGTAATTTCTAGAAATTGGTTGTTGAAAATTCAAAAAGGAGGTTCCAGGTTACCAAGGCCACTCACCAGAGACAATTTCATAACACAAGTACAGGATATTGTTGTTATGTTGAATAGATTGAAGGGAAATTCTCATGCCTTTTATTGGGAAGACTGGATGTATTTTTACGTTCAAGTCTTGTTGAATGGAAGTGCATACCTAGATTGGGGACAAGTTGTTGTAGAGAGACTGCTTGAGATTTTAAACAAATTTGCAGGGATGAGTGGTTTTTATATATCCTTGTACCTATTTTATATGCTTTCCTACACTTGATATTGGAATGGCTAACACCATGAACCCCAGATTTATGGGATAAGAGTCTATGAATACTATCCTCACCTGCAGCAGTAGAGATATGATGAAAACCTCATGAGGTGGAATGATATTTTTCCAGGTATATTGGTTCATGAACTACAAGGTAACATAAACAAGAGATTTTCAATAGAAGCAATGTAATTTGTAGGTATCTATGGTAGTTTCTTCATCCAGTTTGCTCAATTCACCTATATTAGAGTTGGCAGCTTTCAAGGTGAACCTTTCAGGTTACCCAGGTATGCTCTGGATGGCTATATTTTGATTGAATTCAATTGACAGCTAGCCTATATTGATAAGAGAAGTGGAGGAAAGTCTGGAGTTGTCTTTCCAGTAGAGTTAGGATACTATAGTTGTAGATCCATTTTAGATGCCATGAATCTTCACTAATATATTTGGCCTAAAATTCCGATGGAGGTTTCCAACGGAGAAGGTATATTGTGAACAAATTTGATTTTTTTTTGAAAAATTGCCCACATTCGTCGAAATTCTGATGATAATTCAATATATGTTTCCGACAGAGAAGGAATTGGCAATGAAATTTGTGTTTTTTTTACAAAAAGTACTCGCGTTTGTCGAAATTCTGATGACCGTGGGCATTACTTAAAAAAGAAAAGACCAAGGCATTTCAAATCCTTTTCACGACCTCTTCCCATTCTCATGTTGTCGCCCCAGCAACGTACTCCCGCCCAGAGTAAGCATGAACTGTGAACTGTTTTGACCAATTAATGCCAGCTCCAAGCATTCTCAGCTCATGGAATAGGGTTTGCAAAAATGGGAGCAATGTTGGCTCATGGAATAGGGCATTCTCCCAAGCATGAATCATATATCGTATGAATCAACATCCTTTTTGGGGAATTTTTTTTTTTCAAAAAATAGTTCTTATGTTTTG
Organism: Cryptomeria japonica; assembly: GCF_030272615.1. NCBI lineage: Eukaryota > Viridiplantae > Streptophyta > Pinopsida > Cupressales > Cupressaceae > Cryptomeria > Cryptomeria japonica. The sequence continues at coordinate 595,498,855 of NC_081409.1, forward strand.
TTTTATGCTCCCACATTTTACAGACATATCTACCAGGGCATTCACAACTACAACATCTAAAAATCTCCCTTAATGTTTTGATTAATGCCCAAACCGTATTCCAAGGTTCCAATCTCAAATGTGTATGAAGAGGGTGCTGGCAATGGTTGTGGATTTTGGTTCTACACCTACCATGTGCATTTTCCTTAAGGTTTCAAAAATATTTTCAACAAATCTACTTTTTGCATATCGTGCATTCCATGAGACACCTTTTTTGTGAGGAATTTTAGCAGTTTGAATTCCTTGTTGATGTCTTCACAATATTGAAATTTTCTAAAGAATTTTAAAATGTCTTTTTTGTGCAATCTGAATGATCATTGTGTTCGACTAAAGACCAATAGGCTTCATTCCCCTTCTTTCATTCATTAGTATCGATCACCCATCTATTTTGCACCTGCAGATAGTGATGTTTCTGATTCTCCATTGGCCTGGACGCAGGTGTAAATCTCTATCAACATCCCCTAGCTTGTGCAAAAATGGGAGCTTTGAAATGGCATGCCAACTGTTTGACAGACTACCTCACAGAAATTGGAAGTTTTTGAACAAGGTATGAACATCTATCATAGGATAAATAATAGAGGAATTTTGTCACATGTTGTAGCTACAATTGCCAGGGTACATGTTTTAAATATGTTTTATATCATAGAATCAACATTCCAATGGCTATTTATTTTTTAAAATTTGGATATCGTATTCCCAACTGATGTCTATTTTCATGAAACTATTCCTTTAGGCAAGCAAAAAAAGCCTAAAAAAACTACACAAGGCTTAAACCATTATTCATAGCCCCTAGAAAATGTCTTCATTACCAAAAAAACCTATTCATACTTGAAACCATTATTCACACCTAAAACATTGTCCATGCCTAAGACATTAATCACAACATCAAATAATATTCATAGTGTAAATAAGCACTATTCATGTTTAAACTATTGTTCATAGATTCATTTAACCTAAAAAATTACTCTAAAATCTCTTGAGTCCAAATTTTTTGTTCTCTATACGAATTATGGGGTTTGAAATCTATTTACTATGATTGTGTAATATCCCTTGTCCAATGATGACTGAAAAACAAGGAATATTCACTGTCAAGTCTGCAAGAGTCCTCAAAAAATGGGCGTATGATGATGCAACCTCAAATTCCTCTTATTTCATATCTAAATTAAACAAATGCCTCATTGACAGTCATAAATACATGTTATAGGTAGCTTATGTAAAATTACATGGACTGTCACAATAATGTATCAAAATCAGACTTCACTAGATTATTGATATTTCGTCAAACAGGTCATGCAACCTCTGAAAACATATTACAGCTACAAGACCATTCAAATCTTATTATAAACTAGTTCCAATGCAATCATAGGATCTTTACATAGGTTGACTACCAAGAGATATGCTACTGCTTTTTTGAAGACATTACACAGTCACTAACTGAAGCATATATCTCAAAATTACAATAAAGAAGAGGTCTGAAGAACTTGATTAAGCTATGCCCAAGTATGGCGATGTAAACACCAACATTACTCATCCAAAATAAATCCATTTTAGAGTTATGATCTTCAATACTTTCTCTTAGACAAGAGATAAAATTAAAAAACCACATGATTACTACAATAAATTTATTTTCTTATTAAAAATATAAATAATTACATTAGATATATATTCCACATAAAGAAAAGAAATGATGAAAATCATTATGTCTTAAATAATGAGATCAACAACTAAAAATGGGAAAATAATATCCTAATTATGACTCCCTAATTAGTATAGGATACTATTTCCAATATTATACTAAGGATAAATATTTAAAAAGTATAATAATTACACTAATACATATATCACTCTCATGCCTTCCTTAATTTGATATTAGGTCCCTCTATCCAAATATGAAGTCTCAAGGGAGTTGTATATGTCAATTATTCAAGCTTCTTCTAAATCTATTCCAACCTCTTCTTCCAACACATGTCTTGATGATGGTTTGGGATCTTTAAACTTTGAAAATATGAATGAACACACTCCTCTAGACATGATTTAAATACCACATTTAATTATACACATGGATGAAATGGACATGATTTAGGATGTGTGCAATGAAGTGTGGAGGTTCATGAGAAATATACATTACATTTTTCTGAAGAAGATTTAGGTTTCTATCCTCCTCCTTTATTGACATCCCCTCCCCCATTGTCTAATATATCTATGACTTTTCCAACAACTTTTAATCACAACAAGAGATAATTTTGTATGAGTTTCTTAAATCCAACTTTATTACTCTCCCCTTGAAAAATTGAAGAAAAAACCATAAAAAAAATTAGGACAATCCATTTTTCAAGCATCATCAACTATTCCACTAATGAATGTCATGATTTGGAGATTAAAATTCAACAACTTATTGTAGTTCTAGTAAAATTTAAATAATAGGTGACAATGAGTTATACACTCATCATATCCCTTCTAAATGACATTTATAACCTATTATGTTTGTATCTTGCTATATGACATTGGTAACTTAATTACCTATTAGGGGCTCATTGTCATTCATGGTACTACGATTTCATGTGCAATTGTACTTGGGAGGCAACGCAATAGCCTAGTTCTTCTTGTATCTACATTGTGGAGCAAGAATAATAGTTGTCAATTGCTCCTCTTTTTAAAGGATCCACTTTACCTTTGTTGATATTTATCTTTTATAACTTGATATCCTTTCTTGCATAGAATTGTCCTCAATCCAAATTCTCTCCTTGCTTGGACGTGTGTGTTCCTTGATTAGGATCTCTTTCATTGTTTTGTAGGAAAATAAACAAAGACATCAACCTCTCCTCTCTACTTATACACAAAATGGCTAATTGAAACCACTTCATATACACAAAATGTCCCCTTGCACTGATCGAGCAGCCTCAAAAATGTGACACCCTTATTCAACAAGGGTTGATACTCTACAACATGATGCCTATCATTCATTAGCTCAAGGTGGTTGCTTTCATGCTCAATAAAAATATGATCAAAACTTTTTGTAGTTTTGCCACCCTCATAATATCATTTTTCTATTGTTAACATCATACATCCTCATGCTACGATGGCAATTCATCAGGCTCTTTAATTTATTCACTCTTTATATGTTAGTGACTACCTTTAACTTATGAACCTTCAAATAAATCATCATAATGAACTTCAAATAAATCATCGTAATGATCTTTATTCACTCTTTATATGTTAGTGACTACCTTTAACTTATGAACCTTCAAATGAACCTTCAAATAAATCATCATAATGACTACCTTTAATTTTTTATTGTTCCACCCTACAATTTTGTATTTGAGGTATGTAAAATAGTTGCTCTATAGAGTTTTTTTATCTCTCTGCATTCTTTTGGTTGCCTTCATTTAAATTATGTAATGTTTCCGTGATTTCAAAAAATAAAGATTTTAGGAACAAGGTTTGATATGCATATATTTCTTATATACCAACACAACAATTGAATGATGGGGGTGTTATGGATATTTTAATACAGACATTTAAAATATAGAAACCCTTGTTATAAAATCTTCGAACTAATTCCAACACCAAGAAGTAGGGTTATTTTGGAGATTTTGGAAGTAACTACACATCAAATTTTGGGTGCCTTTGAAAATAAAGTGGTATGATGAAGTCTTTGGGTATAAAATAGATGAAATGCACTCCATACTACTACTACACAATATTTTGGTCGATGATATTTTTAAAATAGTAAAGGAAGGTGTATGGAGCAACCAAATTCTTATCATTATAAAAAATGAATATTTTAAGATCCTTTTATGATGTGTAAGTTGAGAATATTTTATGAAAGGTCCCTAAATGAATACACTTTAAACTGATTTTAGCAATGACTATCGAATGTAGACAAAATGAATGTTTTTGGATTAGGATGGTACATAGAATCTACTATCAAAAGGATGTCAAAAATTCTTGGGACTAGGAGGTGTGAACTGGCCTACTCTTCTTCTTTTCATGCCATCAAAATTTGAGTTTGATTGTCATCATTTACTTTGCCAAATTCTTCACATGTAACTCCTAAATTAATTTGCTACACACAAAATGACAAAAATAGGTTTGTTGATGGGGGATTTCTTAGGTCAAATAGGTTTGAATATACCTTGAAGTGTGCAATATGGAAGGTTTTTATTCTTAATCTCCTGCCCATTTCTTAATTTAAAGGATGATATCTTTATTAAATATATCCTCTATTTTTGGAGGTAGACATCTTTAGGAAAAGATCTCTTCCTCCCTCTTTAAAATGATCCCTTTACACTTGTTGAAAAGTATCTCTTTTACAACTATCTCTTCCTTTATTATAGCAATGAGGCGTGTACAAGGATCTTTCTTCCTAGCTTGGAATGCATGTATGTTTATTAAGGGTATCTTCTTGGTGTTGAAGGTGCTTATCCTTGATCGCTATCTACCTTAAGTTATCAACCTAGAGGTATGTTGACATCTTCAGGGGAGGCATATGAGCTCTCTTTTTTTCTCATGTTAATTCATTTATGTTATATCCTCAAACTAGAAGTGTTGTGTTACATAGCGCCCCCTAGGGCATGATTATTAGTTTTTTTAGATTCGTCACTTGGAATAGCATGGATCAATGCTAGTGTGATCGTTGTTGTTGTTTACACCTTTGCAAGTGTTGGTTATTGTTGTTTTTTGTGTTTTGTGTCACTACAACAACCATTTTGTAGTAGAGTTTTTGGATTTCCTTGCATCCAAATGGTTTTGTTTGTTAATCTTCTCTATCATAGATCACTTAGCATAACACAACTTGCTAGCCAATGAAATACATGATGTAGCATGAATCACCCAACATTACACAACTTGTTAGCTAGTAGTATTCATGTTTCTTCTCTTTTCTCTTATCATATGACTAATAGTAAGCATCTCCTTAGTAGACCTAGAAGTCATATCTCTTCTCCTGTGATAGAGTGTTCAAGTAGAATTTTTGGGACTAGGAGGTGCAGATCGACTAGATCCTCCACCTGTCAGATGTAGATAAAATGAATGTTTTTTGGATTAGGAAGGTACACAAAATCTACTATCAAAAGTTTGTCAAAAATTCTTGGGACTAGGGGGTGTGAACTGGCCTACTCTTCTACTTTTCATGCCATCAAAATTTGAGTTTGATTGTCATCATTTACTTGGCAAATTCTTCACACGTATCTCTTGAATCAATTTCCTACACACAAAATGACGAAAATAGGTTTGTTGATGGGGGCTTTCCTAGGTCAAACCTCAGGTTGTGAAATAACCTTGAAGTATAAGGTTTTCCTTTTGAGGGAAAGGATAGATCTAATCTAAAAATGCTTAAAATTAAACATGATACCTTGATGAATCTTTCTTGAATCCTCACAAGGTTTTAGGATGTCATGCAGATTGTTGATCATGAATGTTGTGCTTTAACTTGAATTCTCCTTCAATGCTTGATGAATGCTTGATTGCTTGTTCACTTGGAATTGAATTGATTTTATAATTAAGAGATCACTTGAATTGTAGGTAGACCCCTTTAAATGACAAGGTAGGCTCCCTTTTATACCTAATCATACATAAAGTGTTTGAATTTTTTCTCACACATGAGGCAAGAAATGAGGGTTCATATTTTGGGTCCCAATCACAAGTACCGAGGCACCTAAGGCATCCTAGTCTTGTCAATTTAGGATGGGACATGCTAAAGTGGGCATCAATGTCTCAAGATCAGATGGACCTTAAGTGATTGTCTCCCTTGCATATGAATTTGTTTAGGTGCTAAACTTCACCATTCTACTCACAAGAATTTTATTAAGTCTCAAATATAGGGATCATAACTTATTAATTATGCAGTGAAAGTCCTTCATGAAGGACTTCTAGAAGCATTTTTGGATGAGTCTTTGTCAAGTGCAGTGAAAATACAATTGATTCTTAATGGATTTAAGGAACGTGCTTTCATATTGGAAGTCAAAGTTTTGAAGGATGTAGAGAAGAAGGTGGAAGAGAAAAGACTAGAAGTTTTGGTGATTAGATGTGCAACAACACATATCCAACTACAAGAAAGCATAATTTTTTTTTAGAAAAGTGTAAAGGATGTAGTGGTGGCATACATGTTTTAAAGGCAATGGCCTAAATATACTAAGGATATTAAGGGTCACATAGATATTATAGCATCACAAATTGTACAACTATCCAATACTATAGACATGAAGAATGATGCAAAAGGAAATGGAAGGCTTCAAATAGAAAACTTGTACATGCAACTAAATCCATTGACTAATCAGAAGAACAAAATTAAGAAACAGTTTGATCATCTGAGAGATGTTGTAGACTTGCAACTCACTAGCTACTTAGTTTTTGCGGGTAAGAATTTTTTTTTGTTTTGGTTATGGTTGTGGTGTTTGTAGGGAGACATTTACAAATTTATATCTATTTTCACTATTTAATGGTTTATGGGTTTGTAATGGTAATTTAATGTTCTTTCATATTTTTGTATAGATACTTTATAATAGCCTATTATAGTGATTTGTTCTATTATGGATAATACTGTGGGTTAGATGACTTTGTCGTCAGTGCATGAAAGCATTGCATGAGTTATACTTTTAAAAATTACATGAAACATTTTTAATTTATTTGATTCAGTGTTATTTTAAAAAAAGATTATCAATGATGTTTTCTTTCTCCAAGAATTGGATCTAGGATCTTTCCATAAGATAATATGTAACATCCAATGACTAAATATTTTCTTTATGAATGCTTATTTTATTTAATTATCATCTAAGCATGAATTATAATTTATATATGTGCGGAAGCAGAAGATACCAGCTGAAGACTCGTGTGCAAGTAAATTTTGTAAAAGAAAGCAAGTAGGCATTATCTTGAATGACATGGAAACAAGCTCATCAGCTGCCTAGAAGAGAGAAATTGGAGAAAAGAAGAGGAAAGTGTTAAAGGGTGATAAATACATAGAGAGTATGTAATACAAACAAACAATGTCTGGAGTGTGTGATGTGACGTCTCTAATTTATGTCTGGAGGGACTAACTGGTTTTGGAATTCTTGGGAAACCTATTGAGCCACGCTTGGAGGAAATCAATTTGTTCATGCAAGGGACACCTTTTTTCTATTATGAGAATGATGCTTTTGAACCGAAGGATATTTGGAAAACAATATCCAAAAATTTCTATAGTGTGGAATGAGAGTTCGTGAATTCAAAGTACTTTTTGGCTTCCAGAAGACCAAGAGGTTATGTACACAATCTCCCAATAGAAGGACTATTTCAAGCATTACCTCTCCCCCCCATGACTATTGAGGAAGCACTTCCTCAGACAAAGGATGGCCTCCATGAGATCAAAGAAAAAAATTGAATTGCATAGACTATAGATGATGTGGTGGTGTCCTTCGTGAAGAACTCTGCACTATAATTGAAAATTCATGAGGGAAACTGCAAGATAGTGAATAGAAATACATTATTAAAAAGTGTGAAGAATGGAAATTGGTTTGGGTGGGGCCAGGTTAGGTGGCTCCTCTAGAGGTTGACGATATAGAAATTATATTAGGATTTGAAAGAGATGACACTCATGGAACTTCGTGTGCAACTGATCGAATGCATTGTTTGGGTAATGCATTCCAAATAGATACAATTGCATACCATTTATATGTCTTGAAATAATTTTATCCTGATGGCATTAAATTAAAGTACTTTCTCTTCTATCTGGTATTGGTGGAGCAGAGGTTGCATTGCATCGACCTACGATACATATTTTTCCAGATACAACACAAGTTAAATGTATCCTAGGTCAATGCAAAGCAACCTCTGCTCTAGAGATCACTTGAAAATAGAGAAAGAACTTAAATTTAATGCCATCAAGATAATTAATCAAGACATATAAATGGTATGCAACTGTATCTATTTGGAATGCATTACCCAAACAATGCAATCGATCAGTCGCACACGAAGTTCCACAAGTGTAATCTTTTTCAAATCCTAATATGATTTCTATCTCATCAACCTCTAGAGGAGCCACCTGATCTGCCCCCACCCAAACCAAGATCCATTCTTCCCACTTTTCAAGAATTTATTTCTGTTCACTACCTTGCAGTTTCCCTCATGAATTTTCAATTATAGTGTAGAAATCTTCGAAGGACACCACCACATCGTCTAGAGTCTATGCTTCAATTTTTTTCTTTGATCCCATGGAGGCCAATAGTCCTTTGTCTGAGGAAGTTCTTCCTGAATAGTCATGGGGGGGAGAGGTAATGCTTGAAATCACCCTTCTATTGGGAGATTGTGTACATAACCTCTTGGTCTTCTGGAAGTTAAAAAGTACTTCGATTCCACCAACTTTGGTTCCACACTATACAAATTTTCTAATATTTCCTTCCAAATATCCTTTGGTGCAAAAGCATCATTCTCATAATAGAAAAAAGGTGGTCCTTGCATGAACACATTTATTTCCTCCAAGCCTAGCCTAATAGGTTTCCTAGGAACTCCAAAACTAGTTAGTCCCTCGGGACATAAATTAGAGACGTCACATCACACACTCCAGACATTGTTTGTTTGTATTGCATACTCTCTATTTATTTATCACCCTTTAACACTTTCCTATGCTTTTCTCCAATTGCTCTCTTCTAGGTAGCTGATGAGCTTGTTTCCATGTCATTCAAGATAATGCCTGCTTGCTTTCTTTTACGAAATTTACTTGCACACAAGTCTTCATCTTGTATCTTTTGCTTCCGCACAGATATAAATTATAATTCAAGCTCAGATGATAATTAAATAAAATAAGCATTTGTAAATAAAATATTTAGTCATTGGATGTTACATATTATCTGACAGAAAGATCCTAGACAATTCTTGGAGAAAGGAAACATCATTGATAACCTTTTTTTGCAAATAACACTGAATCACATAAATAAAAAATGTTTTACGCAATTTTTAAAAGTAGAACTCATTCAATTATTTCATGTGCACCGACAGCAAAGTCGTTTGACCCACAGCATCTAATACCATCAAAATTCTGACGATAACTAAAGAAACATCCGACAAGGATGTTGTATATCCGATGTCACTTCCTTGTCAGACAGTCGTCGAGGAGCAAACATAGCATCCATTGGAATTCCAATTGTAATCAATCAAAATTTTTCCCCGGAGGAGAAAATATAGCCGTCGTCGGAAGAGTTCACAATGTCATCGGACATTTGATGCAAATGGCATTTTTAGGAAGACTAACAACAATTTTTCAATGATTAAATTGGTCGAAAGTCCAACGTGGTGTTGTCGGACTTCCGACAATTAGCCGTCGAAAATTAGGCCGAAATGTACTAGTGCTTGAACTTGAATTCAAGAAGTTCAATCTGCACTTATATGCTGCTAGACATAAATTTGATAGCTGAAGGTTTTCCATAGAGAACTTAAATGTTGATGTTGATTTTTGTCATGAACCTCAGCTAGGAGACTACTGGGAGAACTGTGATGATGAATTTGAAGTCAGAAGAAGATTGTGGTCGAGGTTCACAGTTCAACAAATTCTGACAATGGGTTTGTCCATGAATATCTCTGGCATACAAGAGGATGATGGTGAGGAAGTTGTTGATCCTGAGTTCAATGAGAAGATACAGGGGCAGCCTATTCCAAAAGTTGATTGGGATAGAAAAGGGGATGACAACATTCAGGCCAGAACCTTCAATGTGATTAGACGGACAAAAAGATGGTTAAAAGATCATCATTTTGGACAACAACCCATGTCTACACCTAAGAGTAGAAAAGTTGGTCAAAATCATGTAACTTCTCAAGTATCTCTTTCCCCTTCTGACATTGCTAATGATATTGCAGGTAATGAGAAACAGAGGACCGAGAAAATCAAAATTGCCAACTTAGGAGAATCTTCTCTGAGTTCCTCCCCTGCTCGTCTCACCAATTCTCGTAGTAAGAAGAGAAGTCAGAAACTCCTTACAAGTCCACTTGTAGTAGATTTGGACTCCAAAGAAGAAACTCAAGGTATGATGGATGCTCAGATGCAGGACAAGCTCATTACTTGTGCTGCTAATAAGGGAAAGGAAACCCAAGAAGCTGAGGATTCTATGAACACCATGGCCATTGTCATCACTAACCAGCAATCACCTTCACCCAAGGAAACATCTATTGTTCCCCAATGGTTAAGTACTTCACTTACCAAGAAAATAAATGTAATCCAATCTCAATTCAAATGGAGGACATGGTCAATAAGTGTCTGGGAGAACATCAAAGTCCAAGAGACTTAAAACTGAAGCGATGATAGATGTGGATGACCAAAAAGGGCATTGGATTGCAGAGGTAGCAAGACGCCCAATAGATAAAGATGTTGAGAATATCACTGAGAAGGAATTCATTATTGAGAAGATTGACTTAGGGGTGACCTCTCAAGCTGTGGATGCTAAGAACCTTGAGACTTCCACCAAGACAATTCTGACAAGGACTTGGAAAGATGAAAAGGATGAAAATGAAATGAAATAGATCATAATGCAAATGGCCCAGTACATCAATGCCATACATGATCCTAATCCACAGCCTCTTTCTCAAGTTCCTTTGTCATTTGATCCAAGGTCACCAGTGAACCAAAGACTTCTTGACTAGGTTCAAAGAAGTCGGATGGTAGTAGACGTCTTCAGTGAGTGGCTAGAATCAATTGCCCGACAAGGTACAAGCTACATTTATGATCTGGTTAAAGTATTTGAAAATGCAGAGTCTATAGGAAAGGAGTTGGAAACAAAAATAATTACCTGGGAAAAAGAGAAAAGAATATGGGTGGTTGTATTGAAGCAAATGAGGGATACCCAGAGGTATGGAATCATGAACTTCCTGGCAGAAAAGCCAGTACATGGTCTTGACGACAATGTGCTTTTCGTATGCAAATAAAATATTGAATGGAGGAGCTCAATTATTGAACAAGGACATGAAGAATCCATCAAGATTTTGAAGGAGTTAAAAGAACTGATTAATACTATGTAGAAAGATATGAAGTGCATAGATATTAAGCTCCTGAAAGAAGATAAGCAGACGCTTGAAGATTCATCTAATATGATTCAAGCCTTCAAGGATCGAGTGGAACAAATCCAGGAAGAAAAATCCTTAACAATAGAGGATTTCTCAAAAATTGCATGAATTGAATCCATGATAGTGGTTTTCTTCAATCATCTTGAGACACATAAGGGTAAGGTTGTGTGGGTGAGAAAAAAGAAGGAAGTCTGGAAGCATCGAATACTTCATATTGGTCTTCCACATTATCAGCTTATTCTCAACTTCTCCTCAACTCATTTGGAATGGCATAATATTCAAAGCACTCCTTCACCTCAGGATAAACAGGTGGAGGCCATGTCATCTGCAAGAGCTTGATCGCATCACCATTTCTCGTGGCTTATGTTGCTTTTCCTATTTAGTAGTTGTTTTTTCAGTTTTAAGGATAGACTTCTTTAACTCTCATGGGGAGTTAATCTTTTTACTTTGGTTTAATTGTAACAAACTATCATAGCCTCGTAGCTATATATACTTGATTAAAAGCCTTGTAAAAGGTCCGAGAATTTTTGGGTTAAGATAGAAAAGAATACTTTCTATTTTTGCAATACTATGTACTCTAAAAGAAAGACAATTTGATCTATGAATGAAATTGTAGCATTTTTCGTCTTATAAATCTATGTGTTTATGAATTGAAGTGTGAATCTCTGTGAAGATTTGATTCAATTGCGGAATTTTTTTATCTTTCTAATACAATGTATATGAGTGTGCAAAAGGAAAACTTTTGCAATGTCTATCTTGTTGATTATAAGAATGAAAGTCTGTGAGATTTTACAAGAAATTTGTGCTTGAAAACATTGCAGTGTTCATTTTGTGTTGACATATGAATGCTTAAATACCTTTAATGCTTTCTAGTAAAAAGTGTGTATGTAAATTATCATAACTTAAGCTTATTGAAAATCATTCTTGGGGAGCTATACCCATATACAAAGGTTAATTATTTAAGTAGTTATCCAATTGTTGGTATCTTTTTATCTTTTTTTTATGGGCATGCAAAAGTTAAAGAATTAGAATGTGTAAAAGGTAAATCTATTAACCAACAGATTTTTGGCGACTCTACTGGGGATTCGAATAAGTAGGTTAGATACAATTATAAGGTGCATAGGGTTGTCTTGTGATTAGCTTAAGTATTCATCATGTGTATATTGAAGGAAAATTTTGTAGATAGGTTGGAGTCAAGAAGATATGCAAGGTCACAGAGGCGTGAAGGAGTGTTTGATTCTATATTTTAATAACTACAATTTTTGAATTTTTCCCCTTCCTTTACACCCAGAAGAAGAGCAAGAAGTAGACCTCCAAGCTCTTCTCCTGTTTTACCTGTATCTTCTATTTGTCATGCCCTAACTTTGCATGGTGTTGTCCTTCCTACTGTAATCAATCCCACACCTTTGAATATTGTATTACCCATGGCTTCTAATAACCCTCAGGGGCCAGTTGTAAGACCACTTGGTCTTGGAGAAAATTTAAATCCCTTACCAAAAGGATCAAGAGATCATTTACCCAAGTTTAGTGGTGATGGAATAGTTATGACTAATGATCATTTGAATGCCTTTAATGTGAATTGTGGCGTATTAGAAATCCAGCATGAAGATGTGGCTGGAAGATTATTTGTTCAAACATTGACTGAAGTTGCCACATATTGCTTTTACCATTTACCTAATGGTGATATTACAAATTGGCAAGACCTCAAGACAAAATTTGAAGCTAGATTCAAATTAGCTGAGGATGAACGCTCACTTTTGGCTCAATTAGCACAATTGAAAAAGGAGATTCTTGAAACAAAGAAGGATTTTGTGGCTAATTTTGATAAGATAGTCCATAAGATCCCAACTACTAAAAGACCATTTGATGATAACTTGAAGTGATTATTTATTAGCTCAATACCTTCATAAATAAGTTTCTTAATCCGTAAGAAAAGAGTGCAAAATTTAGCAGCTTCCAAGACTTTAGCTATAGAATTGGAGGATGATTTAATCACTGTAGGAAAGTGGAAGAGGGAAATTCAAACTGTTGGTCTACAAGCATCAACCTCAACAACTACATCAGACCCATTGATTCAGAGGTTTATGAATGATGTGATAACACTCAAGAGACAATTTCCTAAGTCCAATACAACTTATCCATAGACCTATCAAGACATCCTAAGGAGATTTCTAAATCAGTCAGTAGGGACCAGAGGTAAAGCACTACAATTACCTCCTATGCAGCAAAGGCTAGCTATTGAAGCACCTTTACCAAAAGATAACATGTGCATTTTTCATCTCACTAATGACCATGATGGAAGTTCTTGCCCAGATATGGTGCGTTATGCACAAATGATTGGTTCTAAGGAGGTGTTGAGTGAACCAAGTGAAGAAGAATCTTTCAGGTAGGTAGCCTGGCAACTCTAAAATCCACTTCCTGGAGTATGAGTCAGATACAGAAAGAGGAGGTGATATTTTGGTTACCTTGGAAGATCCTTCTTGTGTTGTACTTGTCGTGCCCAAACTTTTGGGCTAAAAATGGAATAAATTTTTTTTTAACACCTAAACTCTCAAAACAAACTACTTTTAAAGTGGAATCAAATAAGTCTTGTCTTAACTAGGATGCAAATAGAATTGTTTTCTAAAGTTGGATTAATTAACCAACTCAAATAAGCGACATTAATTAATGGAGATTAATTAATCCCAAGAGGGTTGTCACAATTTAGTTAGTTAATTTAATTATCTTAATTAAGTTGCCGATAATTAAAATCGAGGGATAATTAGATATCTCAAATGCATTTAAATCATTCCCGACCAAACAATGATAATGCTATCTTAGATTTAAAATTAATTAATTGAACGCATGCAAATTCATTATTTAAGTCTAACCACTAAGGGTTCAAATTCCACAATGTCATTTGCCAAATAAATCCAATTTTATGCTATAGTCAATTTTAATTTCCCCTAAACCTTTAAATTTGATGATATAATTAATCTGGCCAACATTGGCCTCAAAGGCTAAAAATTCGTAAAAATAATTAATAATTTTCAATTATAAATTTTTCCCAATTTAAAATATAACTTAACGTCCATATTTAATCAAATATATCAAATAACTATATAGCTTCCCTAGTTGAATAAATTAAATCAACTATGCGATTATTGTATCCATATAACATTAATTCTCCATTTTAAATTATATAAAATAACTATATTAAAATTTATCTTCTCCCAAATCGGATAAGGAGTTTTAAATTATTAACACATATGGCCAAGGTTATGTGGGGGGAATTATTTTCAAAATTTGTAAAATATTTCCCCCTCTTCTTATTTTTATTTATTTAAATCTCAAACCCTAACTAGGGTTGAGTAATTTTCCTCTCCCATATTCTATTTAAAATCAACTTAATAATTCCTCTTTTTTTTTATATATTATAAGTTAACCCTAATGCTTTTTTTTTTCTTTTATTTGTATGCAAACCCTAATCTGGATTTGGATTAGGGTTGCATATTTTACCCAACTAAAAATCTTAAACTTATTGTATTTTCTTTACCCTAACCCTAAACTGGCTTAGGGTTTATCTTTTTTTTTATGGGTGTGTGATGTGTGTTATGCAGGGCCAAACTAGGGCATGGCAGCGGCCAAATGGAAAGGCGGAGGCCGAAAGGAAGGGCGGAGGCCGAAGGGATGTTGGGCTTCACAATGGACTCCCCCTGGTCGCCACTGTGTTTACACATAGTGGCGGGCGGTGCCGTCCACTGTACTGACCAAAAATCAACATAATGTCAAACCGCAGGGTGCTCCTTCATCTTCTGTTGTGAATCCTAAAGGTAAGGAGATTATTTCTCGGTTTCATAATAATGATTTCAGACCTCAAGAACCTTAGTTATTGAAATCTATAGAGATTGAAGGTTCGTTTGATATTGTAGAATTTTATAAATCCTCTTGAATTCAAATTACACCGGCAAAATACCTTAAATTAAATCCCAAAGAACTTGATAGATTGGTTAACTTTGTGAAAGGAAATAATGCATATGTGCAAGCCAAAATGATATAACAATCAGTTGATGCTACATTGTCTTCCCAAGGAGATGTGTCAACTCATCTTGCTACCCATGAAGCTTTCCCTAAAATAATTGCCCATCAAGTTGATGATGCGTTGTTTGTTCTTGAATCAAAACCTAAGCCTTTTTATATATCTTTGTTCATAAATGGTCACAAATTAAATAATTGTATTATAGACTCAGATGCCTCTAGAATAACATCATGCCATCTATAGTGGCCAAGGCCTTGAGATTATCCTTAACAAAAACCTTTGGTAGGTGTTACTCAATGGACTCCAAACAAATACCCTTATTAGGACAAATAAAAGATGCTCAAGTGGTCCTTGCTGCTCATCCAGATAAAAGAATTAAGTTAATCATTTTGATAGCTGATATTCCTATGAGTTACAGCATGTTGTTAAGTCGTACATTTTGTAGAGACCTAGGAGGTGAGATTAAGATGGATTGGTCTTAGGCCACTATTCCCATAAGGAAACAACGAGTCATTTTGCAACCTAAGCCCAAATCCAAGTTCAATGTTTTCCCTTCTGATGATCCAAAGGCACAAATATTGTATCATGAATGTTAATTTGGGAATTATATGATCTTATCTGATAATGAAGCTATAGGAAATCTATCACAACCTGAGGCAATGGAGGATTTATGGTTGATGGAATTCAATGGAAGTTGTGCAGCATCTGCCAGACATATTCCTTTCTCTTTCAAGCTAGAATTCAAGAACACAAATAATACTGCGGAGTATGAGGCCCTGTTGTTGGGATTAGCTGAAGAAAAGAAATTGGGAGTAAAGTTGTTGCAAGTAAAGGGAGATGCAGAGTTGATTGTGAAACAAGTCGGAGGGTTGTTCAATGTAAAGAATGAGAGGTTGAGGCACTACCGACATAGAGTCTGGGATGAAATTGAGGGTTTTGATGCATTTTTTATTGAGGCTATTCCAAGAGAACAAAATTTTAAAGTTGATTCTTTGGCAGTATCGACTTCCCTATTGATTCCTCATGCTGAGTTTACAAAATATACCTATCGATTGGAATTGATATACTGACCTCATGTACCTGATAATTCAGAATTTTGGCAAGTTTTTGAAAATGACAAGCAAATCAAATTTTTTTTGCATTGCATAGAAATGTTCACTTCCACTTTCTTTGAAGGATCAGACGCTGAATGTAAGGAGCTTTCACCAAAATTGGCTCAAGAAATGAATGATGGAGTAATACAACTAAAGTAAAATAAGATTCCTAAAGAGTTGGTCTCTTTAGAATTTCTCTTTGATTGTCATGATGCCTTTAAGAAGGAAAAAGATAAGCAAATTCCTACAATCCAGGATGCTAATGGTTATGAAAGAATTAATATTGGAATTGAGGAGGATCCTAAGTATGTTGATCTAAGGAAATGTTGCACACCTACAGAGAAGGAAAGGTTCATAAGTCTCCTATTGGAATACAAATACATTTTTGCCTGGTGCTATGACAACCTGAAGAAATTCAGGGAAGGAAAATTTCAATACCATATTCCCTTGAAGCCTAGAACAAGCCCTTTCTAGCAGAAACTTAGAAATTTTAACCCTAAAGTTGCTAAAGCTATATTTCAGGAGGTAGACAATAAGTTGAAAGTTAGAATCATATATCCCATTCATCATTCCACTTGGATAGCCAACATCGTCCCGATTTGTAATAAAAATGGAGAGATAAGAATTTGTGTGGACTTTAGGAATTTGAATCAAGCCAGCCTTAAAGATAATTATCCATTACCTGCTATGGATCATATTTTGCAGATAGTCTCAGGTTCAAAAATGATGTCTATGCTTGATGGTTTTTCTGGTTATAACTAGATTAGTGTTCTAGAAAGTGACCAGCATAAAACAACTTTCATCACACCTTGGGGCACCTTCACGTATAACAGAATGCCATTTGGTCTGATAAAGGTTGGGGAGACCTTCCAGAGGGATATGGACTTGTCTTTCGGTCATCTGAAAGATAAGATAATTGTTATATACCTTGATGATTTAACTGTCTTCTTGAAGAGAATAAAACATCACCTAAGAGACTTAAGGCAAGTATTACAAAGATGTCAGGAACATGGAGTGTCATTGAATCCAAAGAAGTCAGTGTTCGGGGTCACAGAGGGCAAATTAATTGGTCACATTGTCTCTAAAGAGGGAGTTAAAGTGGATCCTGAAAGGTAAAGGCAATTCAGCAGTTAAGTTTACCATCAAATAGGAATACAGTCAGGTTCTTCTTTGGGCAGGTGAATTTTCTGAGAAGATTTGTTCCAGATTTTGCAGACACCACAAGATACATTGTGAACCTGATGAGTGAAAACCAAGTATTCAAGTGGAATGAAGAGGGGAAGAAGGCATTGTAAGCAATAAAACAAGCTATAGCTCAAGTTCCTACTCTTGTTTATCCATATTTTCAGAAAGATTTTATTATCTATTGTTATGCCATGCCTCAGAACATACCGTGTCAGAGATTTTGTTATAAAAGAATGAAGAAAATGAAGATGTTCCAATATCCTTCATGAGTGTTCCTCTCAAAAACCATGAATTGAAATATTCACTGATGGAGAAACAAGCATTTGTTGTTGTGAAAATTGTAAAACAATTCAGTTACTATATTCTTCATTCTCATGTGATATTTATGTGCCACATTCTACTGTTAGGAGCATTTTAACACACCAAGATATCAGAATGAACAATAGAGCCTCATGGGTGTCTAAGATATAGGAGTTTAATCTACACATTAAGCCAACAAAATTGGTGAGAGGACAAGGTTTGTGTAAGTTAATTGCAGAAAGCAAGAATGAAGTGAATGGGGAATTGCCTTTAGTCTTATTTGTTGGAATTAAAGACTCTTGGTATGCGGATGTTGCATATTACCTGACTTATGGAGACTATCCAGCACATCTCTCTCTGAGAGAAAAATAGAATCTGAGATTAAAGGCTACTAAATATGTTATTTTTGATGATGTGCTATACAAAAAGGGGTTGGATGGAACTTTCTTACGTTGTGTAGATAAGTTACTTCAAGAGCCACTGTTGAAAACTTTTCATGATGAATCCTGTGGTGGTCACTTTTTATCAACAGTAACTGCTTATTAAATCTTGAGAAATTTTTATTATTGGCTAGGTATGTTTAAGGACATATATTCTTGGGTAGCTAAATGTGAAAAGTGTAAGTTATTCAATGGGAAGCCACAACTTGCATCATTGCCTCTTAGACCTGTAGTTATTGATGAACCGTTTAAACAACTGTGTTTAGATTTTATAGGTCCCTTGTCACCTACTACAAGTGTCAGACATACACACATACTGACAGCCACAGATTACTTCACCAAATGGGTTGAAGCCATTCCGGTGCAAAAGACAACTTCTGAGGTTGTTTGCAATTTTCTTAAAGAAAATATTCTAGTTCGTTTTGGGGTTCCCTAGAAGATTGTGGGTGATAACGCAACCAACTTCTCTTCTACTAATATTTCATTATTTTTCTATGGTCATGGGATATCTCTTGCTCACTCTTCATATTATTACCCTTGGGGTAACAGCCAGGCAGAGTCAAGCAATAAGAATCTGATAAATATTATGAAGAAGTTGGTGAGTGAAAAACTTCAAAGACTAGCACAAAAGATTGTATGCTCTCTGGGCAGATCACACATCTCCAAAAAGAGCCATAGGGATGTCACCTTTTGAACTAGTGTATGGCATGGGAGCTCAAGTATCACTTCCCTTGGAACTTGCAGCTTCAAAGTTACAAACAAATATTGAAGATGCATATTTTCAAGATTCTCTAGAGAAGAGGATTATGCATTTAATGAGGATTGAAGAAGAAAGAGATAAATTAGTTGATCAAATTACAGAACATCAGATGCGGGTTAAGAAAATATTTGACAAGAGAGTCAGGCCATAAAAATTTATGCAAGGTGATTAGGTTTTACTTTGGGATAGGAGAAGAGAACCAAAAGGAGTGCATACGAAGTTTGAGTCATTATGGAAAGGACCATTTTTTAATTCAAGAGGTAAAAGGCCCTAATTCTTTCAAGCTAGCATACCAGGCTGGTACTGTTCTTCCCCTGACCTATAATGGGTAGGATTTGAAATTATATCAATTGTAAGCAGGAGTCCCCTGCATGTCTTGTACATAAGTTTTGTTGTGTTCAGTTTGTTGTTTCGGTTTTGTTTTGTTTTTGTTTCAGTCCTTTTGGGTTTAAGGCTTGTTTGTGAAACTAGAGATCCTACGGTTCATATATTGGTCCCTTGTCATCCCAGACCCCAGTCAAAGCCAATGTTAGTCCTCCTTTCTTTTCTTTGAGTTTCAATTTGAAGGTCGTCCTTTAATTTTTATTTTCCTTTTCGGTTGTATATTTCCTTCCTTTGAACTCAAGTCATTGAACCTTGCCTTAGTTCAATTTTCAAGTTCAAAATGCACTTTAAAGATAGTTGTATTCACGACTTTGTTTCATGGTAAAGGTGAGCTCTTTGTTGAAAATTCATATTGAACTTGAACCTTTGAACCTTTCGGTTCAAGGTTCAAGGTTCAAAGTTGATCGTGCGTTAGTTATGTCTTTGCTCATTCTTTCTCCCTTTGTTGTTATGTCATGAAGATTGTTTTATGTTATGTTATATGTTATTCCTAAAAGTTGAACTTGAACCTTTTGGTTCTTGGTTCATGGTTCAAAGTTCAAAATTCATAATCTCAAGCTTCATTTAGAAGTGGTGCGTGTATCATGGAGGGAAAATAGCGGCGGGAAAGGGTAATATTTCAGGTAGTTTGAAATGTTACTTTCTAATATGGAAAATAATCATGGTAATTTGTGTGTCATGTGATGGAATGACCCAAAATAAAATGCATACCAGATATCCATCAAATCAGGTGTCAATTCATACGAGCTTACTTAATTAGTACAGCTAGCTAGGATTTGAGTGAGATTTTATTCATTTTTGTTGCAAAAGCTAGCAATATTTCTAGTACCTTCTCAGTAGTCATGAAAGCGAAGGAAGCCAGAGGTATTGTATCTACATTCAGAAGGTTTTTGATAAGTTGTTGTCGGGATCAGGTTAGTTGCAATTGTTTCTTCTTCTGCTGTATTTTCTTGTTCAGAAGCTAGCTATTGTTCATTCCCTTTGTTGTGTAGAAGAATTCATTTTATTCCTGAAATTATTTGATAAATATGAGAGGGGCCATCATGAGGCCAACTCTGTCAAAATTGGGGCATACTTCCTATATGGTTAGCTCACTTCTAGAGATGGGTGACACTTCACTAGCATAAGAAGACCTCACTAATTTCCTTGAAAGAGTTAAGAATCCAGCCCAAATTCTATGATGGAGAAAATTGTAAGTGGTATTATTGAAGCCACTGCATTTCCTATTGTTGTACCATTCTTGGAGCTAGTTTTAGAATTTATGAACCGGTATGATGCAAACCACAAGTGTATTAGGGCCATCAATGGTGAGGTGCTATTGAAAATTGATAGGGAGACCATAATGGAAGCCATGGGCATTCCTCATAAGGATTCATATGAAGATTGGACCATTGGTACTTCATACTCATTCTCTGAGAAGAAGAAAACTTACAGAAGTGTAATTACTAGAAGCTGGTTGTTGAAAATTCAAAAAGGAGGTTCTAGGTTACCAAGGTCACTCACCAGAGAGCATTTCATAACAAAAGTATGAGATATTATTGTTCTATTGAACAGATTGAAGGGAAATGTTGATGCCTTTTAATTGGGAAGACTGGATGTATTTCTACATTCAAGTCATGTTGAATGGAAGTGCATACCTAGATTGGGGACAAGTTGTTGCAAAGAAACTACATGAGAGTTTAATTTAAACAAATTTGCAGGGATGAGTGGTTTTTATATGTCCTCATACTTGTTTTATATGCTTGTCTGCACTCAAGATTGGAATGGATTACACCATGAACCATGGATTGATGGGATAAGAGTCTATGAATACTATCCTCACTTGCAACATTAGAGATATACTGAAAACTTCATGAGGTGGAATGAAATTTTTGCAGGTAGATTGGTTCATGAGCTGTAGGGTAACATAAATAGGAGATTGTCAATAGAAGCAATGGAATTTTTAGGTATTTATGGTAGTTTCTTCATCCAGTTTTCTCAGTTCACCTATATTAGAGTTGGCATCTTTCAGGGTGAATCTTTCAGGTTACCTAGGTATGCTCTGGATAGCTATATTTTGATTGAATTCAATCGACATCTAGCCTATATTGATAAGAGAAGTGGAGGAAAGTCTGGAGTTGTCTTTCTATTAGGGTTGGGATAATATAGTTGTAGATCCGTTTCAGATGCCTTGAATCTTGAACTTGAATTCAAGAAGTTCAATCCATAGTTATATGTTGCTAGACATAAATTTGATAGCCGAAGGTTTGCCATAAAGAACTTAAATGTTGATGTTGATTTTTGCATGAACCTCAGCTAGAAGATTACTGGGAGAACTGTGATAATGAATTTGAAGTCAGAAGAAGATTGTGGTCGAGGTTCACAGTTCAACAAATTGTTACAATGGGTTTGTCCATGAATATCTCCAAAGTAAAAGAGGATGAAGCTGAGGAAGTTGTTGATCCTGAGTTCAACGAGAAGATGTAGGGGCAACCTATTCCAGAAGTTGATTGGGATAGAAAAGGGGATGACAACATTCAGGCAAGAACCTTCAATGTGATTAGATGAACAGAAAGATGGGAAAAGACCTTTGTTTTGGACAATAGCCCTTGTTTGCACCTAAGAGTAGAAAATTTGGTCGAACTCGTGCAAATTAACAAGTATCTCTTCCCCCTTTTGACATTGCCATTGATATTGCAGGTAATGAGAAACAGAGGACCGAGAAAATCAAAATTGAAAACTTAGGAGAATATTCTTTGAGTTCCTCCCCTGCTCGTGTCACCAGATCTCGTAGTAAGAAGAGCAGTCAGAAACTCCTTACAAGTCCACTTGTAGTAGATTTGGACTTCGAAGAAGAAAATCAAGGGATGATGGATGCTCAGATGCAAGACAAGCTCATTATTGGTGTTGCTGATAAGGGAAAGGAAACCCAATAATCTGAGTATTCTATGAACACCATGGCCATTGTAAGGAGAAAAGAAAATGGGTGGTTGTATTGAAGCAAATGAGGGATACCCAGAGGTATGGAGTCATGAACTTCCTAGTAGAAAATCTAGTACATGGTCTTGACGACAATGTGCTTTTCATATGCAAAGAAAATATTGAATGGAGGAACTCAATTATTGAATAGGGACATGAAGAATCCATCAAGCTTTTGAAGGAGTTAAAAGAAATGATTAATACTATGCAAAAAGATATGAAGTGCATAGATATTCAACTCTTGAAAGAAGATAAGAAGATGCTTGAAGATTCATCTGATATGATTCAAGCCTTCAAGTATCAAGTGGAACAAATCCAAGAAGAAAAATCCTTAACAATAGAGGATTTATTGAAAATTGCATGAATTGAATCCATGCTAGTGGTTTGCTTCGATCATCTTGAGACGCATAAGGGTAAGGTTGTGCAGGTGAGCAAAAAGAAGGAAGTCTGGAAGTAGTGAATACTTCATATCGGCCTTCCACATTATCAGCTTATTGTCAACTTCTCCTCGGCTCATTTGGAATGGCGTAATATTCGAAGCACTCCTTCACCTCAGGATAAACATGTGGAGGCCACATCATCTGTAGGAGCTTGATCGCATCACCGTTTCTTGTGGCTTATGCCGCTTTTCCTATTTAGTAGTTTTTTTTTCAATTTTAAGGATAGACTTCTTTAACTCTCATGGGGAGTTAATCTTTATACTCTGGTTTAATTGCAACAAACTATCATATCCTCGCGGCTATATATACTTGATTAAAATCCTTGTAAAAGGTCCAAGAATTTTTGGTGTTAAGATAGAATAGAAAGCTTTATATTTTTGCAATACTATGTACTCTGAAAGAAAGACAATTTAATCTGTGAATGAAATAGAAGCATTTTTTTTCTTATAAATCTGTGTGTTTATGAATTGAATTGTGAATCTCTATGAAGATTTGATTCAAGTGCGTAATTTGTTATCTTTCTAATACAGTGTATATGAGTGTGCAAAAGCAAAACTTTTGAAATGTCTATCTTGTCGATTAGAAGAATGAAAGTCTATGAGCTTTTAGAAGAAATTTGTGCTTGGAAACAATGCAGTGTTCATTTTGTGTTGACATATGAATGCTTAAATACCTTTAATGCTTTCTGGTAAAAAGTGTGCATGGAAATTGTCATAACTTGAGCTTATTGAAAATCATTCTTGGGGAGTTGTACCTGTATACAAACGTTAACTATTTAAGCAGTTATCCAACTGTTGGTGTATTTTTGTCTTTTGTTAATGGGCATGCAGAATTTAAAGAATTATAATTTGTAAAAGGAAAATCTATTAACCAACACTAATATAATAAATTGCATTCTCTAAAACTCCTTGTTTATGCCCCAAGACTGCTCCAATTGCAAAATTTGATGCATCTATGTGAATGTGAAAAGGAAAAGACCAATCAGGTCCTTTGAGTATAGGAGCTTGAGTTAAGGCTCCCTTAAGTTTAGAAAATTCTTCTTCACATGTTGGTGTCCATTCAAATTCAACATTTTGTGTTAAGAGAATATAGAGGTCCTTCCATCTTAGTAAAGTCCTTTATAAATCTTCTATAGTACCCTGCATGGCCTTAAAAACTCCTTACATCCTTTTGTTTTGCAAGAGAAGGAAGGTTCATTATTACCCCAATTTTGGCTAGATCAACTTGAATTCCCAACTGAGAAATATGATGCCCCAATACTATCCCTTCTTGCATCATCATGAAGCATTATTCACTATTTAGGGACAAATTATGATCCTCGCATCATTGCAACAGTTTGGAAATATTTTGCAATGCTTCCTCAAAGGTGGCCCCATAAGCAGTGAAATCATCCATGTAGATTTCCATACAATCATGGGAAATATCTGAAAATATATTGAGGACAACCCTTTGAAAGGTTACAGGAGCATTGCACAAACCAAACAGAAGAACTGAATAGGTATAGGTTCCCCAAGGGAAAGTGAAGGTTTTCTTTTCCTAGTCTTCTGGAGCTATTTTGATTTGATTGTAACCACTACACCCATCCAAAAATGAAAAGTATTGTTTGATTGCTAAAGAATCTAATACTTGATCGATGAATGGAAGTGGGAAACGATCCTTCTTAGTAGCAGTGTTAAGATCCCTATAGTCCACACAAACTCTCCATTTACCTCATTTCTTAGGGACTATAACCAGAGGAGATGCCCACTGACTGTCTGAAATAGGGTAAATGAACCCTGCATTAACTAACTTTTGTAATTCCTCCTTGACTATTTCCCTTAATGCAGGATTAATCCTTCACTGAGGTTGTCTAACTAGTTTACAATCTTCTCAGATATAAATCCTGTGAGTACACAATGTAGGATATAATCCCTTCATGTCATGATAATCCCATGCAAAGGCTTGTTTATGGGTCTTGAGTAGTTATATTAAGGACAATATTTGGTCTATTGTAAGTCGACTATTGATATTCAGGTACCTTCCTAAAGCAACCTCTACTTGAGTGATTGACTCAATATTAGATATTTCAGGTAAACAAGAGGTTTGGATTTCCTGTGACAGTAAGGTATGAAATATATCTGTAGCTGTAGGAGAATCCAAAGAACTTGTAGATGGAAGGAGAGAATGAAAATGACATGTTGGTGTATGAGGCAACTATTGAGCTTCTCCATAATGATTTCCTATGATGTTAGAGAGTACCTTATCATCTTATTGGAGTTCTATGGATGGTTCCCTAGTCAACATCATAAGCCATTAAAAAAAATTAAATTCCTTTGCTTCTTCTCCTATATCTGGCCATACTACTTGCTCTTGATCAAGTCGTGGTTGTGTAGGAGAATAAAGCACAAGAGTTTTAGTGGTGATACCATCTGAAATGGTCATGTCCCCTGATCTACAACCTATGTATGCATTAGTTGTCGCAAGCCAAGGTCTTCCCTAAATGATTGGATATCTCCCCAATGTTTCTTTAGGAGAGAGTATCATAAAATCAGCTAGATATTCCCAAGAATATAGTGTGACAATAATATCCTCAACCATCCCATCAAGTCAGATAGTGGAGCTATCTGCAAGCTGCAGGACTATTGGGGTAGACCTAAGACTAGTAATACTAAGTTGCTGCATGAAATCCTTTGTCATCACATTTATAGCTACTCCCAAATCTACCAGGGCATTTCTAATTTGAGTTCCATTGATGACTACCTTCACAACAAAACTACCTAGGTCAAAATATTTAGGGACAACAACGTTTCCTAACATAATATCAGCCAGTTGCCCTGCTACATGGACTATTTGTGGGTCCTTTTTCTTTTGTCCAAGTTTTTTTAAACATGACTCCTTAATAGCTTTTCCATATATGGGAATATCCTTAATAGCTTGGAACAATGGAATATTTATACATATATATTTTAATTGATCAATAAGATCAAAAGCTATGTCATCTTGTTGCCTAGATACTTCTACCTACAATCTTTGAGGAAATGGAGGTGTTCTAATAGGTGTGCCTGAAGTCTCAGATTGAGGTACCTTCTTAGGGTTTGCAGGTTGGTCAGGTGTAGTATCTTGATCAATCTTCTCAGATGGTAATTCTTTTATAAATGGAGGAGATGGGGTAGGCAAAGTTGTTCCTGACCGTAAGTGAATGTTACTTATACTAAGATAATATGCAATATATTGATTAGGATTGATTGAATAAACTTGTTGTTGTTGCTGAGGTTTTTAATTGGGATTTGGCATAGGTTGTGCTAGTAATTGAGTTGGCTTGGGTGGATAATCATTAGGACATGGTGGTATTAAAGCTGGTTGTTGAGACTATTGTGGTGGTATTAAAGCTGGCTATTGGGACCATTGCTGACCTCCCCTCCATTGCAATGACTGTTGTCAGTTACCTTAAGGTGTGACCAATTCCCTTATGGCTGTTGCCACTAAAATGAATGGCTATGATAATTGGACCAAGGGTTTTGGGAGCTATTCCAAGACTGAGTATAATTTCCAAATTTTGGGAATATGGAGGTTGCCACTGATTATTTTGTGCATTAAAGTTCATATAAGGACTAGAAAAAGACAATGGATCTTGTGGCATACCTTGTCTCAGAGTCCAAGGCCTTTTTTGTGCAACATAAAAGAGTTGTTCATCATCTCCATAGAATGGCTTAAAATCTAGGGGAGCCTGTTGGCTATCAATTTTTATAAGGAGTTTACACTTGCAGTCCTTTTTCTTTTGCCTACAATGAGGACAAAACTCAATGGGCATTGCCTCCGCTTCTTCATGCTTCTTCCTTGCTTGAAGTGTATCCAACTGAGTAGCCATATTGTTAATCATATCCTCTTTAAAGTCTTTTAGCAGATGAGTTATCTCCATCCTTGAAACTATTCTAGATGCTTTTGTTGTTGAAGATCCAGGCCTATAGTGTCTTCCTTTCTTGGCAAAAGCTCTGGAATATTTTTGACAGATCTTCCTGATATTTCCCCATTGAGATTGAGTAATGTCTCCTCCTCCCATAAGGTCCAATGAGTCAATACAATCCTCATTGATTCCCCTTAGAAAAATCAATTTAAAAGATTCTTCACTCAAGGTGTTATGCTTGCATTTCTCGACACTGAACATAAACCTCTCAAGATAATCTTCAAGACTCTCATCTTCTTTTTGTGTTATCTAGAATATATCATTACCATGTCAATCCATTCCCTTGCAATCATATTTATACTTCTCCAAGAAGTTTTCCTTCATTTCATCCCAGATAGTGATTACATCTCTACCTAAATTCATAAACCACCGAAGAGAAGTTTCTTTCAGAGTAGTAGGAAATAACTTGAGTTTATGGGCATCAGTGGTATAGTCATAACTTCTATAGAGGATGCCAAATTCGAATAGAAAGGTATCTAGATCATCTGTGACCAAGCTGTAAAACTTTGGAAGAGAGGAGGCTGATATATTCTTCAAGTTTGCATTATCATGTAGGTCAGGAATAGGAAATTCAAATGTTGGGTTCACAGGCGGAGGTGGAGGATTTCCTGCCATTGGTCCTTGATAAAGAACTAAAGGTAAAATATTTTTTTCAAGGGGTTCATTTAAGAAGTCAAGGTCTCCCTCCAATAAATCAAAAACACCTTGGTTTCTAGCTTGCACAAAAGTTTCAGCAAAAGGATTTATTTATGGGGCTTGATCTGATCTTATTTCAAGAGCGAGATGAGAGGGAAGAAATCTTCCTAATGAATCTCTTCTTCTTCTATGCATGCAAATTTTATAAAGGAATTCTAAGAGCTAATTCTTAAAGAAAACTAAAAAAATTAAAACTAATGGTTATAACAGGTTCTTAATTTGGCACCATCCTCAGCAATGGCACCAAAAATGTTGGTCCTCACAATTGGAATAACAACTAGGTTATAAAAACTCAGTTCAAGGATTGGAAATCCTTACTGAACAACTAACTCTCCTGTAGAAAAGGATCATTTACTTTATCGACCAGGGACGTAAAATTGAAATGGGTGAGCACTGTATGTGCACTAAGTTCAAATTGCAACCATTCTATCCTACTGCTGGAAAAGGAAATTCTCTTAAATAAATATGCAAAAACATGATGAACTAATACTTTATCAAAACTCACAACTAAAGGTAACTTAATCAAATGCTACTGAATGGCAATGCTCTAGCTAGTAGATAGGAGCTACTCTGCCCACTGTCGCTGCAGGAACATACACAGGAACTATTTCCAATGGCTGCAGGAAGAGTCAAATGCCAAAACAACAACTATAATAAGATTGAAATTAACTAAAAAAAAAAAAGGGACTACTCACCAAGTGGGCCCCCTTGAGTGAGTGTATCCAGAACTTTAGATAACAACTGATAAGCTCAAAATAACATTGTCTTATTTATTTCAAATTGATTGTAAAATACATAAGTCTGAAAGTTGGATACTATGAATTCTATGATCAGTTCGTCCCCTTGAGAGGAGATAAAGACCTTTTATTTATAAGGAAACTTTATAACTAATTCCTAACTGATCAACCCACATCCCAAAGGAATAGGCGAACAGGGTTTATTACATTAAAGAAGAAGTCAATGCAGGAAAACTAGACAACAACAATTGTCCTCCAGCTGAGAAAATATAGCACAACCTCCTTCCTGGATTTAAGATCCACTAGGAAAAATTATGAATGTTCCACAAACCGCTCTACTAAGGAAGTGATCAATTGGTTATGATCTTCTCTAATGCTGCTCCATTTTGACCGGGTCTGCATCCTAGTGGCACGTTGATGTCCCTCTTAACCGCAAGCTTAGTCTTTCTTTCATCTTGGCTGACCTTGCATCATGACGTTAATATGCACAAAAGCATGTGTATCTATTGATGTTAACATAACATAAATTAAACCACATTCTAAGGTTAATTTAGATAATTTGCATAGATGGACCATTTAAAAATCATTAGATAACAACCTTAGGTATATGATAAATTAGTTCCAGAAATACTTAAAAGGGCATCAACCAGGAAAGTCTTCTGACCCAAATATTACCCAGACACAAGACCTAAGCAAAAATTCTATGATGATAAATCTATCAAAACAGAGCCATTATTTGGGCTCGTCAATGGCCAGGGGATAAAATTAATTAAATATAATTTAATTAATTTTAAGAAGAATGAGGACTAACATAATTAATACAATCAATTATGTGGGAAGGGAGAAATCAATTAGATATTAATTTTAGATGTCTACATTTTGCCCCTCTTTTGTAATGTGGTGGCAATAAATTGGAAATGGGTAAAAGAAGAAGATGTCCCAATGAGGAAAATTGAGTGTTGTAGGTAGGATGCAGGTAA
This sequence comes from Cryptomeria japonica, assembly GCF_030272615.1. Classification (NCBI taxonomy): domain Eukaryota; kingdom Viridiplantae; phylum Streptophyta; class Pinopsida; order Cupressales; family Cupressaceae; genus Cryptomeria; species Cryptomeria japonica. The sequence continues at coordinate 595,527,857 of NC_081409.1, forward strand.
GGGATGCCCCCTCGAGAATTTAATCAGAAAATTTAGATTTTCCAAGAATTTTTTTGAAAAAGAAGGAAATGGGAGAAAAGAAGAGAAAATATGAATAAGGGAGAAGTGGGTCAAGAAGAAGGAAAATGAAGTGAAGAATAGGGGTTGGAAGAGCGAAGGAAGCGTCACTTTCACACACCCAATTCACAAGTGAGAGAGAGCTTAGAGAATGATGTCGATCCTTCTTCACCACTGATAGCAAGGAGAGCACATCTAATGCTTCCAATGACCACCTGAGCATAGACATCCGGTGAGTAGCTTATCCCATCTTTGTTATTTAGTAGGTAGGTGCAATTAATGTGAATTTAATGCTAGGTAGGAGGGTACAAAAGTATGTGGGGCACAAACGTTGATCACTAGTTTGGCATCTATACCCCTCCAGTGGTGTCTCTGCCAAGAGAGACACATCTACACAAATGTGGACCATCTACAAGGGAAAAGGGGCACATGCCCAGATCTCAATCCAACAATCATCATCTATGTTAGGGAAAAACAAGGAAAAGAATACAGATCAACATTTGTTCCTATGGAATGGTGCATGCACCTCGGGTTTAGCGTCTCCACTAGGCCAAACAACATATCTACCTAGGAGAGACGAACAGACATGGAGGGAGAAGGGGTAGGTAAATATGACAAGCAAGGAGATACCCCAACAAGTATAAGAGGACAAATAACTAGAAAAGGGCTAATTGGTGTATACTTGCTGGATGTAGGAGGTTTCAACTCCAATTGAGTCTCATGAGTACTAGCCACTGACTATGGCACTGCAACAAAGTTTGCAATTCATAGTATGGATGGTGCTCATACTGTTAGGACTTGATCATGTATTCAAGTCTTTGTGTGTGCATTCGCACAACATGATTATTTCAACCCTGATCAAAAGATGATACAATGACACATGTACATTCCATCTACCGATGGGAAAGACCTCTATCACCTTGAAGTGTGTGTGGTGGATTTTATGATTGCCCATAAGAGGGGTCAATCCCTAATATCAGATGGAGGATAGAGAGTACTACCTACAGCTCACATGTTGGAAAAACTATTTTCCAATGGATCACACTAGAGAATGTGATTAGAGCCAATCATGTAGAGGAGGTAGTGGATCCTGAGGTTGGTGGATTTTACAATTGCCCATAAGATGGGTCAATCCCCAATATCAGATGGAGGATGGATATTAATACCTATAGCTCACATGTTGGAAAAACTATTTTCGAATGGTTCACACTAGAGAATGTGATTAGAGCCAATTATGTAGAGGAGGCAGTGGATCCTGAGGTTCATCCTATATTTGGTGAGGCACATCAACAAGTGTATGATGCATGATCTCAACGGCCATGGATTTTCCATCAAATGGTCTAGATTCTTGTACAAGCCGGTAGCTATGGGCATACAATACACTTGGGATTACGTCATGCTTGGGCAGTTGTACCAAAATATCTACATGTGCCATGGATACAAGAGTTTGGGTCCCAACATCACTCTAATATATATTTGGGCATTTGAGCAGATTGGTGTACGTTGCTCAATAGGGTTCAAAGAGTGATGGCTAGATAATCCATACATTAATAGGTACATTGGCCTCCTTTGTTACACATGGATGAGAGTGATAGGATTCTAGCACCACTCCATCGATGAGATGTAAATTTTCAAATGGAGGCCTTATAAGACATGTGAGGCATGGTATGAGGACTACCATTACATTGATATTTTTCAAACTAGTGTTGGTTGATGGGTTGAATAGTCCATGTCATTAACCAGTATATTTTGCATAGGGTTATGCACCAATTCAATGTTCAATAGGACATCATGGGCAAGGACAAGATGCATTTGTAGATCACACATGAAACTAGCACATGGGGTGATGCTATTGAGCTAGAGCATGCACGTATCAGCTTCAATGTGATGGCACAAGTTTTATGGGACCCACAAGTAGATGTCATAGATGCAATCTTGACAAGGGCATATAGTGCATGGTAGGAGGCCCATAGACCAGTGAGACTAAGTATCTCAGGGGTCTTAGAGTCAGACGAGGTTGCACCAGTGGTAGACCAGGCAACAAGAGGGGAGGGGGACTAGGGAGGGGATGGAGATGTCCCCATGGAAGAGGATAGAGTTGGAGGGGAGGGAAGGGAACAAGGGTAACAAGTGAGGAGGTGGGGGAGAAGGAGATGGGTCCCTCCACAAGAATAGGTATAGGCTTTGCACGTATAAGTATAGGCCCCACAGGTACATGTGCTAGTTGTACTGCAACCACCAATGCAGCCACAAATCACACAAGACATGCTTGATTAAAAAATGGAAAAGAGGGATATGGAGAGGGCTTGGGTAGAAATCCTAGAGAATGAGTTTGGCAGGGAGATGGCCAAATTAGATGCATGACAGGATGAGGCACAGAGGGAGAGGGAGACGTTCAACAGTTTACAAGTTGAGCGAGAAATGTTATAGGTGGTGCCAGATGTAGCAGTAGGGGAGAGGGATTCCTACACCATAAAGGTGGAGGTTACAGAGGAGGCCCTATAGGATACTAGGAGTGGGTACATGGTGGAAAAGATGGAGGATATGGATAGGGAGTTGGAGAGATTGAGGGAACAACTAACACAAGCCTAGGAAAATGCTACCTGGTTGCACAGAGAGAGGGATGTAGCTCAACATGCCTTAGCACTAGTAGGACTGACCCAAGTATTCATAGAGTCCATAGAGGCATGATGGGAAGCGGAGAGGGCCTTATGGGAGGCATGATATTATAGGGGTATATTCTAAGATGTAGTGCCTATAGACCAATGAGCTACTTCTTTCGTTGAGAGGACATAGATGTATAAAACTTGCTTGTAGACATTTAGAGATTCAATAGGGATGAGAGTACCCTGGTCCCCATCACTAGGTCCCTTAGGAGGATGGGTATATCCTTCTATGTAAGATAGAGAGAGCACTAGGTAGAGTGTAGCACATGGACCCAGCCATTTTTTTTATGATCCTACAAGAATGATATTTTATTGTACCATTATTTGACATTTTATATATATATATATATATGCTCCTAACATGTGTTTGATGTAGGTTGTATGAATGTATGCATGTTCTAATATGATGCTTTTTATGATTATATGATATGTATAGATGTGAATTTTTATACAGTTATGATCATGATGGATATGTGCATATGCAAGATGGATCTACCACATGTTTGATGCAAGTGGAGTATGTACGCATGTGGTTCTTATGTATTTCTATGATGATGCCTATATAATTGCTAGAATATTATGATGGATGCAGGATGAGATTACTATGATGTATATGTGTATCTATTCAATGGAACTGGGATGGATATGATTATGATGTATGATGATGCATATGGATGTACTACAATGAATGCGATTAGGATGTATTTTTGTGATTTTTATTGTTATGATATGCTTATGGAAAATGAAATTCAATGTATGATAGATGAATATGAAATGAATCTTAATGACATGAACGCAAATGATATTATAAAAATGATCATGAAATGAATCCTAAAAAATGGATTTGAACTCTAAAATGAACCTAAACAAAAAAAGATATGAAATGAACCCTAAAATGGAAATGACATGAAACATAAAATAAAAATGATCCAAAATAAAAATGAAAAAAATGTAAAACAATAATGATAATGATGACAATGATGTAAACTAAAAATCACAAAGATCTAAAATGAAAATGAATCCTAAAGTGAAATAAAAATGCACTAGCTAATAATGCAATCAAAATGAAATGAACTTCACGATATAATCTAAAATATGTAATGGAATAATGAGCATGAGATAATAAATGCAAACTAATAATTGGAATGAATTTGAAATTAACTTCACAATATAATCTAAAAACATGTAATGGAATAATGAGCATGAGCTAATAAATGTAAACTAATACTTGGAATGAGAGGATGGAAAAGAATAAAGAAAGTGAACACAACCTAAGAATGTAATAAAGTATCCTACGAATGTAATTAAGTATGGCCTAATGAATGAATGAAACCAAATCATGTAAGGTACAACCTAATGATTGAATGCAACCTAATCATGTAAGGTGAATAATGGGTGTATGTTGAGATGAAAATGCAAATGGATGTTACTATTTTTGTGATGTGTCAACCATAGTACAATAAAATAGGCAGATAAAAGATGGGGGGAAGAGTGAATAAATTGGAGTCTTGGGAATATGAAGGAATGAATGTGGGGAATGGGTTTTATTGTTGTGTATTGTGCAGAGATAATTCCCAGGTTTTGATATTTCAAGGGAATGTTGACACCATTGACTATAGAAATTAGGATGCTATGAATATCTGATGTATGGACTAGACTCTCAAACAATAGGTTATCCCTATGCATGCAAGTTCACAAATAATCATGATGGAATATATGTGAGACTTTTTGAATCATGTGAGAGAAACTATCAAACACACTATACCACAAAGACTATGCCCCAATATACACCAACCAAGACATACCAAGATATAGGATAATCAAGGTAGCCTTGAATAGCAGGCATGGGACACAAAATAAAAATAAAAATAAAGTAGATCAAGCCTGCAAACGACTTACATGGCCAACAAACATCTCTTGCAAAGAGTAGGATATGGAGTTAGATAGACTGCCAGACATAGGAAGGATGCATTTGAATGGGCATGATGATGGATAGATTGATGGAAGACAAAAGGCAAGTTGATTGTGTGGGGTCTGTGAATGGGAGGATTTCCACTTGGATTTGGGTAGCACATTGTGGGTAGGTGTTTGATCTATTCACAAGTCAAGGTAAGATCATATAGATGGGAAGCTCAATGTCAAGGGATAAAGATTTGTGTGATGGGAGAATCCTTATTCATGGAAATTGGACTTAGCTCATCATCTCAATCAGGAAGAGGAGGTGATGGTAGAAAAGGGGTGTGGGATGAAAGTGGGTGACCAAAGCTAAGAATGCCTACATAAGTGGATAGGATTATAGTGGGATGAAATATCGATGAAGGGTGTAATAGGAATGGGATGAATGGATGGTTGAGGAATATGATAAGAGTCCAAATAAATTATGGATTTGAATTATTTACCTTGATGCCTAAAAGGAGGTTTTGACAAAGGTATTTTCCCATGGTGCCACAAATTGGTTTTCATTGATGGATGAAAAGATTTTTCTTTACCCTTTGTTTTTTCTTTTCTTGATTTTTTTTGGATTTTTGCTTTTTCAGATTTTTTTAGATTTTTTCTTTTGAAAGGTGGGTTCTCTAAAGTCTAAACATAAAATTTATTTATATGGATGATGTTTATAGGCTCATCCAATGGCTCTCCTTCAAGTGTATCCAATATATATGCTCCATAGCCATATTTAGTAGTGATGATGTAAGGTCCCAACTAATTAGGCTCAAACTTGCCCTTCTTTTCTCAATCTTGGAGATTTCTCTGATTTTACATAAGAACAAGATCACCAACTTCAAATTCATGGGTTCTTACTTTATTTTTGTAGCTGAGATGAAGGTAATTTTGATAAATCCAAAGGTGATTCAAGGCATTGAGGAACCATTCATCCAATAATTCAAGCTCTTGAAGTCTAGCAACTCTATGTTCTTCAGTAGGAAGAATATTTTGCAATGATACTCATAGCGAAGGGAACTCAAACTCAAGAGGCAGGACTACTTTGGAGCCAAAGACAAGAGAGTATGGAGTGGTCCCTATGGGTCAATGGATTCTTATGCAATAGGCCCAAAGGGTAGGATGGAGTTGTAAGTGCCAATCACAGCTAGCTTCATTGACTGTGTTTTTGAGGATTTTGATAAGAGTTTTATTTGAAGCCTCAGCTTGACCATTACCTTGTGGGTAGTATGGGGTGGAAAAGCGATGTTGGATATCAAATTTTTGGCATAATTCTTTTACATCTTGATTTTTGAAGGTTTTTCCATTATCTATGATGATGACCTTTGGGATGCCATAACAACAAATGAGATAATTCAAGATAAAATCTATGATTTGTTTGCCAGTAGTATAGGTGAGTGGGATGGCTTTCACCCACTTGGTGAAATATTCAGTGGTGATGGTCATGAATTTATGGCCATTGGAGGAGGTGGGATGGATTTTGCTGATGAGATCGAGCCCCCATTACGAGAAGGGCCAAGGTGTAATAAATAGTTGTAGTTCTTGTGATGACGCATAAATTTTATCGCTATGTTGTTGACAAGGTAGACATTTCTTTACATAATGATCATAAACATCCTATTCCATTGTAGGTCAATAATAACATATTCAAAGAAGCTTCTTGGCCAAAGTAAGACCACTTGAGTGTGCTCCACAGATACCTTTGTGTACCTCTCGGTATGCTTGTTCAACCTCTTCTTTGTCTAAGGACTACAAGAGGGTTACGTTGAAGTGCATTCAAAATAGGATATCTCCAAGAATGGTGTAGCTAATGGATTAGTGAATGAATGTCTGTTGCTAATTTTTGGTGAGATGGGGTGGGATGGTGTTGTTGTTAAGGTAAGCATAGGTATCTTGATACTAGGGGGAATCAAGACCAACAAGTACACAAACCATTTCAAACTCAGGGACATCATATGTTGGAACAAGAAGATTCTCAACTAAGAATTCACACTTGTGATTGTTATCAGGCATGTGTATGAGAGAACCAATAGTAGCCATAGCATTAGCAGCTTTTTTATTTGCACAGAGGATCTACACAAACTGAATAGAAGATAAATGTTGCTTAAAGTCTTCCACCATGCAATAATAAGGGAGAAACTTGTCATCTTTTATTTGATAATAATCATTAACCTATTTAATGACAAGTTGTGATTCACCATACACATGCAAATCAGTGATTTTCCATTGGATAGAAAGATGAAGACTTGTGATGAGGGCTTCATACTATACAATGTTGTTTGTACATGAGAAGCCTAGTGTATATGACTTGGGAATGCAATTGCCTTAAGGGGTTACCAAGAGAATTATTATCCCCGATCCATGATGTGTGCAAGAACCATCAAATTATAGCTGCCACTTAGTAGAGTGTGTGATGGTCATGATGATTTGATCTAGAAACTCTATGATCAAGGGGAATTATCCTTGTAGAGGGGTGTTAGCTAATTGATCTGCAATAACTTGTCCTTTTATATCTTTGTGATCCACATACTCAATAAAAAACTCACTTAGCATCATGACACATTTAGCAGTGTGCCTTATGAGAGCAAATTTTGAAAGTAGGTACTTGAGAGGATCAATTCTTGCAATGAGCTTAGTATTATAATTAAGCATGTAGTGGCAGAGTTTCCAAGTGCCAAATGTTAGAATTCGTGAAATGTGAATCCCACAAGCCTAATTATATTTTGCTAGAATACCTGTCACACATAAAGAGATAATTGAACAGAAAAATAATTGAAGACAATAACAATGAAATTGATTGAATTGCTTTGAAATTTCTTGAGTTACCAAGAAGGATATGACATCCTTATAAATAAATCTAACTCTAAAGATAGAAACCCTAAATTGTGGATTTTACAAGATAGACTAAGAGTTAAAACAGATTGCATGAATCGGTCATGTATGCACAAATAGCATAATAGACTAATTAAATGCATGAAACTCTCTAAATCTAAACATAGTTTGATTTTCCTAGTTTGCATTATGCATGGAGATAAATATTAATTAATTATCCCTAATTAATTAATTAACTAAATAATAAATGCCAATAATTAATTACTAATTAAGGCATAGATTATTTAGTGAATTAATACAATTAAGTGAATAATTAATGTATGCATTATTTACTCCAACACCAAAAACCACTGCAAGGCATGCTCATTCAATAGGTGTGTAGTTAAGCTCATATCCTACTAAGGTGCAGGTGATGTAGTATATTGCATGCTCTTTACCTTTCTCATCAACTTGTACTAGTAATGCCACCAAGGCCACCGATGTAGTAGAGATATACAAGAGAAGGGATTCTCCCAAAATACAAGGCATCAATATAGGTGGAGAGGCTAAGTATTCCTTGAGTTTTTCAAATGCCTTCTAACACAAACAGACCCATTGAAATTTGATCTTTCCAAAATAGATGAGCAAAGGGGTGACTATTATCTACAAGTTGGGAATGAATATGTGAATAAACCAGAGTTTTCCTTGAAGGCTATGAAGCTGCTTGAGATTCTTTGGTGACAACATGTCCATGATAGCTTTCACCTTAGTTGGATCAACTTGAATTACTCTATGTGATACAATAAAACCCAAGAGTTTGTTGGAAGTAACCTTAAAGATGCATTTCTTAGGATTAAGCCTTAACTTATAATTTTCTAGTTGTTCAAATATCCTACTCCAGATGACAATGTTCCCCTCTTGGGTCTTTGACTTACCTAGAAGATCATCCACATAGTCTTCCATAGTGTCATGGAGCATCATGAAAGGTTGTGGTCATATCTTGTTAATAAGTTACTTAGGCATTCCTCAACCCAAAGTACATAACCTGATAGCAAAAGGTTCTCCATGGAGGAGTAAAATTCATCTTGTGTTGATCTTCAATAACAATTTTGATCTAGTCATATCTCAAGAAATCATCCATTAAGGAAAGCATCTCATGTCTAACTATCTCGTCCATGATGATGTCAATATTAGGTGAGAGGAAGTCATACTTAGGGCATGCCTTATTGAGGTCTCTAAAGTCAGTGTAGATAAACATGCCCCCAGCTAGTTTCCCAACATGTACTATGTCACCCATTCTGGATAGTCAATAAGTCAGATGAATCTAACATATAACAATTTTGTAGCTCTACCTTGACCAAAAGAGCAATATGAGGATGCATCTTTCTTAATTATTTCTTAACAAGTTTCGCATTAGGATGTACAACAAGGTGATGTGCCACTAAATTAGGATCCAATCTCAGCATATTGACATACGTGTAGGCGAAATTGACTTGTGTTTGTTTGAGAAAATTTACAATATTCTACTTTTATTGCTCAATAAAGATGTTTGGCAATGAATAACTTCTTTTGGATTTTCTTTTGTTCCCATGTTGACTATCTCAGCTTCTTTGATTAGCGATGATGATCTCTCATGTAATGGGGGAACTATCATAGGAAAATTGATTCCCTCATCCCCGAGCACCTAATCCAAGTTTTCACTAGTGGATACATCCTTTATTTTTTATTTTTCTATGTCCAATGGCACATCATTGAGGTTTTCACCAATGGACGTTTGATTTTTATTTTCAATTTTGTGACTAAGGGAGTTGACTTCCAAGGTATGCCTCACCATTAAGTTGAATGTTATGGACTATTAAGTAATATTTAAGGTTATGCATGTTTAGAAGTGCCAAGAGGGTATTATCATCAACACAAACATCAAGAGTCAGTGGTCCTGGTTGGTCCCAATCAATAAGCTCAAGGTATAAAAGTGGGATATCAGATGGAGTGGAGAGAGTGATGGTGTATACATAGGCTTCGTTAAAAATGTCATCAAGGTATTCAAAAGGGACTTTGTAGGATTCCTCCTCATCGAAGTTGTTGACATCAGAAGGAGGACATATCTGAACACCATCGATGGTAACCTTAGGTATGGGAGAGTAACCCAAGCCTCTATTGTGCTTGTATGAAATAGGTGAAATAGGCAATTTCATTCCTTATTCTTTAGGTCCTTTACCATGTCCTTGGTAGTAATTTTGTTCCACAATAGAAGATTCTTTTGGATACATTTATTTTGGCATGTCTGCAAGTTCTTCATTTTCTTCTTGATAGAGTCAGGAAGTAATATCAATCTCAAGATTTTTTTCATCAAGTAGGCCCCATATGGTAGACCCTTTTTGAATCTCAATTCCCTTAGGCCTACCAAAGGACTTAGGAGAGGGAGGGCTATGTCCCACATAAAATACATTCTGAAGGGTGTGTTCTCCACACCCATTGTCAATAATTTTGGCCTTGATCTCATGTAGGGTAGAAGTGGAGGCAAAATTGGAGGTGTCATTTGGTGAAGCAAGTGTATGAAAAGGACAATGGTAGGGATATTTTCTTTCAAGAAGTTTGCAATCTTAAAAAGGTTGTGGATCAGTGAGGATGGTGATTTCTCTATCATTGTATGGAAAATTTAGGCATTGATGGTAGGTGGAGATAATGGCTTGGATGGAATAAATCCATGGATGGTCAAGGAGAATTTTGTATGGAAGATCAAGGTATAAAACTTGACATGTGGTCTCAACTTTTTTTGAGCCTACCTAAAGTGGAAGTGTGATTGTACCTTTGGAGACTCGCTCAGCATCATCATATGCTTTGATTTTGATTTTACTAAAAGGATTAACTAGATCTTCAAAGAATCCAAACTATTTAATGAACTTGTATGTACATAAATTTAACCCGGATCCACCATCTATAAGGAGTCACTTGATTTTGTGCTTATGTACAATAGCGTCAATGTGGGGGTTTTTTTTTTATGTGAGTTATTAGTGGATGGGATGCCTTTCGAGGTTACCTATCAAGTCTTGGAACTATGAAGCATTGATATTATCAGGTACATGTGATTTTAGTAAGGCCTTTTCAAGGATTTCCTTATGGACGAGTGATGTTTTGTGGAGCTTAAGGATGGATATATGTGTAGGCATCTTACCGAGGTGATCAAGAATATTATAGTGAGAAGTGGATGATGTGGAAGATGGAAGTGGAGGGGGAGCTCCTTGAATAGTTACTCTTCTTTTGCATTTGGTTACATTCCAATTGTTTGAAGGGGTGGATTTGAAGGTGGGGCGCCTTGAATGACTATTTTTGCTTGGGTTGGTTTATGGGATGACAAAGGAGGAGGGTCTCCCTGAATGGTTACCCATCCCCTACAAGGTGTAGCTGCGATATTAGCTCCTTGGATGGTTATGGTATTATTGTCACCAAGATTGCACATGCGATGCTTAAGCTAAAAGCTCAACAATCTTTTCAAACATGGAAACACCTTCAAGCCTGTGGGTTGCTCAAATTGAAGGTGAATTTCCAGAGTGAGCTAGTCCTCCTTGATGAAACAACTGAAACTAATTATTTATGAAAAAAGGATAGAAAGAAATTTTGAATTTGAACCTATCCTAAGAGGTGATGCACCAAATTATAACCAAAACCTGCAACCTACTTAACCCACAAAATCCTTCAACAAATAGACTTGATTTTCTCACAACTCAAATAAACAATGTGGTGCATAAGTATTTCTTAGAAAGGGCTAATGCTAATGCTTTCTTGAAGGAAATCCAACTGGTTTTCATAGCTACAAACATAAAAAATGACTACACAACCTAAGACCTGCTTCAACCATATATCTTCTTACAAAAAATTCTATCTGAATGAGACAAATTAAAGGAACTTTGAATATAATTCACAAAAATTCATCAAATAATTCATCCATAACATGAAATACAAAGTATTGAGAAGGATTAATATTGCTATTTTATTAAAAAATAAAGGAATTTTGTTGTTACAAAACTCAGAAATGAGCTATGATGCTTTATGCCCGACTGAAAGCAAAGGGAAGAGAGAAAAGGAACTAGAAAAAGACACGGAAAGAGAAGAATAAATAGAAAAGAAGAGCTAAAGGCTAACTGATTGTGCCTCTAAAGAACTAAGAGTGTGTTGAGTGCTTTATTCTTTATTTAATCTTCATGTTGTTGATCTTATGTCCTTGGGTCGAATTTTCCTTAGAAGAGTGCATAAAAGCATGCAAAACTGATGGAAACCGAGTGTATATGGGCCTAAAAATTCTCTTGAGTCATGATGAATACATGTAGAGACTCGAATTGATCTTGAACTGCTAAATTTGACCTTAAATCACTCCTCTAATCTTTATTTTGCATGAGTTTGATCCCTTGGGTCGAATTTGATGAGATATTCTACACAAAGGCCTTAGAACTACTAGAAACTCTGTGTTGACTACTGCAAAAGTTGTCTTGACCCTTGTATGACCCATGTGGGATCTCAAACTATACTAGAACTACTGCAAAATTTCTTTAATTCCTTCTTTTTAGGCCTTGATCTGATGTTCAAGTTTGTGACTCCACCTCTTGCTTTTGATTTTCTCTTTGAATTGCTTTTCAACTTGTGTGTGTTAAGTGATGATTTTAAACTCAACAAAAGCCTTCACAAAAGAACAAACTGCTTTCATGATAAATATCTCGGTCTTTTGATTACAAGATCATTTCATCACTTTGTTGTTAATAGTTCCTATTACTATTTTGATATCCTTTATGTACATGGGCCCATTTTATGACAACCTCGCCACAGTTGATATCTTTTAATGCTTTGTCGACTCTTATGTTTATTGTCATCTGAGACAACTATTTTACCTTGGGCTTATTGTCTTTTCTTTGTCCTTTACTATTTTAGATACTTTGGCATTATAATTGCCCCATGTTCATGACTGCTCTTGTGGCAAAGTGGATTGATTTATACCTTTAGTGACTATATCTTTTCTTTATGCCTCTGGAAGACATTGTCTTATGAACTGCATTTTTGACATCTTACACATAGTGATATATAACAGTCCTTTCTTCATGAGAAAGAGTGTCTGATAAAGTTCCAAATGCCTTTGTATCTCATGAGAATCTTTTATTGCTTTACTAACCCTTTGGACTGTATTCTCATTACCTTATTACTACAAGCTTGCTTTCAAGTTACCTCTACCCTGTTGGTCTTCTAGACTAATCTTTTTGCTGCATATTTTTTATTCTCTGATGATGATCTGTTAATTCATTGTTATTTGATCCTTTTAGCTCTATGACACTCTTGTGCCTTGTGTTGTCTTCAAGTATCGAAAGTTCTTTTGACTATTAGGGCTTTGATCTTTACTCAAATATATCATTGTGATGACATCTTTATTTGTGTTTGGCCTGCTTCATGATCATACTCATTGAATGTCTTAGGTCAGCACTTTGATCATTGATACCACTGTTGTACATTGGCAGTGACTGCATTTTGTATTCATATTAGCTCTATCTCTCATGTCTTCATGCTTCTAATAGTGGTATCCTTTGATAACTGTCTACTCGTCATGCTTGAAGGCACTTTCATTTGATCTCACTACTTGATTTTTATCGGCATAAAATATGCCTTTGGCCATCTCCTTAACTTGCCTCACCAAACTCAACAATCTCAGTGAAATCCTACTTGTCGATGAAACACTACACCTCGCCTATCTCCTTTTAGATTCTTGTCAAAATCTGATCTCACATCGATATTAGTTCTTTGCCAAGACTTACCCAAAGTCTCACTGAAATAGGACCCTTTCGCCAACTATTAAGAGGTCTCACTGATATGGTCTTTATCGATAAAAGCCATGAATTCTGCCAGCTTCTTAGAGGGTCTTACTAAAATCAGATGTCATATAAAAATCCTTTTGTTGCCAAGACTCAACAGAGTCTTACCGAAATCAGACTTGTCAATGAAATAAAATGACTTTGACTGCCTACTTAGAACATCTTGTCGATCTCAAATCTCACACGGAAATTAGTTATTTACCTAGACTAGATCAAAGTCTCATCGAACTTCCTTCTGATTCATCTCTACATGCTCCTTAAGATGCTATTGAAGATCGCCTCCTGAAAGCTTCTTGGAGGTGTAACTGGCTTGTTGCATGTCAGGTTGAAGTCATTTTCATATAGATAACTCTTTCTTTGCTTTCTAGTTGCACTTTTATGCACGAACTTCTACATGGAGTAGATGCCAATTTGTTGACCTTTGTAATATTTGTCTCTCTGCATATTGTAATGAACAAACAATTTAACATTTTTCAATTGCATGCCTTCTCTAAACGTTCAGTATAAATAGCTTGTATGGAGTCTTATACATAGAGATGCTCTTCTTCCTTCCACATGATGTGCACGATAAAAGAAAAACTAATTGTAAACTTAAAGAATCCCTAGAAGCATTTAAACCTTTAATATTGCATTAAGCCTTTGAATTTCCTACTTCCCTCTCTTCTGCACAAAACTTGGCTTTAACAACTACAACATAGGAAAATATTTTTTTCTCTTTTTAGTTGTATTAATTAAGGCAATGCTTAAATATATTTTCTCTCTTCTAAGAAAATAAAAGAAAAAAAAAACATACTTCACTTACTTAGACGAACTCATTTATTTATTTTGACAATCTTAAATAAAAGGCTTTTGGAATTTAATAAAATGCAATTTTCAAAATAAGAAAGGTCATGAAATAACTAAGGAGGCTATTTTTAACCTAGAAGTCAAAAATTGGTAACAGGTATTGACATAATTTTTAGTAGGTTCAATGCATCCTACAAGTGAGTCAGATCCTATGACTATGTTGGTATAATCATAAGGGATAGAATGAGATGATGAGCCTTTATCCTTGCCATGATTAGGAAAGGGGTATTGATACATTTTTAAGCTTATCGTTGAAGTTGTTAGGCTTTGCAACCACAACTTCAACATCACCCTTGTCAATAAGCTCCTAAATATAACTCTTAAGCTTCATACATTTCCTCGTAACATGACCTTGGATAGGATGCTAATCACAATATTCATTTTCATTATACCACCGAGGTTTGGGTTGATTCTGATCTGATTTATGAAAACCAGATTACAATACCTAGTGTGATACCTGCGGTATTGTAGATTTCAACAAAAATTGACAATAAGAAGATTGCAAACCAAAAACTGTCTCCATTCTATTCAAAATTGGAGTTTATACAAGTCGAATGTATCCCAAGGGTCACACAAATCCCTTGGAATTGAAATGAAGAGTCATCATAATGTTTATTACAATTAAACTATTAAAACTATCAAAATTATCAAAAAAACTAAATATAAAATTTCAGTCCACTTTGAGAAGGCATAACTTTCTCATCCTAGCTCCGAATCCGAATTACAAACCATTTGATGCATTGGAAAGGTATTCAAATAATCTAGAACCAAATTTCGAAAACATTGATGGTGTTCCATCATGTTTCCCGCCACCATATTTGTCCAGAAATGCACCGAAGACCCTCAAAATTGCAATTTACTAAAACATATAAAATTTTGGAAAAATTAGATTTCAATATTTTCCCAATTTAATCCTGATCATTAAATCTAATTTTTCCCAATTTAATCCTGATCAGATTCTCTTCATACAGATGGGTCATGAGAAAGACCATGACATTTGCCTTGACAAGATTTTGGAAAACAACCTCTATAGGTTTGGCAAGCAGGGTATACTCTCATTGAGGTTGATTGCTAAGGCAAAATGATCAGCCTAGAACAGTTACGGTATTGCAATATTTGGATGAATTTTGAGAATTGGGTTCGTTATGAGATAGGTTATTGGTGGTGGTTGGTTTGGTTTGTATGGTTATGGTTTGGATGTGCTTGGCAGCGATCAACTCCATCATTAACAACATTTTTTTTTGTGCCAATACTTAGGCTTGTTATTGGATGATGACTCCTAGGAATCCTTCTAGTAGGGCTTAAGGACACCTTGTGCAAGGAGGACTCATTCATGATAGACCTTTCTTAATGGCTTCTTCAAATCTTTCAAGTAATTGGAAACACAAATTATAAGATATTTCAGATACAATGTTGTGCAGGAACAACTCGACTTGGTATGACTCAAGTATATCCCAAGGGAATTTCCTACTGAGATGCCACCACCTTTGTAAAATATTGGTGAAGGTTTCTCTGTTTCATTGTTTGGTATTACATAGGTTGACTATGGATGCATCATTCTCAATGTTTTGGATTAAGGCAAAAACATGTTTTGAAGGGGCCTCGAAACCCTTTATAAAATGATTCTAAGAGGTATAGAATCAGAAAGAGACATCCAAAACAAAACGGGCTACAAGGATAAGCATAAGAAATAGTAGCCAAAGAGACAACAAAAATACCAAACCCAAACAGAGATAGAACCAGCAACAGAAAACTACCCAATTACATTAGGCTTCTGAGGGTCTCATCAACCTCAGCCTCTAGGGCATTCATGGTATTAGCAGCAGCCTTCATAGCTTTATGATCCAAATTCTGAATAGTCATATTTTTCTTCATGTTTCCTTGAGTCCTTTTGTAGGGTCCTTCACCACCTTGAGCTTCCTCAACATCATCACCAATAATAACAACAACCTTATCAAATTGTTCCAGACTATTCACCATGGTATTCATAACCATTGTAGACTGTTTGACAATTTTGTGACTGCTAGCCATAATAGTCTTGAGGGTGTCCTGGATCTTGTTGTAGCCTTCCTCGACATGAGTAATGCATTCATCCAGCCTTTTCTTTAGTTGATCAACCCATTCCCCTATTTTCTTGATACAATCCATTACCAACTTCTTCTCAGCCTCAGTCCAATTTCCTTCATTATTCAGTTTACCATGAGTAGAACTAGCAGGCAAAGCTTCCATTTTTCTTCCCAAGTATCTTTGGTTAATCCTAATCTCTTTAAATTCATGAAACAACCACTTGAACAAGCTGAAGGTATCAATAGCATGTTCTAGAGCCATATGATAGTTCTGATACTTAATATAAGTACAAATCCGATAGCCAACAAGATGAGAGGGGGGGGTGAATCATACAAACTTAATCATCAATGAAAACATCAGATTCTACCTTGGTAACATATATCAGTCATAGAATAAAAACTATCAAACATGCAAACTCAAAAGCATATGAACAATATAAACCTCATAACACCAGATTTAACGTGGAAACCCAAATAGGGAAAAACCACTGTGGGATTTCAGACCCACTAAGAAATATACTCTTCTAGAGTATGCTCGGTTAAAAGCCAATCCTGTTAAAGATTACAAAACACATTGCTAGATGTGACCCGGTTAAGGGATTTCCCTCAGATCTGTTAGGATCTTCACTTTGTTAGAAGTGACCTTGTCAAAGGATTTCAAACACTCATTTTGAATGTCACCTTGTTAGAGGATTTACTTATAAGACTATTAAGTCCACTCAATTAAGAGATTTCCTATTACTTTCACAAGCTAACAATAATACAATCTATCTGCAACTTCACATCTAAAATGCTAAAACAGATTCTTATTTGTTCAACACAATCTAGACATAGAACTCATCTTGTCTATCTGTTGGGCATCAATACTCTGTTATTCCAATAGGTCTTCAAGCTTCTGTGCTCGATGATCACTATGTAGCATCCCTGTGCATACACTTGCCCGTATCCACTGTTTATCAATAGTTCCTTATTTATAAACAATCATCTAACCACTTAATCTCCTTGATCACATTTCCCATGATCAATCATAGCCATCAGATCTTCAATCTTGTCCAGGTTCATTGTATCTTACAATCTGAAAAATGTTTTACCCTACCTCGGAACTTGCACAATCATCTTGGAACTTGTGTTAGGGTAATGCGGTTCAATCTGAGCTGTAGATCTTCTTGCCGACTTTCCATTGCCTTAGATTTGTTAACAAACTTCTTCCATGGCTTGCCAATCATTGATCCACTCCAGCTCATCAGCTTCTTTGATTAAATATCACATGTAAACATTCAATGCATTCTGTTATAGCTTGGTTACAACTCAGTGAATACTAAACTTTACTCGGTAGACATTCTATCTTCATTAACCGACTGCGATAACCTTAGAATTTACTGACTAGGTTCTTTGCCTGATAACATAGTGTAGTGTTAACCTTTACATTTTACAACATATGTATGATGTTAAAACAATCTGAAACATCAAGATCTCATCATTGTCTGACTCGGTAGAGTTGCCCATTGAATAACTTATCCCTTTATTCGTCATATTCTTTCCTATGTCTTTACCGACTTCTTTATAATCTTCATATCATATTTCTTAAGATATGGCAACATCATACTGAATTAGAAAATCAATTTCTTGACATCAATGAAAAAATAATAATATCAAGACAGTAAAACATCTTTAATCAGTTATGTCCATAATCATCAACAACCTTCTCAATATCCTTGTTATATTGCCAACAATCTCCCCCTTTGGCATTGATGGCAAAACCAATTGATTTGACCGTTAAGAATTCGGATTGCTGTGATTTTGACTTCTCTTCTCAATATTCTTAGGTCTTCTCCTCCTGGTAGTCTTCTCCTCCTTGGGTAGGTCTTCTCCCCCTGGTAGTCTTCTCCTCCTTGGGTAGGTCTTCTCCCCCTTTGACAACAATGCCAAAATGAAAAGAACTAAAACATAAGTTGTTTTTGTAAGAAGTTATTTCCTGCTAATGTGTATCAACTGAGTCTCGGTCAGAGCATTTGTTTACAATTCTTGTTCCCTGTATCATTTTCTGTATATCCCAATATTGTTCTAGTACACTTTCAGAAAAGCATTCTTAAAGTGTATCACTCCAGCATCAGCTCCCTAAAAGATATTTAATAGAATCATCAAAGTGATGCTTTCACTGAACTCGGTCAGTGAGTAAGAGATAGGGGTAGGACCCCTAACTTACTTTTGAGATATTCAAAAGTGTCCTTTGGTAGTGGCTTGGTGAAGATATCAACTATTTGTTCCTTTGTGTTAACATATTCCAACACCACTTTCTTTTCATGAGCTTCTTCTCTAAGATAATGATATTTGATAGATATGTGATTTGTCTTAGAGTGCATAATAGGGTTCTTTGAAATATTAATGGCACTAGTATTGTCACAGAATATAGTTACTGGCTCGATAAATTTCTCATTTATACCTTCCAACAATTTTTTGATCCATGCAATGTTGGTACAATTCAGTGCTGCAGCAACATATTCAGCTTCAGTTGTTGACTGAGAAACACATCCTTGTTTCTTGCTAAGCCAGCTCACTAGTCTTTCTCCTAAGAAGAAAGCTCCTCCACTTGTGCTTTTCCTATCATCAATGTTGCTTGCCCAATCAGCATTAGTATAGACTTTCAAATCAAAACCATTTCCTTTCTGATATACTAAGCCATAATCTTCAGTGCCTTTCAAGTATTTGAAAATTCTTTTGATTGCTGTCATGTGTATTTCCTTAGGATCTGTAGAGAATCTTGCAACAATACCTACTACATGTGCTATATCAGGCCTGTTGTGAACAACATATTGTAGTTTTCCAATCATGGATCGGTAGGGTGTCTCATCAACAGATGCAAATTCATCATTCTTTGATAGTTTGTAGTTTGTAGTCATAGGAGTACTTACTGGCTTTGAATACTCCATTCCAAATTTCTTCAAGATTTCCTTTATGTATTTGGATTGAGCAATGAAAATTTCATTTTTCATTTGCAGTATCTGTAAGCCTATAAAATACTTTATCTCACCGATTAATGACATCTCAAATTCTTTGCTCATTTCATTACCAAAGTTCTTGCATAAAGAGTCATTTCCACAAAATATAATATCATCAACAAATATGGCTGAGATTAGTATTCCATTTTCATCATTCTTCATGTACATGTTGTTGTTCTCACTTGTCCTTATAAAACCAATCTTAATCAAATAAGAGTGCAGTCTTTCATACCATGCTCTAGGTGCTTGTTTCAGACCATATAAAGCTTTGTTCAATTTACATACCTAATCTTTATTATTGTCCTCAACAAATCCTTCAGGTTGTTCAATGAAAACTTCTTCTTCTAATATTCCATTCAGAAATGCAGATTTGACATCCATTTGATATACCTTGAAGTTTTTGAAAGCAGCATATGCCAGCAATGTTCTAACTCCTTCAAGTCTGGCAACAAGTGCAAAAGTCTCACCATAATCAATTCCTTCTTCTTGGGCATAACCTTTGCAAACCAATCTTGCTTTGTTCTAAATGACCTCCCCTTTCTCATTTAGCTTGTTTCTGAAGATCCACTTTGTACCAATTACATTTTTGTCCTTAGGTCTTGGGACTAGTGTCCATGTGTTATTCTTCTTGATTTGATCAATCTCTTCAGTCATAGCATTTATCCAATCTTCACTGTTGAATGCCTCTTTTACTATTCTTGGTTCAAATTTAGATATCAAACATGTGTTCTGTCTCAGTTTGTTTCTTGTCATCACTGGATCATCCTTATCTCCTATAATCTAACTTGGTGCATGATGTCTTCTAACATATTTGGCTAATACAGGCTTAGTAGGCTCTGTATGATTCTCTTCATCACTCGGTAACTGGATATCTTCCTCATTTCCTTCAACAGTTATCTCGGTAGGACTTTTCGGTTGCACACAGACAAATTCATCATAGTCTTCTAGTTCTTTGGAATTCATGTCATCAGTTCTTTTTGCAAATTCATCAATTTTCACATTTGCACTTTCTACTATTTTGTTAGATGATTTGATCAGACATTTAAATGCTTTTCTTCTAGAAGAATATCCTAGAAATGTTCCTTCTTCACTTTTCTAATCAAACTTGCCATTTCTATCATCTTTATGAACATAGCATTTGCTTCCAAAGATCTTAAAATAACTTACATTAGGTTTCTTTCCATACCAAATTTCATAAGGTGTCTTCAAAGTACCTTTCTTCAATTGAACTTGATTCAAGGTGTAAATAGTTGTGCTTATTGCTTCTCTCCAAAATGTTTGTGGAACCTTCTTCTCAATCATCAGTGTTCTAGCACAATCCATAATAGACCTATTTCTTCTTTTAGCTATTCCATTCTGCTGTGGAGTCCTCAGTGCAGAGACTTGTCTTTTAATACCATGATCATTGCAAAATAGGTTGAACTCATCAAATGCAAACTCTCCTCCTCTATCTGATCTAAGACATTTCAGTTGTCTTCCTGTTTCATTTTCAACTCTAGCCTTGTACCACTTAAACATTTGAAAAGCTTCTGATTTTTCTTTTAAAAACATTACTGACATCATCCTTGAATAATCATCCACAAATTATATGAAATACTTATCACCATAATAACTTTGAACTTTCATAGGACCACAAAGATCAGTGTGTACAAGATCTAAAATTCCCTTAGAAGTGTAGGACTTACTTGTAAAGCTGGCTCTTGTCATCTTGCCCATTTGGCATCCTCGACACATAGCATTCTCAGGTTTTTCAAGACTCGGTAGACCTCTTACTCTGTGCTTCTTACTTATCTTGATCAGATTATCAAAATTAACATGACAAAACCTTTTATGCCATAACCAGGTGTTATCAATCTTTGCATGCAAGCACTTGTTGTGAGTAGAGTCAAGGTGAAATGTATTACCTTTTGTTTGTGTCCCGGTAGCAGCTAACTTTCCATTTTTGTCATGAACTTTGACAATTCCTTTCTGAAATTCTATTGGGTAACCTATGTTGTTTAGCTGTGCTACACTCAACAAATTATATTTTAAACCTTCAACCCAATAAACATCATTGCATCTTGCTTTATCAAGAAGTGTTATAGATCCTTTACCTCTTACCGGACATGGTGCATCATTACCAAATCTAACATAGCCTCCATCATAATCTTCTAACATAACAAACTTGTGTTTATCTCTTGTCATATGATGTGAGCATCCACTATCTATAATCCAGGAATCATTAGTGTTTATGTGAGATATTAGGGCTTTTTCTTCATACCTTTCTTCATTTGATCCATCCTTGATAGCCATATAAACAACTTCCTCTGTATCAGTCTCATCTGATTTATCATCTTCAGATTCCTCATCAGCAATTAAGCAGGTCTTTCTATCTCTTCTTCTGAAGTCTCGATGACCTCTGTAATGATTATCTTTCTATCTGTCATCTTGGTAATCTCTCTTTTCAGTGAAATCTTTGTCAGGATAGTTAGAAGCCATATGTCCAATCTTATCACAATTAAAACATTTCAAGGGTAGTTTTCCCTTATACTTACCTTTGCCTCTTGGTAACCTTTTGGCCAATAGTGCTTCAAACTCTTCTTGCTTTCTGATTTCTTCATATAGTTTGTGTACCTCCTCCATGTTCTTCCGAAATCTTTCACTTGCTCCACTATGATCTCCTCCAGAGTATTTATACTTTCTTTCATTGTAATCATTAGATTCATTCAGATGAAAAGAACTAAATGCAGATTCAACTTTATTTACCGATAACCCACTATTATCAAAATTACTTAACTCAAATGCATGTAGCTTACCAATAGTAGTATCCAAGGAAACTGGCATATTAGGTATAGACCTCAATTCATTGATTGCAGAGACTTGGATTGCATAGGTAGGTAGAAGGGTTCTTAACAACTTACTTGTCACATCCTTTTCTTCCATAGTTCCTCTTGCTCCCTTGATTTGATTTACAATCTCCTTTAGTCTTGTACTATATTGGGTTATGTTCTCACCTTCATTCATCCTCATAGATTGAAGTTGTCCTCTTAGACTATCAACTTTTTCTCTTTGAACATGTTCATCTCCTTCATATACAGATATGGGCTTAGTCCACATAGCCTTCACATCATTGTAGCCTTCTAGATCATTAAACTCAGAATCGGTCAATGCAGATGTTATTTCAATCATTGCTTGAATGTGCTCTTGCTTTGCCTTTATCTCTTCCATAGTCAATGGATAGGTGCTTGGTGTAACAAAATCATTCTCCAGATAGTATATAGCATATTCTCCAACTCCTGATAGATGTAGCTTCATCCTTTTCTGCCATGTAGAGAAACTTGACTTATTCAGCTTAGGTGCATCCCTCTTATACATCTTTGGATCTTTAACTCAAGTGCCTTTAAACTTTCCTTTCAAAGTCCGAAGCTCTGATACCAATTAATAGTTCTGATACTTAATATAAGTACAGATCTGATAGCCAACAAGATGAGAGGGAGGGGGGGGTGAATCATACAAACTTAATCATCAATGAAAACATCATATTCTACCTCGGTAACATATATTAGTCATAGAATAAAAACTGTCAAACATGCAAACTCAAAAGCATATGAACAATATAAACCTCATAACACTAGATTTAACGTGGAAACCCAAATAGGGAAAAACCACTGTGGGATTTTGGACCCACTAAGAAATATACTCTTCTAGAGTATGCTCGGTTAAAAGCCAATCCTATTAAAGATTACAAAACATATTGCTAGATGTGACCCGGTTAAGGGATTTCCCTCAGATCTGTTAGGATCTTCACATTGTTAGAAGTGACCTTGTCAAAGGATTTCAAACACTCATTTTGAATGTCACCTTGTTAGAGGATTTACTTAGAAGACTGTTAAGTCCACTTGGTTAAGATATTTCCTATTACTTTCACAAGCTAACAGTAATACAATCTATCTGCAACTTCACATCTAAAATGCTAAAGCAAATTCTTATTTATTCAACACAATCTAGACATAGAACTAATCTTGTCTATCTGTTGGGCATCAATACTCTGTTATTCCAACAGGTCTTCAAGCTTCTGTGCTCGGTGATCACTATGTAGCATCCCTGTGCATACACTTGCCCGCATCCACTGTTTATCAACAGTTCCTTATTTATAAACAATCATCTAACCACTTAATCTCCTTGATCACATTTCCCATGATCAATCATAGCCATCAGATCTTCAATCTTGTCCAGGTTCATTGTATCTTACGATCTGAAAAATGTTTTACGCTACCTTAGAACTTGCACAATCATCTTGGAACTTGTGTTAGGGTAATGCGGTTCAATCTGAGTTGTAGATCTTCTTGCCGACTTTCCATTGCCTTAGATTTGTTAACAAACTTCTTCCATGGCTTACCAATCATTGATCCACTCCAGCTCATCAGCTTCTTTCATTAAATATCACATGTAAACATTCAATGCATTATGTTATAGCTCAGTTACAACTCGGTGAATACTAAACTTTACTCGGTAGACATTTTGTCTTCATTAACCGACTACGATAACCTTAGGGTTTACCGACTAGGTTCTTTTCCTAATAACATAGTGTAGTGTTAACCTTTACATTTTACAACATATGTATGATATTAAAACAATCTAAAACATCAAGATCTCATCATTGTCTGACTCGGTAGAGTTGCCCATTGAATAACTTATCCCTTTATTCATCATATTCTTTCTTGTGTCTTTACCGACTTCTTTATAATCTTCATATCATATTTCTTAAGATATGGCAACATCATACTGAATTAGAAAATCAATTTCTTGACATCAATGACAAAATAATAATATCAAGACAATAAAACATCTTTAATCAGTTATGTCCATAATCATCAACAACCTTCTCAATATCCTTGTTATATTGCCAACACCATACCCAGCGCATTTTCATAATACTCCCTCTTATCGTTAAGATCATCGCTTTTGGGATGAAGGTTTGCAATACCAACCACATCCACATTACTATTCTCCTTATAGGAAGGAGGAGAGGCCAGGACATTAGGGCAATCAAGGTTCTTATTATCTTTTGCCTTCTTGCTAGAAAAGGGGAAGCCATTCTCAGCAGAAGTAGAGCGGGAGGACATAACAATGTTATTTTGACCTTTGATACCCTTCCTCATCTTAGGTTTTGAGCTCAAAGGAATTTCCATTTTATCTTTTTTCAAGGGAGGGGAAATCTCTTCAAACCCAGACCCAGAGGCTTCATTATCAGACTCGCCCACACTAATCTCATCATTCTCAGAAGTAATGTCTATGTAACATCATTTTCAATGTTATACTTATAATGAGCCACAATTATTTCTACAATATCAAGGAATAAATTGATGGAGCCATGAGGTAAGGAAAAGAACCAAGCGAGGGAAAGTCCACTTAGACTTTTCAGGAAAAGCCTTCTTAGGTATACATCACTATAGGAGACTTCTTGGCATTCTTCTGTTGAACTTCATCTGTCTATTGCACTACTTCACTTGCTTGAATTCTTCTCCTCTGGATCATATTACTTCTCTCCCTTTCTCTTACAGTTCTTCTCCCCCTTTGACAGCAATGCCAAAGGTGCAAATACATCTCCGGTCTTCATTCCTATTGATGATGTCTCCAACATCTCTGCAAATCTCATCTAAGTTTCTCCTCCTGTAGAGTAGCCAATATTTCATAATCCATAGTGAAAAATATTCATTAAGTCCACTATATTGATGCATCTCTTGCATCTTAGTTGTTCTTATGTAGGGTTCTGACTCATAATTTACCTTTGCGGTACTCAAAGGTTGTCTTCGGCAAAGGTTTACTGAAGATGTCTGCTAACTACTCTTTGCTTGTCACATATTCCATTCTAACTTGCTTCTCCTATACTCTCTCTCTTGGAAAGTGGTAATTTAGTTCTATATGCTTTGTCCTTGCATGTAACACAAGATTTTTTGAATTATTAATAGCACTATCAATGTCACAATAAATAATCACCAATTTAGACATATCTTGCTTAAAAAATTCCAACACATGTGTCATCATGATTACCTATGTAAAATACATAGATGCTACAACATATTCTTCTTCAGTTGTTGACTGTGATACACATGTTTTCTTTTTTCTTGTCCAAGCAACCAATCTACCTCCAAGAAGAAAAGCTCCACCGGTAGTTCTTTTCTGGTCATCAACATTGTCTACCCAATCTGTATCAGTAAACACTTTCAAAGAAAAGTCATTTTTATAAAGATACCATAATCCATAATCCATTATGCCTTTCAGATATTTGAATATCCTTTTTACCGCTACCAAGTGAGTCTCTTTGGGATCTTTCTGAAATATAGAAACCAATCCAATAGCATGTGCAATATTTGGTCTATTGTGAACAACATAATGAAACTTACCAATCATGGACCTGTATTCCTTTTCATCTACAAAGGGTGAATCATCCTATTTAGACAATTTACAACCTATCACCATCAGTGTACCAACTGGTTTGCAATCTTACATGCCAAAAAAATTCAATACTTCTTTTACATATTTAGTCTAACAGATAAATATTCCACCATCCAGTTGTTGCACCTGCAACCCAATAAAAAATGAATCTCACCAATAAGAGACATTTCAAATTCTTTCTTCATTCTCTCAGCAAAATCCATACATAGATCATCATCACCACCAAAAATTATATCATCAACAAAAACTTTTGCTATCAATATTCTGTCTCCATCAATCTTTAAACATATGTTATTGTCCTCATTGGTATGCTAGAATCCTATATTGATCAAATGTGTATGCAATCTTTCAAATCATGCTCTCGGTGCTTGCTTCAAACCATATAGTGCCTTGTGTAACTTTTAAACCATATTTTCATTTTCACTTAATGCAAATCCATTCGGTTGTTCTATATATACTTCTTCTTCCAGGATACCTTTCAAAATAACTGATTTAACATCCATCTGATATACCTTAAATTCTTTAAAATCAGCAAAGGCAAGCAACATTCTCACACCTTTTAGTCTTGCCACTGGTGCAAAGGTTTCACCATAGTCTTATCCTTATTCTTGTGCATAGCCTTTGCAAACAAGTCTTGCTTTATTCCTCACAACCTTGCCATCTTCATTTAACTTGTTTCTAAAAACCCATTTTGTACCTATAACATTCTTGTCTTTTGGTTTGGGAACAAGTGTCCAAGTCTTGTTTTTCTCTATCTAATCCAATTCCTCATTCATAGCATTAATCCATTCATCATCCTTTAATTCTTCTCTTACTATTTTAGGCTCAATAGTAGAAATTAGACAAGAGTTTTCTCGGATTTTCCTTCTAGTTTGTACACCAACATTTTTATCTCCTATAATTTGGTCTTCTGAATGATTTAATCTAACATACCTTGGTATTATTGGTTCTGGTGTTGTGCCTTTTGCTTCATGTTCATCATCTTCTTCATCACTTTCTTTATTTACCGATTGAGCACCTATTTCTGCATTATTTTGTTAATCATTCTCCTACACTTTCGGTTCTATAAACACAAGGTTTTCTTCATCATTTTTAGGCTCAAATATGTTGGTCTCATCAAGTTTATCAAAGAATTCATCAACCTTAACATTTACACTTTCAACTATCTTCTTAGTTCTCTTATAACATTTGAATGCTTTATTCTTGGTAGAGTATCCAAGAAATATCCCTTCATCACCCTTAGCATCAAATTTTCTAGTAACATCACCTCTCTTAATAAAACATTTACTCCCAAAATTTTTAAAGTAGCTGACATTAGGAATCTTACCCTTCCAAATTTCATAAGGTGTTTTATTATTACCTTTCTTAACAAGTACCCACTTCAAAGTATAAACAGTTGTACTAACTTCTTCCCTCCAAAACATCTTAGGTACTACACCTTGTATCAACATTGTTCTAATAGCTTCCACAATTGTCCTATTCCTTCTCTCAACAATTCCATTTTGTTGTGGAGTTTTGGATGCTGACATTTGCCTCTTAATTCCATGTTCATCACAAAGCTTCACAAACTCATCAGAAGTGAACTCACCTCCTTGGTCAAATCTCAAACATTTCAAACTCCTCCTAGTTTCCTTTTCAAATGAAGCTTTAAATGCCTTGAATTTACTGAAAGCCTCAGACTTTTCTCTCAGAAAAGTTACCCACATCATCTTTGAAAAATTGTCAGTAAAAATCATAAAGTACTTATCACCATAATATCTTCTAGTCCTCATAGGACCACATAGATCAGTGTGAACTAAATCAAGGATATGCTCTGAAGAAAACATTTTTCTTTTAAAAGATATAGAAGTCATCTTACCCATCTGACAATCCTTACACAACACATTGTCTGGTTTCACAAGCTGGGGCACACCTCTCATAATACTTGATTTACTAACCTTTATCAGATTGTCAAAGTTCACATGAAAAAACCTCTTGTGCCATAACCTATTGTCTTCAACCTTAGCCACAAAACAACTATTCACATTGGTACTTAGATGAAATAGATTGCCTCTAGTCTCTTTTCTAGTAGCAATCAACTCTCCTTTACTTCCAAGGATCTTGCACACTCCACTCTTA
Organism: Cryptomeria japonica; assembly: GCF_030272615.1. NCBI lineage: Eukaryota > Viridiplantae > Streptophyta > Pinopsida > Cupressales > Cupressaceae > Cryptomeria > Cryptomeria japonica. The sequence continues at coordinate 595,555,648 of NC_081409.1, forward strand.
AATTCAAGAAGATATCCTTTATCATTTAATTGTCCAACACTCAGTAAGTTATGTTTTAATCCATATATATAATAGACATCATCTGCATTACTTTTTCCATTCAATGAAATAGATCCTTTACCTTTAACCATGCAGGGTGAGTTGTTACCAAACCTTACCACACCACCATCAAATTCTTCAAGGGATAAGAACTTGTTTCTGTCACTGGTCATGTGGTGTGAGCAACCACTATCTATTATCCATTCATCACTGCTATCCATGTTTGATACAAAAGTGTTTTCATCAGTCAAATATTCCTTCAAAACAACAAAGACAATTTCTTCATTGTCCTCTTCCTTGGATTCCTCATCTATCACACCTTCATCCACTGCAACATAGAAATGTTTCTTTCCTTTTCCTTTAAATTTTCTGAACTGTTCATTTTTATCACCATTAGGATAATTTGCAGCAATATGTCCAATCTTATTGCAGGAAAAACACTTCAAATGAAGTTTACCTTTTTACTTACCGATGCCTCTAGGAAATCTTTTAGCCAATAGTGCCTCAAGTTGCATCAGATGATCTTCATCATCACCATCTCCTCTGCTACTACCATGACTAGACCTGCATTCATGATTATGACAAGTATCCTTTCCTTTATTCATAGATGTACCCGTTACAGAAGCCTTAAAAACATATTCAGATGGCTTAGAAACACTATTATCAAAGCTGTTTAATTCAAATGTAGTCAATTTACCAATAAGGGAATCAACAGTAACTTTATGTTTAGAAATAGATCTCAACTCTTGTATTGCAGATACCCTAATATCATATTGTGGTAAGAGATTTCTAAGCATCTTACTAACAACACTATCTTCTTCAACTTTACCTCCAAAACTCTTAATACCACCTACAACTTTCTTAATCCTTTGTCCATATTGTGTTGTATTATCACCATCAACCATTCTCATATCATCAAATTTACCTTTAAGACTTTCTTCCTTAGAAGTGTGTACATGTTCATCACCTCCATAAATCAAACCTAACTTCTCCCATACTTTAAATGCCGTCTCTAATCCATGAACATCTATATACTCAGAGTCAGACAAAGTACTTACAATTGCTTCAAGTTCCTGGATTTTTTCTTGCGGCTCCTTAAGCTCATCAAGTGTCAAGGGACTAGTAGTAGGATCCACATACTTATTTATCACATGATTCCAAAACTAAGAACCCATTCCTTTGATATATATATTTATTTGATCACTCCATATCTGGTAGTTATCCTTGGTAAACTTGGGACCCTCCTTATTCATCATCTTTCTCAAGATCTTTCCCTCAAGTTGTTAAGATTCTGTACACAAAGGACCTAATGCTCTAATACCAATTTCTTAATATGAGAGGATCTGGTTAATACTGAGAGGGGGGGTGAATCAGTATTAACAACAATTTCAAACTTAAACTTAAACTAAAAAAACTTCACCAAATCAATTACAAACCAGTAATAAACTATTTACCATTACCAGTAATCACTGATATCCAACTGTATAACTAATTTGATTTATCATAATTGCTCATTAAGTGTTCATCAACATGCATAAATTGAAAGTAAATCAAATCAACACATCAAAAACATTCACCACATGAATACTAGAATTTTCACGTGGAAACCCAAATAGGGAAAAAACATGGTGGGAATTGGTACCCACAAAAATTGTGCACTCTATCGGAATGCGCCCTATTAGGACCCTAGCTCGGTTAGGATCTTACAATGATTCCCTTTTAGGAGAAGACCCTGTTAGGAGACACCCGGTTAAGGGATTGCTATGATGAGCCCTATTAGGAGCTTTGCCCAGATAGAAGCAAACTCGCAAGAGGATTTGAGACTCAAATGTTGAGCTACCCGGTTAAGGGATTTATAATTTAAGACTTGTAAGATACCCAGTTAAAGGATTTTGTCTATTGCAACTATTAGGGAAAAATAGATGAATGATCTAGAAATAGCACTAACTGCTTGCTTGTTCAAATCCAATTTAGCTCCAATTGGATCTGAACAAGCAAGCAGTTAGTGCTATTTAGGCATAACTATAGGTTAGGAATACATCATAACCCTCTTACTAGTTCATATATGATTTGTTTATATTTGAAATACAAATCACCCACTTCATTAACACATATATAGTTATTACTTAATTGAATAGTTATGACTTCATTGGTGAGAACAATGTAATAACAATCGGTTCCCACCAGTTATTAGCCAGTAGGTGACAAGAATCCACTCCCACCAGGTGTTTGGCAGGTTAAGTGCATCAACAATTAATTATTTTAGACAAGCAAGCAGTTAGTGCTATTTAGGCATAACTACAGGTTATGAATACATCATAACCCTCTTATTACACCATAACTTTATTTGTTTATATTTGAAATACAAATCACCCACTTCATTAACACATATATAGTTATTACTTAATTGTATAGTTATGAATTCATTGGTGAGAACATAACAATATACATGGTTCAATAAGAGGTACTAATAAGGGTAAGATAAAGTTAGGCTAAGGACTATGATGAATCATAAAAATCTTGTATATTGAAATTGTAACTATATATATGGATTACCTAAGAGCAACAATAATAAGGACATCGAGTTTTAATGTCCTTATTGTACCCATCATAACATGTAAATATATAATTGTAACTTCTACTAATGATTTTGTGGATTCTTGTGCTTCACGTAAAAAGCTATACTAATTCTTAATTAGGAATATGATGCATAACTAAATTATAATTTTGGACTCCCAATATATTTATGACTAATATTCTCGACAATACTATACTAATTCTTAGCTTATGTAGCTCTATTCCATGGAAAGAATTACATGGAATAAGTGTGACTATTAAAATCCATAATAGGTTACAAAGTAGTATTAACATTATAATTACTTAGAAAAGCTATCTAATTAACCCTTAGATTAATTATAATTAAATGTACTCTAAGAGTACATATATAATATTTCTTGAAATTGCATGTGCTTAACTTGCCTAAACACAAGTTAGGAATACCATAATAGGTTACAAAGTAGTATTAACATTATAATTACTCAAAAAAGTTATCTAATTAACCCTTAGATTAGATAACAAGGTTAAAGTTATTAATAGATGATATAGTAATAACTCATTCAACATGACAAAAATACATAATTATATCCATGTAATTTAATTAGAAGTTACATATTAGCTTATGTAGCTCTATTCCATGCATAATTAAATAGACAACAAAATCATTAGTAGAAGTTACAATTATATATTTACATGTTATGATGGGTACAATAAGGACATTAAAACTTGATGTCATTATTGTTTCTCTTAGGTAATCCATGTAATTTAGTAGAAGCAACAATAATTAGGACTATGATGCATAACTAAATTATATGGATTACCTAAGAGAAACAATAATAAGGACATCAAGTTTTAATGTCCTTATTGTACCCATCATAACATGTAAATATATAATTGTAACTTCTACTAATGATTTTGTGGATTCATGTGCTTTGCATAAAAAACTATACTAATTCTTTATGTATAGTATAGAAATGATAACAAGTATAATAACCAATATCAACCTAGTATAATAACTTATATGATGGAGGTTAACCATAATTATTAGGTTGTGTCAATATATTAAATTATTGAAGAGAAATGGGCTTAGGTACCCTAATCTTGGGAATATATGAACTTAAGGTTTCTATAATTGTCGTATCTAGTTGTGTCTGTATCACAGGTTCTTCCATAAACTATAATTTAGGTTGTAGGTTCTTCCATGTACTCCAAATATATATACAAGAATAGAATATGCACTAATAAGAGGGTTATGATGTATTCCTAACCTGTAGTTATGCCTAAATAACACTAATTGCTATTAAAGGTCATGCCTATTTTTAACAATGCAAGTTTATAAATATAAAGGTGTATTTGAACTGAATATTTAAACATCTAGTAGAGTAGTTGAATAACATAACTAGTAGTAAAACGACTTGGGATGTTGTATAATTACCACTTATTCAGATTACATCATATATAATTTGTACACACATTTAAGAATATTCCCCTATTATCAATATTTGATTATATTCAAAACTATTTTAATCACGATAGTAGTTATGGAGTATGTATCTTAAGGTTTCATGTCATAAGGTTAACCAGAAGGGGTGTTATTAAGTTGGTGAAATAATTTAAAATTATGTGCAAGAAACCCTAGTGATTATGTTGTTAATAACTAATTGTCTTAATGGAATTAATTATTTCATTAGTAAGTTATGATATCAATTTATATTAAGTTAACATAGATTAATGGTGTAAATAATATAATAATATAATTTATCTTGATGTGATAACCATTAAAGATATCAACATTTAATCATATATAGCCACAATATACATTAAGCTGGTGAAATCACCAAGTTAGATTTCCTATATATTAGCTAGCTTAAGTATTACTAATAGAAGCAATATCTAGACATTAATAACAAGAGCTGCAAAGCAACGAAGTTCCTGCCAGAAGTTGACAAGAAAAGCAGTTTTGGTATTGTTGTTGTGTTATTGGTGGAGTCTGGAGTATTGTATTTGGAACAAAATTTTTTACCTTGACCTATTATTCTATCTCAACAATAAATAATGTTAGCATTTGTTGTAGATGTTTGGCTAATAGAATACATAATTATAAACTTCTGCCTATGGAAGATATCAAACTTGTTGTATACAGACTAAATCTTTAAAAAATGAGATAGTTTTTGTAAATCTATCTTGTTGAATGAAAGAATATGAACAATAACATAAAGAAGATGAAATTATGGCACTCGAACATGTTACACAAAGGAGATACAATCAATGAAACACATCCAAGTATATCTAAGTAATCCAATATAATGTATCACTATAACATTTTTTGATAGTTAAAAGATGGTGATGCCATTCATAATCAAATACATTGCTTAATGTATCTTGTGTAAACTTAATCTTAACAATTCAATGTCTTTGGTATATCTGACATTCCAAGATGGCTAATGAAATAGAAAAGGTTAATAGGCCACTTTTTTAAAATACACAACAAAATATGTGGCATATTTAGCTCAATAACTGACATGGTTCTGGAACACAAGTTTTCCATTGTGGCACTTGCCCTTTGTTCTATGACTAATGGATTAGGTTTCTCACACTTCTATTGTGGTGGCCAACTTGTTGCAATATCTATTGCTTCCTCCATTTCCAATGAAAGTAGGTGTTGTAGCCTTGTATTAGAAATATTTTTGTGAAAAGAGGAGTCACTTAGTGATTGATTATCCTCATAATTGGCAGAAATAATCTTGTGTATCTTTCTCTGATGGTCAACTCTGTATCATGACCTTGTGAGAAATTCAAAACCTCAAGAACTTGGTATTGTTATTTTAAGAGATCATTTCTTCTTAATTTCTTATAAGAGTTTGTTTTCTTGCATGGAGTCTTTTTTCTTGGAACCTATGCAATATACATACTTGGGTATCTACTTTTAGCAAAACAAAGTAGCTTGGTGTCCAAATTTATGAACTTCCTCTGCAACCCAAAGGTATTGATCAATAACTAAGCCAATATTCAAAGACAAAATATGGTGCCCTTTTGGGTACATAACTACTTCCCTTGTATCATAAATAAGAATATCAAGACCAAATAGGATAAAATGAAGTTTACTGCAAACCACCTCTATAGCCTACTCAAAAGGGCAAAAAATATATATATTAAAGATAGTTGTTGATTATAGAGATGGAAATCTAACCCTAGTATTTGAAACATCACACATATCAAACCCTAAATGATACAAAGTACAAGAAAATAGTCATGCAATGTAGCAAGCAGTTGAAAATATGCAAATTCCAATATGTCAATGATTGGCATTAACAATTCAATCCAGCTACATTGTTTTCATCTTCATTATCCCACTTTTGATGATATCAAATAATTAATTTAATTAATTTTCCAAAAAAGATATATTTAAAGAAGGGGTAGGCTAGAGGCAGAACAATATGTTTTCCACCTTAGTATTGCATAGACTAAAGCTAGAATAAATGGCATGCATCCAGCTACTTCACATTGTCTAGCTAGAGCAGTCAAGTTGAAACTTTGAAGCAATGGCAAACCTCTTGGAAAAGAAACCCTTCTCCATGAAAGAAAGGAGGCAATATCATTGGAAACACTTCCTGCTTAATAACATTTGAATATTGCTCCACCCAGTGTTCAGATCCAATGGTAGAGACACCCAATAGAGACTTGAATAGATTTTCCAAAAAGGTTGGTAGCCTTTTGACATGGCAGCTGAAATGGAGATATGTAAAAATTTAGAAGCACTAAAGTGTACTTTGGCAAACCAATTCACCACAAAAATTAAAAGAGTGAGTAGCTGAAAATGAATGGCTTCCAAACACACAATCTCAATTTCATCTCCTACATCATCTAGCATATGTTGAAAGATGTTTGTTTCCATCTACTCTACAAAAGACTATAATTAATCGAGATAAAGTGTAAATATGCACAATACCTCGATAATGTCCTGCTTATACTAACATTCCTCTTTATTTCCTCATACTTGAGCTAAGCCCTACCTCTCTCTGCATCTCACGGATTGTTGTGGATATATGCCCATTTAAGATTATGGAATTAAATATTCTCGATCCTGTTGTGATGCCCATTTTAGATCTTTGCATTTGTTTATTTCCAATATGAAGAGCTCCAAATATTAGGCAACAATAATCTTGTACATGGTTACCCTATACAAAAACTAAGTAATCTTTCAGTAAATCATTACAAATAGTATAATTAAGGTTATACTATTCCACATGAGAGACTGGTACATATATCTTATATCTATTACATTCCATCTTTGATGAGCTGTAAAAACTCATTTGACTAGATAATATATAACAGCATACCATTCTGAAGGAATATAAACAAACAAGATGTCTGGACTCACCAAATCTTTCTTTGTTCAAAAGATAAAGTAAAATCTATTACTGAGTAATTATTTGCAATTATTATGCTCTCCTACAACTCAAAAAAACTACAAACACAACGTTGACATGAAACAAATACACATTTACGAATATTATAGGTCTACCAAACTAGTCAACAACTTTCAAGAATGTTATTTCAAACTGGGTTCTGATAAAAATAATCCTTTGATAAATTAAGATACAATAAAGCATAACAAGTACAGGCAAATGTAATAGATGATATAAAACATACTTTGGATTTATCACTATTGCTCTAACAGTAGATACCTTTGTTCCATCTATAGTAAACACCCTAAAAAGGGTTTGTTTAGATTGTTTTTGGGATCATATCTTCTGCACATTATTCAGTCTAACATGTTCCACCTGAACTCCACACAGAAGCACTTATTCTACCAGGCAATTTTTCGAACTACCATTGAATTCTTTCTTTCATCTTCCCTTCATAGTTTTACTTTATAGGAGTGATGGGTTGAAGACCATAGTTTAAATGTTGACAAGCGTAGATGAATTAAGGAAGGAAGGCCTGGACAATAATTGCATTTTGAATTTATAATTGAAAATTCCTTGATGAGCTAACAAAACTCAGAAGTGACTGAAAATGTGGACCCACTATGTGTTACAAGAGCGGACGTGCATGCGAGGTTATAGATTATTATGAGTTTTGTTAGTTTGTAAGATGAAAGAAAGAATTTGATGGTAGTTTATAAGTCTGGCTAGTAGAATTAATGCTTCTGGAGCTATCTTAAGTAAAACATATTAAATTGGATAATGTGCACAAGATATGATCCCAAAAGTAATGTAAATAGATCTCTTTTTGTTTAGGGAATTCACTAATATTGCACAAATTTTCAACCGTGTAATGTGCAGATTCAATGGAAATCTTGGAGGACATTCCATAAAGCTCTGACTACATATACACTATCCCATACAATACTTTTGACTAGAAATTTGTACAACTATAGAGTAATTCACTTTTTTTGTGAGATTAACTAAGGGATAATGACATGGCTTTACATGTCCCCTCCCTATATCATATACTGATTTCCTTATAAACAAATTTCAGGGAGAAGTGAATTTTTGTAAGAAATCTTTCAGTAAATCATTGTAAATAGTATACTTAAGGTTATACTATTCTACTTGAGAGACTCATAAATAATATAGATAGCATACCTTCCAAGTCGAGAGCCATAGCCGGTTCCAATTGCTGAAACTGTTAATCCAGTTGATTTCAAAAGGTTTGGTAGCATCCCAGCTTCCTTCTAGGAGCACATTCAAAGGTGTGCCCTCAGTAAACTCTATGTGACCTTTATAACATGTTAGGAAGGTATTCATCTCAAATATTCACATAAGAAGCACTATTACATAAAGTGAACAAACAATTTTTTTTAAAAACAAGCAAACAAAAAAGGAGGATATATGTAGATTTGAAATAGATAAATGCAAAGATTAGAGAATCATTCAAAGAAATTAGGAAAACTCAGCCAAAGTTAGAACCTTATGAGGGTTTCTATGGAGCCATAATCACAACCCTAAGAGGAAATGCTTGCATATCTGCAAGGAAAGATTAATAATATAAAGAATTAACCAGAACCTTTAATTTGGTGCATGTGATATCTCTAAATGTCCAAGAAGATGCAAGTGTAACAATTCCTAGCTATGTCCTATCAAATCCATGGGTGAATTAAGGAAAGAGATACCCCTTAACTACAAATCCTTAGAAATTTTTGTTGCTTACTATACATTTTTGTTGTGTATTTACGTGCAAAGGAAAAATACTACGCTAAACAATATGTTACGAAACTGCAAAAACTGTGATGAATGAAATAATTTACCCTAGCCTGGTACTTGCGTGTCCAATAAGTTTGGAAAGTGTGAAAAGCATTATATCCTCATTTGTCAGGCAGGAAATTGCAATGAATTGAGGCCAATACACACATGATCGTAAATTGTCTTTACATTCTTGCCTTTAAAAATAGCCTCGTCCAAAAGAGTGTCTGGATTGTTCAGAGATGTTACAAATTTGATGAATTCTGTTGAATTGAAGCATTTTGTTCATTTTGTAAAAACCCTCCTGTCTCCTGGATACCAAACAAAGATGTCTCATATGTTGAAATTTCCAAAGAAATACTTTATGGATTCCCCTCTTAAAATTCAAATTTTTAAACTTTACCGAATCGTTGTGTACATTTTTGTGTAGACTTTAATCTAGACACAAAAAAGAAAGAAAATCACTAAATTATTGAAAATAAGGGTTTCTTCATAAAAGAGATTTGAAATATTACACTGCAAAAGGGTGCAACAACTGCAACTTTTGCTGATTTGAAGCATTTGTGGGTGAAAGGCTATGAATGGTAGTATTGATGAGTTGCACAGAGCCTGTTCTGAGAACAATATATCTTCTTTCTATAATGACATTTTCTATGAGAGCATGAAAATTCAGGGGACACCACTAAACTTCGACCATTGTTTATTTGATAGTTGATCCAATACCAGGAAGTTACAACTATTGCTCTGAATTTCACATTTGGTGTGCCCCTAGTAACCAACACAATCTATGCTAACCACCATTGCATTTTGAAAAGGTTTTGCCCCATTTTTAATTAGGGTCAACGCTCCACCCTATGCCCAATCTTCCACTTTAAACTAGCATGCAGAGACAGCTATAACCATAATAGCCAAATGTTACCTACAACCCTACTTCTGTAGACTCCTCTGAAGTCGTGCATGCCTCTACAATCGTGTGTTCTCTCTCATCAAAATATGAGCATCCCTCTGCAAAACGCCACAAACTCCACTCAGCAAGCGCCAAAAAACTTGCCCTTGATATTTCAGGTAAAAAATGTGCAACTTCAAAATGTGAACATAAGGAAATGAAGGAATATTTAAAAAAGAGCTATTATTGATTGGTTGCTTTTAGTGAGTTTAATCACCAGTTAGTGGAGAAAGCCTCCGCTATAGTTTCCTGCAGGCAGGAACTAATAAGCATGTGATACCAATCTCATTATATAAGTATCCTTATACATATATATATATATATATATATATATATATATATATATATATATATATATATATATATATATATATATATATATCAACGAATAAGATATTTATGATAAAAAAAGGTTATTTGCACAATCCCTATAAGCTATTCTTGAATTGTTATGACATCAAGATAAATTATATTATTATATTATTTACACCATTAAGATATGTTAACTTAATATAAATTGATATCATAACTTACTAATGAAATAATTAATTCCATTAAGACAATTAGTATTAACAACATAATCACTAGGGTGCTTGCACATAATTTTAAATGATTTCACCAACTTAATAACACCCCTTCTGGTTAACCTTATGACATGGAACCTTAAGATGCATACTCCATACCTACTATTGTGATTAAAACAGTTCTGAATATAATCAAATATTGATAACAAGGGAATATTCTTAAATGTGTGTACAGATTATATATGATGTAATCTGAATAAGTGGTAATTATACATCATCCCAAGCGGTTTTACTACTTGTTATGTTATTATACTAGATGTTTAAATATTCAGTTCAAATAATTGACACCTTTATATTTATAAACTTGCATTGTTAAAAATAGGCATGACCTTTAATAGCAGTTAGTGCTATTTAGGCATAACTATAGGTTAGGAATACATCATAACCCTCTTATTAGTGCATATTCTATTCTTTTATATGGGTAAAAGTAGAAAGTTGTGTCACACTTTTATAAAGGAAATGGTCAATGTTGATTCAACTTTTTAAATTAAATCAATAGAAAGTGAGATATATGTTTTGAATTTTGAAATGATGTAAGCTAATAAAATTTATATTCTTATGTCTATTTTATGTTTGTAATTTTAACAAAAATTTAAAAAATTATTTGAATTTAGTTTTTTATAAAGTAAACACTATAATTTAGTTGCTGAAAAATGTTGAAATTGAAGTTCCACAAGCCACTACACTTTATTTAGTAAATTTTACCTTTTTTCTTGATTTTTTTTTGTATATTGATAACTTGAAACTTTAGTGCATGGATATATTTTTTACTATTTTTTAATAAATATATATTTTTCAATAAATTTGAAAAGTCGCATGTACTGAAATATAACTCTTTCCAATTCCCACCAACTTTTTTCTTAATTATTTATCCAAATTAGAAAATAATTATATCATCTTGACATAGATTCTTTTCTCCACTGCATCATATTTCTTTCAAATTTTTTTAATAAATTTTAGTATTTTTACTTGACAAAATAATCAACCTTATATTTTAGTGTTGATGAACTACTTTCAATAAAAATAAAATATAAAATATAAAAACTAAATAAAATATTAAAAGATATATATTTTGGAAAATTCACTTATAGATCTATAAAAGGGTATTTTTACATTTTTAAAAAAATATTATTTATAAGAGTACAAGTGGTTGAAACATTGAGTTTTTTTTTTTTTTTGTAATTAGACCAAAAGTAGTAAAAAATATACATTTAGTAGACACTTCCAATTGGAAAATTTGTGGCCCATATATAACTTATCTATAATGAATCTATATAGACTATATGTTTGACTAAAATTAACTTTTAGTTAGAATTACTTAAATTCACTTGTGCTGATAAGTTAGCCTGGAACGTGACATAGTTTTGTGCTTTTACCCATATATATATTTTATCATTACAAATTAAGAATTAATATATAACTTAGGAAATATTAATATAGACAGGTTATTTTATATAATTCACTATGGAATTCTTATAACGTTGAGGTACAATTGGTCTCCTCTGCAGTACATTGGATGTTGTTCTTGGTTACCAGTAAAATTTCTAGGGTTAAGATTTGGTTGTTCAATATTTATGCTCCTTCTGAGATTCAGGGAAAAAATATTTTATGGAGGGACTTGAGTAGGGTGGCTTCTCCTCTGAGACAGGGGTCCCTTGTTGTTTTTGAAGGAGACTTTAATGCTATATTGGATCCTAGTGAAAAAAGTGGGGGGATTTTTCCAAATAAAAGAATCATGGAGGATTTTGGGAATTTCATCCTCCACATGGGTCTTTTTGATTGCCAATCCCAAAATGGGATTTTTACTTGGACAAATATGAGAAGATATTTCTCACAAATAGAAAAAATATTAGATCGGTTCTTACTTTCAGAAAATTGGCTGCAGTCGGACCTTGAGTTTTTTTCCTCCATTTTGCCCATGACAGGATCTGATCACTTTCTAATTTCTCTCTGCATCTTGGAAGACAAGGCTCCCTTTCTGTCTCCTTTCAAATTCAAACCTATATGGTTCAAGGATGCCTCCTTCTTACCTCTCCTTAGAAAATGGTGGGAGTTCACTCCCTTCAATTCAGGGTCTCGCATGTTTCAACTTGTCAAGAAGGTAAAGTTCTTAAAAATGAACATTAAAGAATGGAATATTTCACATTTCAAAAATATTTTTCATGAAAAACAAAGAATTCAGGATATGATTGAAACTCTTAATAAGCATGTGATGGATCATGGTATGGTTCCTCGGGTGTTTGATGAGTTAAAGTCTTTAAGAATAGACCTTGAAGAGATTCTGGCTAGGGAAGAGATATTTTGGAGACAAAAGTCTAGAGAAGTATGGTTGTCTGATGGAGATAGAAATACCAAGTTCTTCCACTCTTATACTAAATTAAAAAGAATTAGGAACATGATTTCTTGTATAGAGGATTCTTCTAGGAATGTGCTTACAGAGCCTGAGGAGATTGCTACAGAGGCAGTAAGTTTTTTTAAGGCACTGCTATCTTCTGAAGGTGGCAATTTTAAAGATGATTTTATTTCTGATATACCTTCTTTAGTTTCTTCAGAGGACAACAAGATGTTGATGTCTCCTTTCTCCCTTGAGGAAGTTAGATTGCCAGTTTTTGCTATGAGTTTAATAAGGCTTCAGGTCTGGATGGGTTAACCCCTTTATTTTTTCAGAATTGTTGGGATTTTATGGGTAGAGATATGCTCTTAGCTCTTGAAGAAAGTAGGAGAAATAGGTCAATTTTGAAGGAACTTAATACCACGATGGTTGCTATTATTCCAAAAAAGGAGATTGTTAAATCTTTTGCTGATTTTCATCCTATTGCTCTGTGTAATACCTTATATAAGATTTTCACTAAGGCAATATCCATTCAGTTATCCAGAATCCTTCCTAAACTAATTTCGGTGGACCAAGGTGGCTTTGTACCTAATAGGGAGACTCCAGAGGGGGCTATTGTGGCTCATGAGGTTCTAAATTCTATCTCCATTCAAAGATTCCCGACCATGATCTTGAAGTTAGATATGATGAAGGCTTATGATAGAGTGGAATGGCGGGTGTTAGGACTTGTTTTGGAAAAAATAGGTTTTTCTAGGGCTTGGATTAAATGGATTAATGCCTGTATCTCTTCTGCAAGGTTCTTGATTTTAATTAATGGATCCCCTTGTGGTTTTTTTTCCTCCTCTCAAGGTTTAAGACAGGGAGATCCTCTTTCACCATTTATGTTTATACTTTTAGCCGAGTCTTTTAGCTGGGCTATTAAGGCTGCGAAATTGAAAGAACTTTGGTTGGGGGTCAAAATCCTAAGAGTTCTAGGCTCCATATCACACTGTCTATTTGCAGATGATACCTTGTTATTTGGTCAGGCATCTATGCAAGAAGCTATAGTCATGAAAGAAATCATTCAGGATTATGCTTCATTGTCAAGGCAGAAAGTGAATACTGACAAGTCAAAAATCTTCTTTCTAAATACCCTGCAATTCATCCAAAAAAGATTATTGTCCTTTTGGGGTTTTGAGCCTAGCAATCTTCCATGTACTTATTTGGGTATACCTTTCTTTATCAAAGAGGATAATTTAAGCTTTTGGGATAAAATCATTTCTGTCATCTCAAAGAGAATTCTTTCTTGGAATCACAGATGGTTGAGTTTAGTTGGGAAAATTGTTCTCATCAAATCTATGTTGAATGTAGATCCTATTTATCTCATGTCAGTGATAAAATCTCCAAAGGGTGTGTTGGTAAGCTTATAAGATACTTTGAGGTCCTTTCTCTGGAGTAGCAATAAAGATGGAAGAAATAAACTTCCTCTGGTGGCCTGAGATAAATTTTGTTTGCCTAAGGAATTAGGGGGTACAAGGATCAGAAATCTGGAAAAACAGAATTTGGCTTTAGGAACTAAACTGGTTTGGAATTTGTATGAGAAATCCGGGTCTTTTTGGGCACAAATTATGTTTGCCAAGTATCTTAATAATGGTCCTAGGGAATATATTTTTCAGATTTCTAACTTACCTTTAGGATCAGTTATGTGGAACTTTATATGTAAATGTAGATCTGTTATTTTGCCTAATCTCTCCTGGATTGTCCATAAAGGCACAAAGGTTAGATTTTGGGAAGAAAGGTGGAATGGGAACCCTCCATTACGAAGCCTAGGGAATTGGTCTCCCCTGATATCTATTCTTTCTTCCCATTGGGGAACCTTTGTGGCAAATTATTTTGACATAATACATAGTGGAAATGTGAGGTTGGCTAAATGGAAATCTATTGACTTTTTGGAGATTGATCAAGAATTGAAATTGCAGTATACCAAGGTCTTGAGTGAGAGGGTGGTTATTCTCTCTGATCAGGAGGACGAACTGGTTTGGACTAAAAATATTTCTGGCAAATACATGATGAAGGATGGTTATAATTCCCTTATGAGAAAGAAAGATCTTCCTTCTTGGCCTGATAAGCTTTTTTGGCACTCGGCCTGCTTGCCAAAAGCTGGTGCCTTTGCCTGGTTGGCAGTTCAAGATAGGGTTCTCACAAGTATGAGGTTGGATAGGCTAGGTATCACTGTTGCCTTCACATGTGTGTTATGTCATAAAAACTTGGAATCCTCTTCCCATCTCTTTCTGCATTGCGACTTCACATATCAATGTTGGCAGTGGTTGTTTGATAAATTGAATTTGGCTTTTGTGATGGGAAAAGATATGGTTACCTTTTTTATTTCTTGGCCACTCTTGTTTACTTCATCCTTTTATGCATGTTTATGGGTTATTTCCCCATCTATTTTAATTTGGAATATTTGGTTAGAGCGTAATAACAGGATCTTTAGAAACACTAGCTCTTCTCTTCCAGAGGTCTTACTGAAAATTGAATCGTCCATTTCTGAGGTTGTTTTGTCTCATATAAGCAAGAATTTGGAGAACCTCACATCCTTCTCACATTGGGATAGTAGGGTGACTAGAGTTTGGAGTATGCTATCTGCCCTTCCCTCTCATGGATCAATTTTGAAAAATGATGATGCCTTAAATAAAAGAAAGTTGGCCTCTTGGAAACCTCCTCCTCTTGGTAAATTTAAGTTGAATTTTGATGGAGCCTCTCGTGGAAATCCCGGTTTGGCTGGGGTAGGTATGGTAATTTTTGACCATCATACTCGCATTATCCATGCTAGGTGTCATGCAATTGGTATTCAAACTAATAACTTTGCCGAATTTAAGGCTTTGTCTTTGGGTTTGGAGTTGGCTATTTCCCTAAGTATTAAAGACCTTATCATTGAAGGGGATTCATTGGTGATCATTCAGAGTGTGTTAAAAAGGAACTCTCATTGTTGGAAGCTACAATATCTTCTTGATCATATTCTCCAGCAATTGGAATTCTTTGATTCTTTCTTCATTACTCATTGCTACAAAGAGATAAATTGGGTAGTAGATTTTTTGGCTAATCTAGCTATTGACAGTAATGCTAACCTTCATGATGTAAGTTTGGATGAATTTCCTATTTCAGTTTTGGAATACTTGCAATAATATAAGGTTTTCTTGGTATCTGATTTTTGAAAATTGCCTCTCTTTTGCAAATCAGGGTAGGCATGTTTATTGTTTATGTTTAGCTGGCAATGTGGCTCTGTATGTGGGAATATGTTCTCTTATATATAGCTTGGTTTCGAGCTGTCATAGGCAATAAGGGTGGCTATGTTTATTGGCCATTAGAGTGGTGACTCGGTTGTGTTCTTATTTACTTATAAAGTCTTTTTGAGTGGTGGCTTGATTTGCTCTTACTTTATCTCAAGTCTTTCCAAACTGTTCTCGCATAAGGGATTTTCATTTTGTGACATGTTATTTGTGTCATGCTCGGTCCTTTCAAATGATGATTATTGTTGTACTATTTTTTGACTTAGGTGGTGATATTTTGGTACTTCTCACAATGGTGATAATAAGGAACAATCATTATTTATTTGTGGGTTTAATTCGGATCAGCCGATATGCATCACTTGGAATGATTTTTTTGGATACTTAGCCTTCGCATGAGCGGATTATTCATTATTATGTAAGGTGGTTAATTAATATAGGTTGTTTGGCTTAGTTTTTGTTCAGTCAAGATGCATCTCTTGGAATGATTTCTTGGATACTTGGCTTTCACACGATCGGATCATTCATTATTGTGTAAGGTGATAAATTAATTTAGACATTAGCTACTTTTTTGCCTTGGCTATATATTGTTTTTTGGTGCAGAGTTCATTTAACAGTTGTGTCGAAGGTAACTTGGTGAGTATTTCTCTCTATGGGAAAGGTAATTTCTTCTTAGGTCTATTACACTTCTGATTTACCGTGTTTCATTAGTTTCTCCAGAGGTAGACATTGTTGATAATTATGGGTATGGTTCTGAGAAGCTTGGGAGAATTTTTGTTTTGCATAATTTGGAGTTGGAGTCTGAAATTCGTAGAGTGGTGGGGAATCATTGGTTGCTGTCTCCTTCTTTTATCTCTTCTTCAGAAGTTTTGTCTCATTTTTTTACTATTTGTTATGATCTTTTGTGGGATAAGACTCTGGTCTAACTTATTGCATCAAAATTTGTGGCTCCTCCATTGCTTGATATGCATTATCTTGGGTCAACTTTGGATAGTTATAACTTTGATATGGGTACTCTTCCTTATGGGGGCTTCCTTTCTATTCAAGAGCTTTTGGAGAATGGATTTTGTGGAGAGTTTCTCTTTGAAATTAGAATGGGCCTAATTTGCGATACTATTGATGAAGCATTAAAAGCCGTGGATAGGTTCCTTGAATTCATCTCTCCACGGGTCTTGTCTAGGGCACGAGATGTGTTAATTGGCCTCCATGCTCTGATTAATTTCTATTTTGTTTCATCTACTACTCCCCTCCCTGTAGTCCCAATACAAGCTCTAGTTCCTAATGATGTTCGGCCTACTCCACCTATGGAAAGCTCAAGTAATTGGTTTATGGCTATTTAATAACATGTTTTTGCAAGTATCTCTTACTCTTTTTTGGCAGGCTGTCTATGAGATGTTGGATTTGGACACCACATTGCACTAATGGTGCAGGTTTTTGGGTGATTCTTCTTGGCTTAATTTTATGGAGTTGGATATAATTGGTCTATTTTAGTTTTTGACTCCCATTTGGTACAAATTTATGGGCTCCTTGGTGTCTCGGCATGTTCTTCTTGAGGAGATAATTTTTATGATGCCCATTATTTGTAATCTGTTGTTGCTCCCTGATTGATAACAGTTGTTGGGCTCTTAATTCTTCTCAAGGAAACTTCTATATAGTGCAACTCTTCATTTTGTAACCAACTGAGTTATAATCAGTTGAGGACCTTTTGTATCTGGATATGTCCTAGGAGACCTCTATATATAGGTCAATTTGTATGGGTTTGGATGGGATTTCGGATCAACTAGATCTAGCTATTTTGTAAGGGTAGATTAGTTCTTTGGTTAACATATAAGGTGACAACCAGAGGTTTTCTTGTGGGTTCTTTCCTGCAGGTATGCCTTTTGAACCCGATGTAAAAATTTCTAAAATTAATAAAAAAACGTTTAGTGGCTTGGCCACTTTTATGGAAAGAAAAAAAAACATCGATATTGAATATACTACATTTTATTACAACATAATAATGATGGTTGATTAATAGAACATATATGTACTATAATTTATATGAACATATTAGCTTATGTAGCTCTATTCCATGCATAATTAAATAGACAACAAAATCATTAGTAGAAAGTGTTAATGACTATTCATAACAAATTATTGTCTTTAAACCAAGGGTATCTTACTTAATGCCAATTATTAAATTTATTAAAATAGAATGCATTTAACATACATGAAATTTTTTATTAAGTAGAATAATTTGCACAATAATAACAGTGTATAAAGTTATATTAACATTGATTAATTATATGTGAGTAATTATAATGTTAATACTACTTTGTAACCTATTATGGTATTCCTAACTTGTGTTTAGGCAAGTTAAGAACATGCAATTTCAAGAAATATTATATGTTAATACTTTTATTAACATATAATATTTGTGATAGAAATATGTTTATGGAGTAGATAATTAAGTTATTCAAGTTAATATTGGTTATTATACTTGTTATCATTTTTATATGCATTATTTGCACAATCACTTAATGACTCCATCATAAGCTAATATGTTCATAACAATTGGCTTTAAATTATATGATGTTAAAAATAACATAATTAAATATGAACTGTGTAGGTTATGTTATGTTTATGCCTTTTTTGTGTCATATGTGGTTAATATAATAAACTACTATGAATACCCCTATTAAGCTATGTAATATCCCTATAAGCTATGTTTTTTGTATTTTTTTATAAAAGTGGGCAAGCCACTAAACTATATTTTATTAATTTTGAATTTTGATACAACGGGTTCAAAGGGCATACCGACAGGAAAGAACCCGCAAGAAAACCTCCGGTTGTGGCCCAAAAATGCAAAAAAGTAAACCCCGTAATCCCAATTACATATCTAATTGTGAGCACCCTCCCATTACATGGCTTTCAAAGATATACATATAATTATCCATACGACCAACAAGAAAAATGAGAGAGAACCACCCATCCCATGAGATATGATCTATAGAAGAGGTACATAGCATCAAAGCTTCCCAGGCTCACCAAAAAATTCGAGCATCTCAACAGTTCAAAAAACCTACATCAAAAAGTTACCAACCCACAGATATCTACATAAAGTAGCTAAATCTGAAACCAAGAACTTGATCTCTCAATAGGAGGCTCTCTATCCATGCTTGAAGGAGGGATAATTTGCAAGGGAAATTCAAGCCATGGAGGAGCTGAAGCCAAAAAACCAAAAGAGAGCAGAGGATGTAAACCCATAAGCACAACCAATGCTTTATCCACAAACTGTAAAGGAACCCAATCTAGCAAGATTTCAAATGATTTCAAAGTATCCCCCAATCTGTCACATAATAAACCCATTCTCAACTCAAACAATAATTTCCCACACCTCCCATTATCCAACATATTAGAATGAGGAAAAAAGCCCCCATAATAAAAAGAACCCAACTTGTGAGGCCCTACCCCAACCCGTCCTAGCATTTCAGTGATTTTGATGTTGGAACTATTATGGATGCTTCATTTCTATGCATTATGGATATAGAACTTTATATGATCCCAGGATTGGATAACATTCATATATTGATGCTTCATTTCTATGCATTATGGGTATAGAATTTTATATGATTCCAGGATAGGATTACATTGAGATGTTGTATGTCATTTATTTGAATTGCATAACTTTATTATGATGTTAGAAATATGATGCATATCTTATGAATGGATGAAATTTATGAGGATTATGATAATTGCTTATGTGGATTATTTTGATACATGGTAAATTGATTTGTATGATGTCAATTGTATGCAAAGTGATTGATTTGTATTCTTATTTATGTGTTTAATATTATATGAAGCTATTTGGGAATTACTAATGTGTAATTGAGATGCACAGGAAAATTATCCATGTGACCATGGAAACATTATGGAGAATCAAGCCTAGACCTATGTACATTCATAAAACTAGGGGTTGTCTATTCGGAGAGACAACACCCTATATGTATCGTATTTTATTCGTAAACGTAAATGTTTGCATGTGTGTTAAATTGTATTTATTATTTTGTTTAAATCCAACAAGAGACAATTTCCATGTGTAAATTAAGTAATGTATTTTATTGTGTCACTTGATGTGAGGCCTCACCTCGACTCAATCTGACATTTCAGTGATTTTTATATTGAGACTATTATGGATACTTTATTTTGATGCATTTTGAAACTTAGAACTTATATGATTTCAGGATTTGGATAGCATTGCTATATTTTGATGATTTACTTATATGCTTTATGAGGTAGAACACTACATGATTGTTAGATAAGATGATATTGCGATGATAGATGTCGTTATTGAAATTGTAGGACTTTACTATGATAATAGAACTATGATGTATGGTTAAGTTTATGTGAATTAGGATGAAATTGTTTGATAAAAGATGTATTTAATCTGTTCAAATGTAAATTGTATGCAAGTGATGATGTGTATTGTTATTACTTTGAATTATATTATATGTGGATATTTGAAAGTACTAATGTGTAAATTGAGATGCGTAGGAAGTTATCCATGTGACCATGGAAATATTACGGAGAACCAAACCTAGACTTATGTATGTTCATAAGCCAGGGATTGTCTATTTGGAGAGACAACACCCCATTTGTGTTGTATTTTATTCATAACAGTATATGTTCCATGTGTGTTAAGTGTATTTAAGTTACTTGTGTAAAACCCACAAGAGATGATTTCATGTTTTAAATTGTAAAAGTGTTTTATTTGTGTCACTTTACACATGTGTGGATTTAAGTTTAAATTTTATTTTTTGTCTCTTGGTGGGAAAGTGTTCAACCATAGCTTTTTCAATTAATATAACGTGATGTCATAAATACCTTGGGTAAAGAATCTTTGGGGTGGTCAGCATAGGTTTGACACGAAAATAAACTTCAGAGGGGTTTAAAATGGGTTAAATGAACACTTAAAGGTAGTTTAATAGGGTTTCCTAAAGCCCAAAAGGCATAACTAAGGGTTAGGGGTAATTTTAGGCAAGTTTCTACTCCTAAGTGACCTTTTAGACACTCTAAAATTTGACTTTTCTGAGTTGTGCGAAAATTGAAAATAGAAGTTTGAACCTAGTTGTAAACTTTCCTTTTCGAATGAGAGTTCTCTTTCCCATTCTGTCTTACCTTCCTCTTTAGTTTTTAGAAACTTGTGAGAACTGAGAGAATGAGCTTCTTAAGCAAGAATTTGAAAATTTGAGGGTAATCACCCACTCTCCATTTTTGGAGACAAGAGAATTTTTTAAAAGAATAGAATAGATTTGAATAGTAAAAATTGGCTAAGGGTAGAAGAAGAAGATCTGTGGATTTGGGCAGCTCTTCCTCAAATACTATCCTACCTTTGGTAGATTAAGGTTGGTTACATTCTTCTTTAAATGACTTCTTTTTGCATGTGTTTTGAAGGTATGTTGTTGTATGAAATCTGTTTTCTTGTATGTCCTTTTTGGAAATTTCACTTGGCATTTTGTATTATATTTTGTATGTGTTTTTGGGAGTTTTTCCAAGACCTCTTACTCTTGGGAGAGAGGAGGATCTTGTGGGTGGTAGCAGTGACAACCCTCGAGTGAGAGACTCTCATTTTGAGAGCGATCACAAGGGATTTTTGTGTGACCCTTGCTGCATGGCCTGTTTGTGCAATGGGGGTCATAAGGAGGGATATAAGGCTAGAATGCCTTGGGGGGCATAAGGAATAAGGGGTTGAAATTCTTGATGTATTTGTTGTGCCATGAGGTGGCTACATGTTTTCCATACTTGCAGTTCTCCTCAGGGTATTGGTCCACTACCACCCTTAGAAAGGTCATCACCAAAGTGTGGTGCAGTGTAGCCAAGTTGGGAGTGTGTTTGAAATCTGTGTGTATTCTGTCTTCTATGTGTTTGCATGTTTGTTTCCTGTCTAGGGTTTGGTTCTCCAAGCTCGGGGGTGGCTACCAGTTAGCCTAGATTGGGAGGTGACCACTCCATGGTCATATTTGTGATTTAATATGCAGGATTGTCGGGAGAAAAGAATAGGTCAAGTGGGAAGTTGCAGGAGATTATTGTTGCAGAAATTTAATTTGCAGTTGTATCTATTAGTTTAATATATATATATATATATATATATATATATATATATATATATATATATATATATATATATATATATATATATATATATATATATATATATATATATATATACCCTCATTCGTTGAAATGAGAGGCAAATTGTAAATTTGAAATATAGACATGAGATTAGTTATTGTATTTAAATAAAGAAACATCTTGTAAACTTTGCAGAATATCTTTAGGATTGTAAAAAGCTAGATAAATTCATATTTTCTAATTGAAAAGAAATACTTTTCAATTGCATGCAATGGTCATTGTAATATGAAAATCAGTTTTATTTAATTCTGTGTTTTTCTTTTTATCTGTGAATTTGTATTCATTTTAGTTGCAGAAAATATGAGTTGTAGATTGTTGTTAGATTTTAATAAAAATATCATATTATCTATTTAGTTGTTGTAGTAATTGCAGAATCAGTAAATGTAATTATTGTAGAAAAGAATTATGTATTCCTAAATTAGTATTCCCTAAGTTTGATATATATATATATATCTGTTGTGTTATGATAAATGGTTTAGCAGGAAATTTATTCCATTCTTAGGCATTTAAAATAAAATAAAATAGGAAAGGCATAAATTAGAATTGCATGCATATTTTAGATTAAAATAAATTATATATTTCTGTTTTCTGTAAAAGCAATATAGTACAATAACGTTCTGAAAATTATTCTTTCATTCATTTCAGAAAGCTAGTATCAAAATAGGAATTTCATCTAGTTAATATAAAATCTTAACTCGTTTATTTTGTTGTTTAAAATTAATCTAATTCAGCCAATTACTGTATGTAGAAGATAAATTTAAGTTTAATATAGTGCATCTATGTTTTAGAAATTAAGTATTTTGGCTTTTGTTTAAAAAAAAAAAAAAATGAACAGAATAATGATCACCTGAAAAGAAAATGTATTTATGCCTGCATGGGTTAAAAATGCTAAGAATATATGTGTGTGTGTGTGTGTATAAATAAATATATATATATATATATATATATATATATATATATATATATATATATATATATATATATATATATATATCTATGTATGTATGTATGTATATATATATATATATATATATATATATGTATGTATGTATGTATATATATATATATATATGTATATATATATATATATATATATAATCATATATATATATAAAATATATTTATATTTTTTTTTTAAATTTAATTAAAAAAAAAAACTAGCGATTTAAATTTTGCTTTTAATATTAAAAAAATAAAAAATTTAAAAGCTTGTTTTAGGGCTCGGCCCCTGCGGTTTTCCCCGCAGGGCGGCCCTTTACCACAGTGGGCGCGGGCTCCCCAGGGGCGGCCACAGCCGCCGCTGTGGGCTGCAACCCATAGTGGGAGGCCTCGGCCTCCACTGTGGGTAGCGACCCACAGCGATGGCGTCGTCGTCTCTGTGGAGAGCCAGCCCCCTCCCCTTCGGCCGCCACATTCTCTTCGGCCCTCTGCTAAAAATCGCCGCCACCTCCCTGCAGTAAACTTGGCGGATTTCACCATGGCCGCCGCTCGGCCTCCCCTGCAACACAAAAAAAAAATAATAAGATGAAACCCTAGCCTGGTTAGGGCTAGGGTGAATAAGAAAAGAGTGAATATTAAAATTTAAAAAAGGGGGTTAAATTTATAGATTAAAATAAGGGTTAGGGTTTGCATGGGTAAACCCATTTGTGTTTTTTTTAAATATAATAATATTATATTTATATTTATATATAGGTATGGAGGAATTAATTAATTTTAACTTTTCAAAAAGAATTGAAACGCTATGAATCAATATTAGACTTTAAATTTAAATAAGTTGACTTGTTCAGATATTAGTGAAGTCCTTTATTATTTTAAATTTAAATTTAATGAGAAATCCAGGAACTGATTATTAATGAAATTAATAATTATTTCTAACTTAAATAGGTTTAGGTATTCATGAAATAAATATTAATAAAGTTATTATTTATTTTAAATTTGTATAGCTTGAATATTTATGAACTGTATATTATGAAGTTGATATTTAATTATAAAATTAAATAGATTGAGCGACAATAAGCTAGTCTGTTTTGATCCGTAGTTAATCTTAAATTTATTTTCTGTTATTTAAGTTAGTAGATGAAGATTATTTTAAACATAGTTAAAATCAAAACTGCTTAGTGCTTTTCATGTTAGCGAACTTAATGTTAATTAGTTGGTATTTAAAAAAAAAAAATTATCCCATTCTTGCCCTAAATTTTGGGCATGCCATTTTGGTATCAAAGCAAGGTTTCCACACTAGGAACCTTACTCCACTTACGTTTCGCCTTAGATTATTTAAATTATTTTTGTTAAATTGATTTTATGAGACATTTAAATTTAATTTATATTACTCTAAAAGAAATTCATTAATTATTTTGCCTTATTTTCCTCTTAGAATGCCTCTGACAACGCGACAAGCTCGCAAGCGCGGATGGGGTCCTAGACGTGTGCGCATAGCACATTAAGAGGTAGTGAGGGAGGCATCGGTTCCAGAAGAGAACCCAGGCGCACCTCCCGAACAACCAAATGAACCTAACCAAGACCTCCTAGCAGCAATACATAATCTTATTGGCATAGTTCAGGAAAGGATCCCAGCAGAGAACCCTCAAGTTAGAAGTCATGACTCTGGGAGTCATAGATCTGTTGATAGAGAACGAAGCAAGAACCTAGCTCCTATTCCTGTAGAGAGTCAGGGTGGAAATGAGCCAGAGTTTGTGCATATGCCAGGACCACCTCCAGTGGTGGAACCAGTTTATTTTGAGAGAGCTCGTAGGGATCCAAGGGATCTTATCAAGGAGGTCATGCATCTCTAGCCACCGTCCTTCAGAGGTTCTACCGATGGGGTAGAGGCTGAGGCATGGCTTTTGAGTCTTGAGAGGTGCTTTGCATTGTGTTCTTATGAGAGCAACCTGAAAGCACGTGTCACAGTCCATCTGCTGAGAGGGTCGGCCTCCACTTGGTGGAGACAAGAAGAGTACAAATGTGGATTAGTTCCTAATACTCTCACTTGGGAGATATTCACAGAGAGGTTCCATGAGAGGTACCTATCAAAACACTTTAGACAACGTCGTATAGATGAATTTCATGATCTCCAACAAAAAGGCTTATTAGTAACCCAATATGAAAGCAAATTCTTTGAGCTGTTGCCTTATATAGATTATCTAAAGGATGAGAAACTTCTTGTAAACTGCTTCATCAGAGGATTAAATGTCGGTATAGCCGGGCCTGTTAGGATGTCCACTCTAGAGAGCCTTCGGGTTGCCGTTGAGAAGGCACTGATTGCCAAGGAAATTCAAGTCAGACCACAGGACAATAGGGATCGGTTTCAAAACCGAAATCCCACACCTCAAACTTATGGATTCCAGAAACCACATTGGAAAGGAAACAACCAAAATTCTTAGGGGTTCTCCAAACCCCCTCCTCCGCAATAGACACCACAGAACCAGAGGCAAAAGCCTCCACAGTATCAGCAGGGCTCCAAGCCCAAGCAGTGGCAGACTCAGGGACAGAGACGTGATCAGAGAGCAGAGGGGCAGTACACACAGCCGATGAGGACTCAGCAGTCCTCCAGGGGTGGGTATAGCAGATCCAGTAGGATAGGAGGTCAGGCTTTCTCTAGGCCTCAGGGCACCCAGTTCCAGGCACGGGGTGCTTGCTTTACATGTGGAGCCATGGGGCATATGGCGAGGGATTACCCTCAGGGTCAGGTGGCAGGGAATCAGTGGATGGCCACTTCAAAGCTGATAGTTGGTGATATGGGCAGGTCCCATAGAGTATTCGCAGCGGTTGACAACCACCAGGCTAACCATTAGGCCACGGTTATTGAATCTATAGGTATGATCAAAGGTAACAATGTATCTATTTTGTTTGATTCAGGAGCTACTGACTCCTTTATATCTCCATTGGTTGTGGAGCGTTGCGGGCTAGTGGCAACTAGATAGGGTGTCAGTTGGGAAGTGGAATTAGCTTTAGGGGCTAGAGTGTCAGTGGAATCAGAGGTTAGGGCATGTCAGCTACAGATTGGCAAGACCACCACTTTAGTAGACCTTAGAGTGACACCACTTGGATCTTATGGAATCGTACTTGGCATGGATTGGCTTTATGCCCACAGAGCCAAGATGGATTGCCACCTGAAAAAGATCGAGTGTGAGGATGATCATGGTTCACCCATAGTTATCACCAGGATTCAGAGGTTTGTGTCTCTTCATATGATCTCTGCAATGCAACTTAAGCAAAGCATGCGAAAGGGATGTCAGCTTTTTGCTATCACTATCAGTGATAGAGGGGAAGAGGAAGAAAAATAAACATCGCTTGACGACCATCCTATCCTTAAGGGATACTCAAATGTATTTCCTTCAGAGTTACTAGGAATGCCGCCCCATAGAGAGATTGATTTTCATATAGACCTAGTACCAGGAGCTGAGCCAGTTTCCAGAGCACCTTATAGGATGACCACGAACGAGCTTAATGAACTCAAAATACAGCTTGAGGAACTCCCTGAGAAGGGTCATATTCATCCTAGTGTATCCCCTTGGGATGCACCAGTCATCTTCCTTAAGAAGAAGGATGGATCTCTTCGATTATGTATGGATTATTAGCAGCTAAATAAAGTAACCATCAAGAATCGATATCCTTTGCTCAGAATTGATGATTTATTTGACCAACTTCAAGGTGCCAAAGTCTTTTCCAAAATAGATTTGAAGTCAGGATACCATCAGCTGAGAATAGTGGAGAGTGATATCCACAAGACCACATTTCGCACTAGATATGGTCACTATGAGTTCACCGTAGTCCCATTCGGACTTACGAATGCCCCAACAGTTTTTATGAGCCTCATGAATGGGGTGTTCCATATATTTCTGGACCGTTTTGTTATTGTGTTTCTCGATGATATACTGATATATTCTCAAAATGAGAAGGAGCATGAGGAGCACCTGAAACAGGTATTGCAATGTTTTCGGGATAACCAGTTGTTTGGCAGTTTGTCGAAGTGTGCTTTCTTTCGGTCAGAGGTCAAGTACCTTGGGCACGTTATTTCTGGTGATGGGATCTTATTTGACCCATCAAAGATTAGGGCTATTATGGATTGGCCAGTGCCAACCAATGTGATAGAGGTCTAGAGTTTCATGGGCTTAGTAGGGTATTACCGACGTTTTGTCGAGGGATTCTCCAGAGTCGCACACCCTATTACTTCTCTTCAGCGTAAAGGGAAGAAATTTGAGTGGATAGAGAAGTGCGAGAAGGCCTTTTAGGAACTCAAGAAGGCACTTATTAGTGCTCCTATCCTTGTTGTACCAGATCCCATAGCTGATTTCATGGTTTGTACAGACGCTTCACTAGAGGGTTTAGGAGCAGTTCTTATGCAGGATGGTAGGGCCATAGCTTTTGAGTCTAGGAAACTTAAGACTCATGAACTTAATTATCCCACTCATGACCTTGAGCTCGCAGTAGTAGTGCATGCACTTGTGAGGTGGAGACACTTCCTTTTAGTTCATCACTTCGAGTTGCATTCAGATCATCAGAGTCTTCAGTACATCTTCACTCAGCCAAACCTTAATGCACGTCAGAGGAGATGGATGGAGTTCTTGTGCGAATATGATTTTGACTTTCACTACATCAAAGGAGAGGAAAACGTAGTTGCAAATGCATTGAGTAGGAGACATCACAAGGTTTACACCATATCTATGGGCATGGATTTGAGAGACCATATACTACAGCACTTGCCAGAGGATGGATGGTATGCAGAGGTTGGGCAGGTAATACAATCTCAGGTTACTCTAGAGGGGAAATATGTGGATTATTCTTTGGAGTCTAATGGATTGTTACGCCACAAAGGGCATATTTATGTACCTTCCTCTGGAGGGTTGTGAGAGTTCATTGTCATGAAGGCTCATAGAGCTCCTTATGCAGCGCATCCCGAGGTTAAAAAGTTGCATGCTGACCTGAGGCAGTTATATCATTGGTCGGGAATGTAGTAGCTCATTCCTGAGATAGTAGCTCGATGCCTCAAGTGTCAGAGAGTAAAGGCGGAGCACCGCCATCTAGGTGGGTTGCTCCAGTCTCATGCTATACCAGAGTGGAAGTGGGATACTATATCCATGGATTTCATCATTGGTCTTCCTATGTCTTCTCGTCGCCATGATGCTATCTTGGTGACACTCGACAAGTTGACCAAAGTAGCTCACTTTTCACCAGTCTGTACTACATTCATAGCTCCAGCAGTAGCACAGGTGTTCTTATGAGACATTGTTAGACTTCATGGCGTGCCCCGCAAGATTATTTCTGACAGGGATTCTCTTTTCACTTCTTCCTTTTGGAAGTCATTACAGGCAGCTATGGGCACTAAGCTCAATTTCAGTACAGCCTATCACCCGAAAATAGATGGTCAAATAGAGAGGGTCAATCAGGTGTTAGAGGATATGCTTCGCATGTACATCATGGATCATCAGACCTGGTGGGAGGAGTATCTTCCCTTAGTGGAGTTTGCCTATAACAATGGGCATCACACTTCTTTGGGGATGCCACCCTATCAGGCATTATACGGCAGGCCTTGCAGGATGCCCTTGAGTTGGGATCGCATAGAGGACAAAGTTGCTATTGGTCCTGAGATAGTTCAGGATATGGAACAACAGGTGGATTTGATTAGGCAGCGACTTAGAGAGGCTCAGGATAGACAGAAGAAATATGCAGATGCAAAGAGGATATATCGTAGCTACTTGGTTGGAGATAGAGTCTTCTTGAGAGTGTGACCACATAAGAGTCCAATCCACTATGGAAAGGGTTCTAAGCTCGCACCTCACTTTGTAGGACCTTTTGAGATTCTTGAGAGGATAGGCCCAGTTGCCTATCGTTTAGCATTGCCACCTAGCCTGTCACGCATCCACAATGTGTTTCATGTATCAGTTTTGAGAAAATATATCTATGATGAGTTTCATATTTTAGATTAGGATGCCTTGCAGGTGGAGTCGGACTGGCAGCTAGTTTTTGAGCCCATTCACATTTTGGCATGCCGGACATTGGCCCTTCGAGGTTGAGAGCTGGACCAAGTTAGGGTCCAGTGGGATTGTTATGATAAGGTTACGGCTTCATGGGAGGATGCAGCATGGATGAGATCAGAGTACCCCCACCTCTTTGATGAACTCCAGGAGGAAGTTCATGCCTAGAGGGGGAGGGTATGAGGCCTCACCTCAACTCAGTCTGATATTTCAGTGATTTTTATATTGAGACTATTATGGATACTTTATTTTGATGCATTTTGAAACTTAGAACTTATATGATTCCAAGATTTGGATAACATTGCTATATTTTGATGATTTAATTATATGCTTTATGAGATAGAACACTTCATGATTGATGTCGTTATTGAAATTGCAGGACTTTCCTATGATAATAGAACTATGATGTATGCTTAAGTTTATGTGAATTAGGATGAAATTGCTTATGTGAAATTGCTTGATAAAAGATGTATTTAATCTGTTCAGATGTAAATTGTATGCAAGTGATGATGTGTATTGTTATTCCTTTGAATTATATTATATGTGGATATTTGAAAGTACTAATGTGTAAATTGAGATGCGCAGGAAGTTATCCATGTGACCATGGAAATATTACGGAGAACCAAACCTAGACTTATATATGTTCGTAAGCAAGGGGTTGTCTATTTGGAGAGAAAACACCCCGTTTGTGTTGTATTTTATTCGTAATAGTATATGTTTCATGTGTGTTAAGTGTATTTAATTTACTTGTGTAAAACCCACAAGAGATGATTTCATGTTTTAAATTGTAAAAGTGTTTTATTTGTGTCACTTGACACATGTGTGGATTTAAGTTTAAATTTTATTTTTTGTCTCTTGGTGGAAAAGTGTTCAACCATACCTTTTTCAATTAATATAACGTGATGTCATAAATACCTTGGGTAAAGAATTTTTGGGGTGGTCAACATAGATTTGACCCGAAAATAAACTTCAGAGGGGTTTAAAATGGGTTAAATGAACACCTAGGGGTAGTTTAATAGGGTTTCCTAAAGCCCAAAAGGTATACCTAAGGGTTAGGGGTAATTTTAGGCAAGTTTCTACTCCTAAGTGACCTTTTAGACACTCTAAAATTTGACTTTTCTGAGTTGTGAGAAAATTGAAAATAGAAGTTTGAACCTATGTGTAAACTTTCCTTTTCAAATGAGAGTTCTCTTTCCCATTTTGTCTTACCTTCCTCTTTAGTTTTTAGAAACTTGTGAGAACTGAGAGAATGAGCTTCTTAAGCAAGAATTTGAAAATTTGAGGGTAATCACCCACTCTTCATTTTTGGAGACAAGAGAATTTTTTAAAAGAATAGAATAGATTTGAATAGTAAAAATTGGCTAAGGGTAGAAGAAGAAGATCCGTGGATTTGGGCAGCTCTTCCTCAAATACTATCCTACCTTTGGGCAGATTAAGGTTGGTTACATTCTTCTTTAAATGACTTCTTTTTGCATGTGTTTTGAAGGTATGTTGGTGTATGAAATCTGTTTTCTTGTATGTCCTTTTTGGGAATTTCACTTGGTATTTTGTATTATGTTTTGTATGTGTTTTTGGGAGTTTTTCCAAGACCTCTTACTCTTGGGAGAGAGAAGGATCTTGTGGGTGGTAGTAGTGACAACCCTCGAGTGAGAGACTCTCATTTTGAGAGTGATCACAATTGATTTTTTTGTGACCCTTGCTGCATGGCCTGTTTGTGCAATGGGGGTCATAAGGAGGGATATAAGGCTAGAATGCCTTGGGGGGCATAAAGAATAAGGGGTTGAAATTCTTGATGTATTTGTTGTGCCATGAGGTGGCTACATGTTTTCCATACTTGCAGTTCTCCTCAGGTATTAATCCACTACCACCCTTAGAAAGGTCATCACCAAAGTGTGGTGCAGTGTAGCCAAGTTGGGAGTGTGTTTGAAATCTGTGTGTATTATGTCTTCTATGTGTTTGCATGTTTGTTTCCCATCTAGGGCTTAGTTCTCCAAGCTCAAGGGTGGCTACCAGTTAGCCTAGGTTGGGAGGTGACCACTCCATGGTCATATTTGTGATTTAATATGCAGGATTGTCAGGAGAAAAGAATAGGTCAAGTGGGAAGCTGCAGGAGATTATTGTTGCAGAAATTTAATTTGCAGTTGTATTTATTAGTTTAAAAGAAAAAATATATATATATATATATATACCATCATTCGTTGAAATGAGAGGCAAATTGTAAATTTGAAATATAGACATGAGATTAGTTATTGTATTTAAATAAAGAAACATCTTGTAAACTTTGTAGAATGTCTTTGGGATTGTAAAAAGCTAGATAAATTCATATTTTCTAATTGAAAAGAAATACTTTTCAATTGCATGCAATGGTCATTGTAATATGAAAATCAGTTTTATTTAATTCTGTGTTTTTCTTTTTATTTGTGAATTTGTATTCATTTTAGTTGTAGAAAATATGAGTTGTAGATTGTTGTTAGATTTTAATAAAAATATCATATTATCTATTTAGTTGTTGTAGTAATTGCAGAATCAGTAAATGTAATTATTGCAGAAAAGAATTATGTATTCCTAAATTAGTATTCCCTAAGTTCGAAATATATATATATATATATATATCTGTTGTGTTATGATAAATGGTTTAGCAGGAAATTTATTTCATTCTTAGGCATTTAAAATAAAATAAAATAGGAAAGGCATAAATTAGAATTGCATGCATATTGTAGATTAAAATAAATTATATATTTCTGTTTTCTGTAAAAGCAATATAGTACAATAACGTTCTGGAAATTATTCTTTCATTCATTTCAGAAAGCTAGTATCGAAATAGGAATTTCATCTAGTTAATATAAAATCTTAACTCGTTTATTTTGCTGTTTAAAATTAATCTAATTCAGCCAGTTACTGTATGTAGAAGATAAATTTAAGTTTAATATAGTGCATCTATGTTTTAGAAATTAAGTATTTTGGCTTTTGTTTAAAAAAAATTAAAAATGAACAAAATAATGATCACCCGAAAAGAAAATGTATTTATGCCTGCATGGGTTAAAAATGCTAAGAATATATATATATATATATATATATATATATATATATATATATATATATATATATATATATATATATATATATATATATATATATATATATATATATTCCCATATATATATAAATATAGAAATATATAATCATATATATATATATAATATATTTATTTTATTTTTTTTTAAATTAATTAAAAAAAAAAACTAGCGATTTAAATTTTGCTTTTAATATAAAAAAAATAAAATTTAAAAGCTTGTTTTAGGGCTCGGCCCCTGTGGTTTTCCCCGTAGGGCGGCCCTTTACCACAGCGGGCGCGGGCTCCCCAGCAGTGGCCGCAGCCGCCGCTGTGGGCCGCAACCCATAGTGGGAGGCCTCGGCCTCCACTGTGTGCGGCGACCCACAGCGATAGCGGCGCCGTCTCTTTGGAGAGCCAGCCCCCTCCCCTTCGGCCGCCACATTCTCTTCGGCCCTCTGCTAAAAATCACCGCCGCCTCCCTGCAATAAACTTGGCAGATTTCGCCATGGCCGCCCCCTGACCTCCCCTGCAACACAAACAAAAAAAAAATAAGATGAAACCCTAGCCTGGTTAGGGCTAGGGTGAATAAGAAAAGAGTGAATATTAAAATTAAAAAAAAGGGGGTTAAATTTATAGATTAAAATAAGGGTTAGGGTTTGCATGGGTAAACCCATTTGTGTTTTTTTTTAAATATAATAATATTATATTTATATTTATATATAGGTATGGAGGAAATAATTAATTTTAACTTTTCAAAGAGAATTGAAATGCTATGAATCCAATTATAATGAATCAATATTAGACTTTAAATTTAAATAAGTTGACTTGTTTAGATATTAGTGAAGTCCTTATTTATTTTAAATTTAAATTTAATGAGAAGTCCATGAACTGATTATTAATGTAATTAATAATTTTTTCTAACTTAAATAGGTTTAGGTATTCATGAAATAAATATTAATAAAGTTATTATTTATTTTAAATTTGTATAGCTTGAATATTTATGAATTGTATATTATGAATTTGATATTTAATTATAAAATTAAATAGATTGAGTGACAATAAGCTAGTCTATTTTGATCCGTAGTTAATCTTAAATTTATTTTCTATTATTTAAGTTAGTAGATGAAGATTATTTTAAACATAGTTAAAACCAAAACTGCTTAGTGCTTTTCGTGTTAGCGAACTTAATGTTAATTAGTTGGTATTTTAAAAAAAAAATTATCCCGTTCTTGCCCTAAATTTTGGGCATGACACTTGACACATGTGCTGAATAATGTTTTGATTTTGACATGTCTCTTGGGGGGAAATTGTTTCAACCAAAACCTTTTTCAAATATTTGAGTGTGGTCCCAAATTTGCCTTGGGTAGAGAGTCTTTGGAGTGGTCAACTTAGGTTTGACCTGTAGGTTAACTTCAAATGGATTTCTAAGGGGTCAAATGGACTCTTAGGGTTACTTTAGGGGCTTTTCCTAAGGTCCATAAGGTATACCTATGGGTTAGGGGTATTTTTAAGCATGTGACCACTCCCATGTGACTATTTAGTCACCTCAAAAATTGGTTTTCCTTAGATGAGCGAAAATCCAACTTGGAAGGTTCCTCCTAGGTTAGATAACCTTCCTTTCTTGTGACAGTTTCTCTTCCCCACTTTTTCTTACCTTTTCAGTTTCCAGTTTTAGTAACCTGTAAGAGGTGGGAAGACCAACCAATGTGAACTCTCACTCTATCCAAGAGGTTGGAAAGAGTGAGAGAAGTCTTCTTAGGAAAGGGTTAGAGAATTAGGATGGTAATCACCCACTCTCCATCTTTGGAGACTAGTTCTTGAAATTTTGGAAGCAAGTTTAGGATAGAATTTTTGGCTAAGTGTTGAAGGAAAGAAGTGTGGATTTGGGCTGCTCTTCTCCAAACTATCCCTTGTAAACCCTTGGCAGATTCAAGATTGGTTCAATATTTTTTCATTTATGTTACAATTTTGCTTTGAAAGATTGCTTGAATGTAGTTTGTTTTCTTCCTTTGTGTTTAATTTCTGAAGAAATATATGTGAGATTTCACTTGTTTTGGTTATGAATTTTATTTGTGTTTTGGGAGTATCCAAGGCCAACTCACCCTTGGGAGGGTAGATTGGCCTTGGGGTGGAGGGTTGTATGACAGCCTTAGAGTGAGAGGCTCTCTTTGGAAGAGAGTGATCTCAAGGGTTTGTTTTTTGTGATCCTTGTTGCATAGTTATTTTTTATGCATTTGGGGGTCATAAGGGGAGATATTATGGCTTGTATGCCTTGGGGGTCATAAGGATGTTGGGACAAGTTGGACTTGTGATGTGTTCTTGGTTGCCATGAGATGGCTTGTATTCTACTATTTTGCAGTTTCTCCTCAAGGTGCTTAGTCCACCTCCACCCATGTAAAAATCACATTTGGGGATGATGTTAAGCCTTGGGATGGGAATATGATTGTTGTAAATTTGTCATGCTTTTTTGTGTTTTGCTTGAGTGTAACCCATCTAGGTCTTAGTTCTCCAAGCTCGGGTGTGGCTTCTAGTAAGCCTAGGTTGGGATGTGAGCCTCCATGGTCACAACCTTAAGATTTTGTATGCAAGTTTGCTTGGAAAAGAAGAGCTAGGAAATGCTACCATCATTATTTGTTTTAGTTGCAAATGAAAATTTATTTATTTATTTAAGTTCTCATTTAATAGAAATGAGAGGCTAAGTGGGGTTTTCACCCTTTTGTAAAAACTACTATGTTGAAAATGAAAGTATTCTCTATTTCATGTTTTATCAAAAAAAAGAAATGCATTCTTCTATTAAGTTGTTATTTCAAAATGAAATATATATTTATGGATTAAGCTTTCTATAGTTCTTGAAATAATATTTGTTGTATTTATGTTTTTGAAAATAAAAGTCTTTTCTATCCCTTTATGCATATTGAATAAGATGGAAATGAATGAATACTATAGCATGAATTTTAGTGGAAAGAAAATAAATCCCTTACCTTTATTTATTCATTCCAAATACAAATATGGTTAAATAGATATTAGAAGAATAATAGTTTTGCATTTTTAATGTCTTTAAGAGATTTCTAGACTATATTAATGCTGCTGTAATTTATTTATTTCTGTCATTTACTCAAAAAAAAAATGCAGAAAATAAAGGTAGATAAATTAATATTTTCCTATAGTTAACTATATGACATTAAAAATGAAAAGAATTACATTTAATCTAACCTACTATAATCTGCTTTAATGCTCTTAGGAAAAATATATGTCTTAGATATATGATAATAAATTAACTTCATATTGTTAGTCATCTTAAAGTAACTATTTAGTTTTAAATAATTTGTATCAAAAATGCAACAAAGGGAAAACCTATTGTATTCATATCAAAAAGGTTTTTACTTTAAACCTATTAAAGAAATGAAAGAAAAAGATAACTATTGTATTGTTGTTTTATTTTGCTTTTTGTCAGTCATTAATTTATTTTATTACTGTATTTAAAAAAAAAGGGAATACAACAAAAATAAATCTAATACATGCTAAATAGATTTATGTTTATTTTAAATGAAGAAATGGACTATTTGAAGCATTTATCATGTTGGTTAAAATCTGACTGTCAAAATTATTTGATGATGCTTATTTAAAATATATTTTTCCTATATATATATATATATATACATATTTTATGTTGTATAAAAAAATATAAATAAATAAAAATGTTTTTGTCGAAACCCTAGACCCTCGTGGGTCACCCCAGAGCTGAGGGCTCCCACGGGCTCCCCGGGCGGTGCGGGCCCTCTGTGGGCCGCAACCCACAAAGGTGCCAAGGTGCCGCTATGGGCCAAGGTCCACAGGGGCGTTGCGGTGCCACTACGGACCGCAACCCGCAAGGACACCATGGCGTCACTGTGGGTCGCGACCCATAGTGGCGCCCATGGCACCGTTGCGGGTGGCGTCACTCCCTCTCGCGGCCCCCTGTTAATCTCGAAGCCCCCACAATAATATAAACCACCGCCACTGTTAAAAATGTGGCCACTATGGGGAAAACTCCGCCTCTCGCCATGGAATTATTTCAACACTGCATAACACGAAAGAAACCCGAACCCGATTCGGGTTAGGGTAAATAGATAAGTTGGTTTTAAAAATATGGAATGATAGTTTTGTTTTATAACTTTTATTTAAGTTTTCATGGATGTGTTTAAATGTTAAGAAAATAAAAAGGGGGGAAACCTATTCAAATTTGAATAGGGTATCCCATTTTTATTTGGGATTTATATGGTTTAGGCAATTAATTTTATGATATCATATTTATATATATGTGTGCGTAGTTTTAGTTGGATATATATATATATATATATATATATATATATATATATATATATATATATATATATATATATATATATATATATATATATATATATATATATAGTCATATATGTATATATATATATATAAGCATATAGTCATATATGTATATATAAGGTATATAAATTAAAATCTTTCTTGGTTATTTTTATTAATAAGTATTATTAGCATACTTATGTTAATATTTAGACCTTAGGGGTTTAATTATTTGGCCATTAAATCAATTTTATAGGGCCAATTATATTATGAATTCACTTAACCCTTTAGTCAAATTTGAGACACATTATATTTATCGCTCAATTGATTATTAAATTTTAATAATCTAAGTGCTAGAGTTAATTTAATTAATTCCTAGAGCAGTTAAAAGATTATTTGAGATTAATAATATCTCTTGTCAATTTAGTTAGAGTTTTTTTGTTTAAATTAATTTATTAATTAATGAAATAATAATGATTCTTTTGAAGAGTTATTTTCCGCATTGAATTTAATTTTGCATGCTTGATTAAGTTAATTAGATCAACTTTAGTAAACAACTCTTCTTTTTCCAGAGTTAAAACATAGTTAAGCCAAGACTTAACTATTTGCATGTTTATTTTAGCATAATTAGTTTTATTAGGATGTTTTTTTTAAAAAAAATTGTTGTTCCGTTTTTGTCCAAAAGTTTGGGCTTAACACAGCTCAAAACGATAATTATCCAATGCAGACCTTACAAGCTCCTAGGAGCAAATCGACCCAATAAACTATGTTAAGCACATGCAAATTATTAAATACTATGCATGACCCAATATGATATTTATTAATCATATAATCATACTTTAACTATATGCATATTCTAATAAAATGATAGACTTAAAAGGATATGCATATTTCTAGGTTATGGCTTTACCAATCCATAAATTATATATTATGTGATTAGTCATCCTATGTTATATTAATAGTGATATTATTAAAATAGAATGCATTTACGATACATGACAATTTTTATTAAGTAGAATAATTTGCACAATAATAACAGTGTATAATGTTAATAACAGTGTATAAAGTTATATTAACATTGATTAATTATTTCTGAGTAATTATAATGTTAATACTATTTTGTAACCTATAATGGTATTCCTAACTTGTGTTTAGGCAAGTTAAGCACATGAAATTTCCAGAAATATTATATAGAATAATATTAAACGGTTTTAATAATTAACATGATATAATAATATGAGATTATAGTTTTATTTTAATTAAATTTTTAGTGTATAATTATTTTGCACTATGAATAAAAAACTAATTAATTCTAATATGTATTTTCTAGTTTTGAATGTTGTGGGTATTATACATCAATAGTTTAACTCTATAATTATTAGCTATATATAATCTAAGTGATATAATTATGTACTCATACACAATTATATATGGTAATTTATGTATGGAATAATACATAAAGAATAACATGACTTAAATGACCATAAATAAATAGCCCATACTAGAAACTTAGCTAGATTATACTTAGTGGTTCATAATTATGGAATATACATTAAGTTGGTGAAATGACCAAGTTAGAATAACATAACTTTCCAGCTAATATAACTATGGTATTCGAGAATTATTCTGTCATATATAATAATTCACATACACATAATGGTAGTATGGTAATATGTTTAACCAACTTAATGTATATTGTGGCTGTATATGATTAAATGTTGATATTTGTTAATATTAAGTTATCAAGGAATAATAACTATTCAATTATTTGATTCATATTAGTAATAACCTCTAAATATTAGAGGGATAGTGTAAAATTATTAAAATAGAATGCATTTAACATATATGACAATTTTTATTAAGTAGAATAATTTACACAATAATAATTCTAATCAACTTTTGAATATTATAAAAAAAGGTACTAGGAGGTTAATATATAATAGGTTATTATAATGGAGACATAACATGGAATTATAAGTAATCATTATTCTATTTTATCGTCAATATATTTAGTTATATATTGTTATTATGAGTACATATTCTTATAATATGTTGGGATTATGGTTATCACATATATGTATATTACTGGTATTATACATAAGGCTTACATAATAGTGCTAACACTCATATTTAATATATGTATTATTATAGTATGTCTCTAATATAAATAACATGGAAGTGGATTCTTGTCACCTATTGGCCAATAATTGGTGGGAACCGGTTGTTATTACATTGTTCTCACCAATGAAGTCATAACTATACAATTAAGTAATAACTATATATGTGTTAATGAAGTGGGCGATTTGTATTTCAAATATAAACAAATCAGATGTGAACTAATAAGAGGGTTATGATGTATTCCTAACCTGTAGTTATGCCTAAATAGCACTAACTACTTGCTTGTTCAGATCCAATTGGAGCTAAATTGGATCTGAACAAGTAAGCAGTTAGTGCTATTTCCAGATCATTCATCTGTTGTTCCCTAATAGTTGCAACAGACAAAATCCTTTAACTGGGTAGATTCTAACTTATGATAACTCACATAAACCTTAATAAGTTATATGATTAAGGGTTAATGTTATATGTTGTTCCCTAATAGTTGCAACAAACATATAATGTTCATAACATAATGATAGTTTTAATCAGTTCCTAACCATAGTTAACCTTAGTCAAGCAAGTAGTTATGCACTCTTTCAGAATGCACCGTGTTAGGAGCCTAGCCCAGTTAGGATCTTACAATGATTCCCTTTTAGGAGAAAACCTTGTTAGGAGACACTTGGTTAAGGGATTGCTATGATGAGCCTTGTTAGGAGCTTTGCCCAGATAGAAGGAACCTCGCAAGAGGATTTGAGACTCAAATGTTGAGCTACCCGGTTAAGGGATTTATAATTTAAGGCTTGTTAGAATCTACCCAGTTAAAGGATTTTATCTGTTGCAACTATTAGGGAACAACAGATGAATGATCTAGAAATAGCACTAATTACTTGCTTGTTCAAATCCAATTTAGCTCCAATTGGATCTGAACAAGCAAGCAGTTAGTTCTATTTAGGCATAACTACAGGTTAGGAATACATCATAACCCTCTTATTAGTTCACATTTGATTTGTTTATATTTGAAATACAAATCACCCACTTCATTAACACATATATAGTTATTACTTAATTGTATAGTTATGACTTCATTGGTGAGAAAAATGTAATAACTACTGGTCAGAGAGCGGAGGTTAAATAAATATAAACAAATCAGATGTGAACTAATAAGAGGGTTATGATGTATTCCTAACCTGTAGTTATGCCTAAATATCACTAACTACTTGCTTGTTCATATCTAGGCACTTGAAGCAATTGTAAGTACTTTGTCTGACTCTGAGTATATAGATGTTCATGGATTAGAGACTGCATTTGTGGTTAAGGGATTGCTATGATGAGTCTTGTTAGGAGCTTTGCTCGGATAGAAGCAACCTCGCAAGAGAATTCGAGACTCAAATATTGAGCTACCCGGTTAAGGGATTTATAATTTAAGGTTTGTTAGAACCTACCCAGTTAAAGGATTTTGTTTGTTGCAACTATTAGGGAACAACAGATGAATGATCTGGAAATAGCACTAACTTGTTTCTTGTTCAAATCCAATTTAGCTCCAATTAGATCTGAACAAGCAAGCAGTTTGTGCTATTTAGGCATAACTACAGGTGAGGAATACATAATAACCCTCTTATTAGTTCACATCTGATTTGTTTATATTTGAAATACAAATCACCCACTTCATTAACACATATATAGTTACTACTTAATTGTATAGTTATGACTTCATTGGTGAGAACAATGTAATAATTATTGGTCAAAGAGTGGAGGTTAAATAAATATAAACAAATCAGATGTGAACTAATAAGAGGGTTATGATGTATTTCTAACCTATAGATATGCCTAAATAGTACTAACTGATTGCTTGTTTAGATCCAATTTGATGCCTTTTTTAATTTTCTTTGATTCCCTTTTCTTTTTCCTTCCATTTTCCATCTTCGTACTATTAGATCTTAATTTGATATATTAACATCTGGGTGAAGAGAAACTAAAATCGAGTAAATTCATGGATGATACATCTAATAGTACGAAGATGGGAAATGGAAAGAAAAAGAAAAGGGAATCGAAGAAAATTAAAAATTAAGTAATAACTATATATGTGTTAATGAAGTGGGTGATTTGTATTTCAAATATAAACAAATCAAATGTGAACTAAAAAGAGGGTTATGATGTATTCCTAACGTGTAGTTATGCCTAAATAGCACTAACTGCTCACTTGTTCAGATCCAATTTAAGCTAAATTGGATCTGAACAAGCGAGCAATTAGTGCTATTTCCAGATCATTCATCTATCATAACTATACAGTTAAGTAATAACTATATATGTGTTAATAAAGTGGGTGATTTGTATTTCAAATAGAAATAAATCATATGTGAACTAATAAGAGGGTTATGATGTATTCCTAACCTAAAGTTATACCTAAATAGCACTAACTGCTTGCTTGTTCAGATCCAATTGGAGCTAAATTGGATCTGAACAAGCAAGCAGTTAGTGTTATTTCCAGATCATTCATCTGTTGTTCCCTAATAGTTGCAACAGACAAAATCTACACACAAAGGACCTAATCATCCTTCTTCATAAAATTAAATTTTTGGAGCTAAATTGGATCTGAACAAGCAAGCAATTAGTTCTATTTCTAGATCATTCCTCTGTTGTAAGTATTTTGTCTAACTACAGGTTGGACAAAGTACTTACAATTGCTTCAACTGCCTGGATGTTTTCTTGCTGCTCCTTAAGCTCATCAAGTGTCAGGGGATTGGTAGTAGGAGCCACATACCTATTTATCACATGATTCCAAAACTAAGAACCCTTTCCTTTGATATATATCTTTATTTGATCACTCCATATCTAGTAGTTCTCCTTGGTAAACTTGGGACCTGCCTTCTTCATCATCCTTCTCAAGATCTTTCCCTCAAGTTGTTAAGATTCTGCACACAAAGGACCTAATGTTCTAATACCAAATTCTTAATATGAGAGGATTCAGTTAATACAGATAGGGGGGTGAATCAGTATTAACAAAAATTTCAAACTTAAACTTAAACTAAAAAGATTTCACCAAATCAATCACAAACCAATAATAAACTATTTACCATTACCGGTAATCACTGATATCCAACTGTATAACTGATTTATCATAACTGCTCATTAAGTGTTCATCAACATGCATAAACTGAAAGTAAATCAAATCAACACATCAAAAACATTCACCACATGAACACTAAAATTTTCACGTGGAAACCCAAATAGGGAAAAAACATGGTGGGAATTGGTACCCACAAAAATTGTGCACTCTTTCAAAATGCACCCTATTAGGAGCCTAGCTCGGTTAGGATCTTACAATGATTCCCTTTTAGGAGCAGACCCTGTTAGGAGACACCCGGTTAAGGGATTGCTATGATGAGCCCTATTAGGAGCTTTGCCTAGATAGAAGCAACCTTGCAAGAAGATTTGAGACTCAAATGTTGAGCTACCCGGTTAAGGGATTAATAATTTAAGGCTTGTTAGAACCTACCTAGTTAAAGGATTTTGTCTATTGCAACTATTAGGGAACAACAGATGAATGGTCTAGAAATAGCACTAATTGCTTGCTTGTTCAAATCCAATTTAGCTCCAAACTACTACACTCTTGCAGATACACCACACTGGTTCAGCTTCACACTCTTTCCTCAATTCACCGACACACTAAACATCAACTATATCGACCTAAATAACCTTTACAACTTAGTTAGTTACAAAACCCTAGATACATCAAAATTCAAATAAATTTACAACATGGACCATCACAGATATTTACAACTCATTATAGATTATCAAATGGATCATTACAATCAATTACAAATCAATTATAGTCATTGAATGATCACCGCACCTCGATCTAATACACTTTCAAACCCTTATCTCATTCTGCTAAGCACTTCGCACATTCCCAATAAATTCGCTCTTTGATCGCACTGAAACATCATTCAAATACTCCATGTGGTTTCATCCACGTAATCTCTAACTTATAAACATAATGTAATACACCGTCAAACTCAAAATCATTACCAGTTATAAGAACTGAATACCAATTCTTAAACCCTACAAAAACTACAACAGAAATCATAAACATGATTTTCGATGATCAGTGCAGTGCATGATGAAGTTCCAGTCAAAGATATATTACAATGATACAAATACATGTTCCAAACATCAACACTTGACTCATCATCGATCACCAGAACCAATCAAAACATTTCCACGTTTACTGATTAAGGTCATAATTCTCAGTTCACTGTCTTCATTACCAGTAAGGTATTTCTAGTAGACCAAAAATACAGATGAAAAAATAAACATGAAAAACATAGTTTCCACATATTTTGCCATTAATGACAACACAAATAACTGATCAAAGTCATTAAGCCAATAATCTCAATCTCTTCATCACTATATCATTACCAATAGTCCTTTACCAGTTCATCAACATTCTCCATCAGCATCAGTTATGCCAA
Organism: Cryptomeria japonica; assembly: GCF_030272615.1. Classification (NCBI taxonomy): domain Eukaryota; kingdom Viridiplantae; phylum Streptophyta; class Pinopsida; order Cupressales; family Cupressaceae; genus Cryptomeria; species Cryptomeria japonica. The sequence continues at coordinate 595,598,654 of NC_081409.1, forward strand.
TCATGCCAACACATAAGTGGTGAAAACTAGATTTACATGGAAAACCCAAAAGGGAAAAACCATGGTAAGAGTCAACTCACAATATAAAACATTAATTAAAATTTAATTTTAGGCTTTGTTAAGGATGCACACTGCTTCATGTAGGACTTGCAGACTAAGAAGCACTATCCCAAGGCAAGATACAAAGAACTTGCAAGCTAAGACACATAACCTAAATAATTAAAGATACAGAGGTTGCAATAAAGACATGCACTATCTTTGAGCAAGGTACATTAATATATGAATCAGGAATGAATAGGTCATTGGCAACATAACCTCTTGCAATCTCCAAATATGAATTTGTCCTTAAATCTCTCTCTCAAGTGACTAACTTCACACCAAACACTACACAACTTCACATCATTGAATTTTATAAATAATAAAATCATGTAATCGTAGCATGCATGTTGATACACACACTCATATACACCATCAACATCAATTTGATCTTCTATATATACCATCTTCTCCATTCCAAACATCAACTAAGTTGTTTGGAGCAGAGGACAAACATAGGTCCTATTAAAGTAGCCACCAAAATATAAATATGGTGAATGTGGTCCAATCCAAGAGATAGATGTGACCTAAAAGTATCATATCACTTCTTTCTAAGTATTTTAAAATAATTTGCACAGTATCACACATCCTCTAAGGTTGGCAACAAGCGAACATGTAGATACATCAAGCAACACACTACAAGTTGGGCCAAAACATATCTTCCATATGAACGGGCTCAATGCACATCCACACACACCAAGGTAGGACCCTAAATCAAGGTAACATAGTCTTCAAAGAAATCAAAGACGCTCAAATTTACACCGCAAGCAAAAGAATAACATATGTCAGTCGAACTAGAGTAGTTACCTGAAAACACACATTCTAATCATAATGCAACATCAAATAGACCATTTAACAAGATGTAGAGAACACAAGGACATTACTTGAACAACCAACAACATCCTCAAATCCTTTTTTTCATCTTTCTATAACAAGATCACACTATCATAGCACAACTATAACAAAGCATTTCATTCTGAAGAGTCAATCAACCACAAAATATGATACTACTACTTGCAAACCACAACAACATAGAAAAATTGAACTAAGACATAGAACAGACGTTATAAACATTTCCTCCAAGTTTCAGCACCTAAAACACTAATTCTAAGAAATATAGAGTATTTACCAAACCAATTCTAATAGACAACTAGGTTTTAGCCTATTGCAACTATCAAAGCCCATGTTGCAGCACTGGGATCTCTAGTTACATTGTTGTCCATGAAGATGATGTTGTTGGCACACAGTTGCATAGGTGTTTCCTTTGTGAGATTGTCATTAGCTTGTTTCTTGGATGGTATAATGGAGAGTTTAGGATGAACCATTCCAAGTATCACATGGAGGAAGAGTAACTCATAGATCATTTGCACCTATCAAGGATGGATGGATACCCCTATGAGAGAACCTTTTTATAGGGATAAGGGTCAGTTGCTTGATGCATATATCTATGAGAGTCAACTCTTGGTTGGTCTTTGAGAGGTTTGTGTGTGTGGATGCTTTTGGAGATAGTGGTTGTGTAGCCTCGTTTGTCTTAGCATGATATATGTTGAGTGTTTGTTGTCTGGGGTTGATTTGACCCTCTTTTGTGTTGAGGAGTTTTCTTTTTATGTGACAGACTTCTTGATGATTGATCCTTTACTTCATGGATGTTAGAGGCACTTGAATGACCTTTTTTTATTGTAATCTTAGTAGGATTACATGATTGTTTCTTTAATTGACCTTGACTTATATACTTATGATTGACTCTTAATAGGGACTCGTTTATTCCATGGTGTGATATTGCATTTACATGTGACAAAAGTGGAATTAATTTGTACTCTAATGTGCTAACTGTACTACCCCTACTCGTTTGAACTCATTGGACTCATATTTTATTATTGGTTGTTTGGAGTGGATATATTACCATGATTTGTTATTCAGACTTATATGACATTATTTCATGCTTTATCTAGATGTGAGATGCATAATTTATTTGCAAGATTTAAGTACTTGTGATTTATGGCATTCTATGGATTATTGCTATGTACTAACACTTTACTTATCTATGCAATGTGGAATTATATGTTGTGTGTCTACGAGTGTATTGAATGCAAGGGGATGATTTTCATTCACTCATTTTGGTGAGACAGAGAACATCATGATTCTCCTTCATCAGTGTGTATGCCATGTTTTCTATATTGTATATATGTGTGTGGTTCGGTGATGCAGGAAATTGTAGGTACAAGTACCAGGTAGGTACTGGGTATCGTCTCCACCTGGCTTCATAGGTCTGAGTGTGCCTTATATTTTCCGATGGAAGTGGAGGAGAGTAGTTGACCCTATTTTATTCAGTTACACTTGTGTGAGTATCGTCAATTGGTCGTCCTGTTAGTTTGTTCAGCCTTCGTATCTTGTTGTTTGATCTTTTATGAGTATTTGCATGAGATTTTCTCAGTTTGTGTGTTTAGTGGTTTTAATTAATTAATTAAATTTATGAAGATATCTCATTATTGGTATGTTTGGGGAATTATGTATTTTATGCATTGAGATTATAAATTTAATTAATTAAAAGAAATTATTAAATTAATGTTTGGTTTTTGAAATTAAACAATATTTGTACATATTTTATGTATATATACTAGGACTCGATCATACACATGTATATAGTAGGTAAATATGATTCATGTTTAATTATGTTGATTATTCTTAATATGATTATTTCTAAGTTGAATAATTTGGATTCTACGACTTAACGTACCTTATATCGAATGATTATTGTCTTTTGTATAAAAAATGCATCTTTATTAATGATCGTTTTTATTTTGATGCAAGTTTAATATGCATGGTAGTAGATAACTACGATTATATCGGACACACATACATATATATATTTGGAGGTGAATATTTAAATTATGTCTATGTGATTATTGACTTATGATACAAACATGATTATTCATAAAATGTATTTATGAATATTCGCATGTATATAAATTAGGATTATATATTATTTATTTACACGTTTAAAGTTTAATATTTACGTTTCAAATTATAATATAGTCACATGTTAGAAAGGTGGTGGCTTTTTAGACACCATAGAATAGCGACTAAGTTGCATGACCATTAGGGCGGCCAACTAGACAATAACTATCGATTAGACTCAAGTCGACTAATACATGTGGCCAAACTAAACAAACAAAAACTATCGATTAACTCCAACCTAAGGACAGCGACTTTGTCCCAAACTAGCTAGGAGTCGATAGGTGGCTAACACGTAGGCAAAACCATCGATTTAGATGCAAAATTTAGAGATTTAGTGTGGAAGCCATGGCTTAGACCTGGCAGTATAATCAAGGAACCCGCTAAAGACAAACACATAAGTGTTTGAGACACTTTTCCAACCTCTCCATGGAGTGATCAAACTGATAAAGTCACGGTGGATGAAAGAAATAGCCCACGTTAAAACTACAATTTGACTTCTTCATTCCACATAGGATGGAAGTAGACCGAAAATGGTGGCATAAAACCATAGGAGAAGATGCTTATAACTGCAGTAAATAAGAAGATAACAGACACATAGTACCATGAATCTAGGAATATCAATGATAGAAGGCAAATGTATAGTTAAAACATGCATGATAACAACGGAATATGCTTCAAGAGTTGCCATCTCTGATAGACGTGGAGATGCGAGAAGAGTTTAAATGTAGACTCAAGTAATAGACTCCAAATCAATGACAATCACCGAACCTCTGACTGGGGAGAGCTCGTAGGAAAAACTAGGATAAATAGAGATGGAAGATAGGAAGATGGGGGAGACATTCACAAGCAAGGAGAGATGATAGACTCACGAAGAAAAGAATAAAATAGAAGAGGGATTAGAGAAGATACTTTTATAGTATCGAAGAGAGAGAGAAGAGAATTGTTTGATAATAGAGTGGTAGGATAGATTCGAGATAGATTTGCAAGCAAGGCATAGTTCTATTTGGCAGAAGAGCGTCAGAAGTCTTACAAACTAGTCTAAGCTTACAAGAGGTCGGATTTCTTTTAATTTTGGTTATTATTTGGAGTAAGAAAGTATGAAAGATTGTCTTCAATTAGATAAAATAGGTGAAATAGTCTTTATAGGAAAGATGACATTTCTATTTTTCAAAATATTGTATTCTCAATTGTATTTATGTTAGTTGTTACTAAGTATGTGTTATTAATCTTTTGGAAATAATGAAAGGAAATCATTAATGTGCAATCCATTTATTATGGTTTAAAATTCTAAGTTTATATTGCCTAAGCTCTCTATATTCTCGTGTGACCTGGTTCACTTACCTCCTTTCTCAACAAATGACAACATTAATTTATTTGTATTAATATAATTGTAATACTTATTTTCTAGAAATCTTAAATTGCAAGCTATTTATGCATTTAGCTGTTTTAAGAAAAGATTGCCTGTATTAGGATCTTGTGTAAATGGTGTTTGTAGTCAAGGTTAAATTATGTTGCAATTCTGGTTGAGTTGTCATTGTTTCCTATTTTATTATATCTCCTTGGTTAGGTGTTGTTGTATAACCTTATTGATGTGAGCCATTGTGTGTTTTGTCGAAATGGTCAATCTTGGGTTAGTGATTGTGTATCCTTCACCTATAGTTTGTCAGGATTAGGTATGGCTGTCTGTTTCACCATAGAGTTCTCGTAGAGAGACCTTTCCTATAGTGTCCTATGAGAGAGAGTGGCTTTCAAGTGGGGGTCGTGCTCGAAGTGGATGATAGGATAACTCATTGAAAGTCAGTTAAAAAGTGATAACCTAATAATTGATTTGGGATGGGTGAGATAAATATTAATTAAGATAATGTACCTCATGCATAGGTGAGTGCTAGTACAGGGCTCATAATGTTACGAGTAGGCCTGGAATGGCAAACTTACCACCTTTTCTTCACGAAAGGATTGGTAGGGCCCGCATGAGACTTAGTTGGAACCGGAGGTTCAGGAGAGGTTACTAGGATAACTCAGGATGGGGGTCGGGACCTATGGTGGTTGTACCATGGTATCCATCTTAAGCTATGCGATGACACTCTCTCCTTAGAGTCACTTGTGTTTATGAGTTGAGTTACATGGATGTTTTCGGAGTCTTGTAGTTCTTTCGTACTTGTCTTACTTTGCTTGCTTGAGGGTTTTCTACTATCTCCTAGCATGGTGGGGTGGTTCCATTTTGGGATCACATGGTCGGGTGGTAGTGCCACTTCCCAATGGATGTTATGGAATGTATCTTCAGGCAAGGAAGGGCTTCGCTGGTGTTTCTGGGTTCGTGGTTCATGTACCAGCTCATGTTCATGATCATTATTCAGTTGAGACCTTGTGGTCATTGTATCAAACTTCTATGTAACCTTTATATTGTAACTTTGTAAACCATGGTATTATTGGAAACCATATATTTATGGATATTGTAAAAGGGAATGCATTGGAGTACTTTGATTCTTTCATTATGGAATTTAGATGTATGTGTAGATTTTATCTTAAGCATTTAATTTTTCTAATTAGCTGAACAATTGGATTAACCATGGTGTTAATATAATCTATAAATTAATCTCCGTTGGTAACCCTTAGGAAATCATACGTTAGACTTCCATTGCATCATTAAATGTGCTATTGATATGATTATGCACTTAATCTTTAAAAAAATATATATATATTATGACCTTTTAGTTGCCTAGTTGTATTGTTTTCCTTTAGGGTTTCTGGCAAGGCATTACATTTGGTATCAGAGCCAAGTTTCAACACTGGGTACTCTGGGTTTGTAGAGTGCCTATTCAACTTGACCTTTTTGCTTAGGTCTTAATGTTTGTGTTTCCCTTATTTATCATTTCCATAGATCTAAACCATTTTCTCTTTTGTAGTGCTAGGTCATGGCTAAGAGAGCTAGGGGAGGTGGTCGTACGGGTGGTCACAATAAAGGCAGAGGTGGAAGAAGAGGTGGAGGACAGGGACGTGGTTCTGATCATCAAAATCCTTCACCACCACCTACTCATGTGAGTATTGAGCTATAATATTTTGTTCATCAGGATTCACAGCATGCAGAAGAACAGGTTCCCGAAAGGGAAGAGCTGAGATAGATGTTTCAAGAGGTTCTTGCTAGGTTAGGCCCCAGGCTTGAGGTTGATCAGCCAATTTGAGAAGAGAGAGATCACCCGGGAGGAGGGAGATTGAAGTTAATGGAGATCCAGCTTCCTTGGGTCACATAAAGGACTTGATGAGGTCTAACCCTCCTTTCTTTGATGGTATGGGTACCGGTCTCGAGGGAGAGACTTGGCTTATCGATCTGGATCGGTGTTTTGCTATGTTCCCATATAGTAGCAACACCAAGGTGAGATGTACTATTATGCATCTCAAAAACTTTGCTTTGATCTGGTGGAGACTAGAGGAGGAGAAGATCGGTGTGTGCATTAACACCATGACATGGGAGCTATTTCTAGAGAGATTCAGGGCACAGTTTCTCTCACCCCTATGGAGGAAGACTCGGGCAAATGAGTTCCATGCTTTGTGTCAGTATGGTATGACAATAGACCAGTATGAGCATAGGTTCTATGAGCTCAAGCAGTATGCTGGGATTGGTAATGATGAGGCTATGCTTGTATAGCACTTCTTGAGGGGTTGAATGACTGCATCAGTGGAGGTGTTAGGGTGTTTGAGCCAACTTCAGTGGACATAGCCATGGCAAAGGCTAGATTTTTAGAGCTGAACCTTAGCCATGCACTTGGTGGTCAGACGGGTGTGCAGATAGGGAGTGCACCTTCCAGTGGGAATAGAGCTCGTGGGAATCAGTCCCAGTCAGATGCACCATTTAGGAGTCCTCGGGCACTTGCTAAGGGTGGACAACAGCAGCAGCAAGCGTCAAAACCAAAACAGTTCTAGGGCCAGAAGGGTGGAAATTTTTAGTATAAGAAGAACAGGAACTAGCAGAGGGGCAGACAAGGCCGTATAGGGCAGTCCTCACAGAGTGCATCTCACGCCCCTAGCCAGGGAAGTTTTTAGCAGTCTAGTTTGATGACAAGTAATAGAGGAGCTTTATTCTCTTGTGGATAGTTTGGTCATAGAGCTACGCAATGCCCTCAGCATTTCTACAACATACGAAGTCAGAGGCCAGCAGCATCAAAGCCTACAGTGGGAGATGCAGGGAGATCCCACAGAGTGTTTGCAGCGGTGGATAACCGCCAAGCTGATCATCAAGGTACAGTTATGGAGGCAATAGGTATGTTGCATGGAATCCCTATCTCTGTACTTTTTGATTCCTTCATTTCTTCATCTATTTTGGAGCGGTGTGGACTCACATCTGTTAAGCAGGTGGATAGGTGGCAAGTAGAGTTGACTACAGGTGTCCGTGTTTCTGTAGATGCCTTAGTTCCTAGTTGTGAGTTGAATCTAGGAACCATAGTTACTTTAGTTGACCTTTGAGTCATTCCTTTGGGTTCTTATGGAGTTGTGTTGGTGATGGATTATCTATCTTCTCACACTGCTCGCGTAGACTATCACAAGAAGATAGTGGAGTGTTTAGATGACCTTGGTAAAGAAGTGGAGATTGTTGGAGTTCAAAGACCAATATCCTTACGTATGATCTCCGCTATGCAACTTAAGAGGTGCATGCATAGAGGGTGTCAGCTTTTTGTAGTTACTCTTGAGGACATGGATGAGTCAGAGAGTTGAGAAATTGCTCTTGATAGTCACCCTATTCTTCGAGAGTATGCTGATGTGTTTCCATTGGATATTCCTGGTATGCCTCTGAAGCGAGACATAGACTTTCACATTGATTTGGTTCCTGGTGCATAACCTATTTCGAGAGCTCCATATTGGATGACTACTCAGGAGTTGAGTGAGTTGAAGTTGCAGCTAGAGGAATTGTTGGCCAAGGGATTCATTCATCCTAGTGTTTCTCCTTGGGGTGTGCCTGTTATCTATGTTAAGAAGAAGGATGGTTCTCTTCGGTTATGCATTGATTACCGACAGCTGAATAAGGTAACCATCCAGAATCGATATCCATTTCCTCATATAGATGATCTTTTTGATCAGGTAAAGGGATCCAAGGTGTTCTCTAAGATTGACCTGAAATCTAGATATCATCAGTTGTAGATTCAAGATGTAGATATTCATAAGATAGTGTTTCGTACTTGTTATGGTCACTATGATTTCACAGTGGTGCCATTTGGGTTGACGAATGCGCCTTCATTTTTCATGAGCCTCATGAATGGGGTTTTTCTTACCTACCTTGATCATTTTGTCCTTGTGTTCTTGGATGACACATTGATTTATTCTAGAACTATGGAAGAACATGAAGGTCACTTATGTCAGGTATTGCAGTGCTTGAGGGAGAATCAACTTTATGCTAATTTGGTAAAGTGTGACTTTTTCCAATTTGAGGTGAACTATCTTGGTCATATAGTTTCAAGAGAAGGTGTATCCGTGGATCCTTCAAAGATCCAAGCCATTGTTGATTGGCTAGTGCCGACCAATGTTTCAGAAGTTTGGAGTTTTATGGGTTTGGCCGGATATTACCGTCACTTTGTTCAGGGCTTTTCCCGAATAGGACACCTAATCACTTCTCTTCAAAGGAAAGGGAAGAATTTTGTTCGGTCAGAACAGTGTGAGTCAACTTTTTGTACCTTGAAGGAACTCCTTGTCAGTGCTCCGATTTTGTCAGTTCCTGATCCATCTAGAGATTTTATGGTATGCACAGATGCCTCTTTGGAAGGTATAGGTGCAATGCTTATGCAAGATGGACATTTCATTTCTTATGAGTCTCGCAAACTCAAGAACCATGAGTTGAACTATCTAGTTCACAATTTAGAGTTGGCAATTGTAGTTCATGCTTTGGTTAGATGGTGACATTTTCTGTTAGGGCATTGGTTTGAACTGCGTAGTGATCACCGCAGTCTGCAATATATTTTCACTCAGCCAAACTTGAATGCTCAACAGCGGAGATGGATGGAATTCCTCTGTGAGTATGATTTTGAGGTTCATTATATTCAGGGGAAAGAGAATGCAGTGGTAGATGCTTTGAGTCATAGGCGGCATGAAGTTTCAACATTGTCCCTTGGAGTAGACTTGAGAGAGAGGATTCTTGGAGTTCTTCCTCAAGATACTTGGTATCAGGATGTTAGAGCCATGATAGAGTCTGGAAGGCCTTTAGAGGGTAGATTTTCTAGATATAATCTTGAGGCAGATGGACTTCTTCATCACCATGGACAGATCTATGTACCTTCTTTGGAGGGTCTTCACGTCTTGATCATGACTGAGGCCCATCATGCATCTTATTCGGCACATCCAGGTGTCAAGAAGATGCATGCAGATCTTAGACAGATTTATCATTGGGCTGGCATGAAACGTGACATTGTTGATTTTGTGTCGAAGTGTTTAGAGTGCCAGCTAGTGAAGGCAGAGCATCAGCACCCGGTAGGGCTTTTACAACCTAATTTGATACCGGATTGGAAATGGGATCTCATTTCCATGGATTTCATTATTGGTTTGCATGTCTCTTCATGTCGTCATGATGCCATCATGGTCATAGTTGACAGATTGACTAAGGTTTCTCATTTTGTTCCTATTCGAGCTTCCTATATGGTAGCAGTGGTGGCATGAGTCTTCATGGAAGAAGTAGTGAGATTACATGGGATTCCGAGGTGGAACATCTATTATAGAGATCATGTCTTTACCTCAGCATTGTGGACCTCACTTCAGCATGCTTTGGGGACACAATTGAACCTTAGTTCAGCTTATCATCCAAAGATAGATGGTCAGACAAAGAGAGTGAATCGGGTTTTGGAGGACATGCTTCGCATGTATGTTATGGACTAGCAATCACGTTGGGAGGATTATATCTATCTAGTGGAGTTTTCTTATAACAATGGATATCATAGTTCCATAGGTATGTCCCCCTTTCAGGCATTATATGGTCGTCCTTTCCGCACTCCTTTGTGTTGTGATCGGCTAGAGGACAGGGTGCTTATAGGACCGGATATTCTTCAGGAGATGGAGCAGCAGGTTGAGTGGATTCATGAGCATTTGGTAGTTGCATAGGATAGGCAGAAAAAGTATGCAAATGCTCATAGGATGGATCGTCAGCTTACTGTTGGCGACCGTGTGTTTTTGAGAGTGCGTTAGTGGAATATTCTGATCTGTTACGGAAAGGGTTCTAAGTTGGCGCCTCGGTTTGTTAGCCCTTTTGAGATCCTTGAGAGGATAGGACCTGTTGCCTACCGGCATGCCTTGCCACCGAGTCAATCCCGCATCCACGATGTCTTTCATGTTTCAATTCTTCGACCTTATCATCCTGATGTGACACATGTTATTGATTGGAACTCTTTACAGGTCGAGGACGGGCAGCTTTCCATGGAGCCCGTGCGCATTCTTCAGCATCAGGATTTGATCCATAGGGGTCGCACCATCGATAGGTAAGGGTCCTATGGGACCCAAATGATGATACCTCGGTGACTTGGGAGGATGCAGTGAAGATGAGAGAGTTGTATTATTATTTGTTTTAGGCTTCCAGGAGTAAGCCTATTTTGGGGGGGGAGAATGTAGTACCTCTACTCATTTGAACTCATTGGACTCATATTTTATTATTGATTATTTTCAGTGGATACATTATCATGATTTGTTATTTAGACTTATATGACATTATTTCATGCTTTATCTAGATATGAGATGCATTATTTATTTGTAGTATTTCAGTACTTGTTATTTATGGCATTCTATGGATTATTGCTATGTACTGACACTTTACTTATCTATGCAATGTGGAATTATATGTTGTATGTCTATGAGTGTATTGGATGCAAGGGGATGATTTTCCTTCACTCATTTCGGTGAGATAGGGAACATCGTGATTCTCCTTCATCGGTGTGTATGTCATGTTTTCTATATTGTATATATGCATGTGTGGTTCGATGATGCAAGATATTGCAGGTACAATTATCGGGTAGGTACGGGATATCGTCTCCACCTGGCTTCACAGGTCTGAGCGTGCCTTATATTTTTTGTTAGAAGTGGAGGAGATAGTAGTTGACCCTATTTTATTCAGTTACACTCATGTGAGTATTGTCAGTTGGTCGTCCTGTCTATTTATTCAACCTTCGTATCTTGTTGTTTGATCTTTTATGAGTATTTGCTTGAGATTTTCTCAGTTTATGTTGATGCCCTCCTAAATGGCACAAGATTAGTCTATGATCAAATAACACACAAAACATTAGTGTTAGTCAATTGAAAACTAATCTAAAAAGGCATACCAAAAGAGAGACTACAAGCATGCAAGCATATTTAACTATCAAAGCAAACATGATGAGGCATCTCCAAATACCTCCTAACATACTCTTAGTTCCTTCTCCCTTGTTCCTCTCCTCTCCAAGTTCCAAAATAGTGTAGCTCTCAGCAGCTTTTTGCACTATGGATGCTTATGGAGGATTGAGATTTAATATTAAGCTTCAAATATGAAATGAAAAGCTAAATACTATGCTATTGATGCTAAAATGATATATTTTAACCAAAAATGATAAGATGTTAGATTGCTTATGCTAAATGCTCTCTAAAAATGTCTATAGCCTAAATGCATACAAGTTTTCAGGATCTGGATTATGAAGGAATGGACTCTATTTATAGGAAAAATGGAGCAATGGATGGCCAGGATTGAAAGGTTTAATCAAGGGTCAAGCTTGAAAGTTGGGGATCCATGTCCACAATTTGCACCAATGAAATGGTGACGAGTGTCAACATAAGATTGGGTTGAGAGAAGAGGTTGGAGGCATTAAATGCCTGAGGAGACCTCATGGTTATCTAGAAGGTAAGGGTCAAGCCTAAATTAGGATTACCCACTGGATTAGGAGTTAATGCAAGGATAAACCTTTGTGCAAATGATTAAGAGATAATCATGGTCAAAGCATTAAAGGCTTGATGAGACCCTTGGGTTGGGTAGAGGTTGAGTCAAAACAAATGTTTTAACCATGTGGGAGGGTTTGAGGTAACCATTAATGGTTATTGGAGACTTTGGGGATTAAGTGGTTGAAGGTTGAAAGCCTTCAATGGTTATCAAAGACTTTGAGCCATTTAGTGGTTGAAGGTTGGAAGCTTTCAAAGGTTATCCAAGACTTTGAGACATTTAGTGGTTGAAGGTTGAAAGCCTTTAATGGTTATGAAAGACTTTTAGGCTTTGAGAAGTGACTCCATTTTGCTTAGGAATGTGACAATAATTAGGGGATGGATTAAGTTAATTAGGAAGGGGTTAGAAGAATCTAGAAGGGGATTAGATTTTGCAAGTGGATTTGGTGGGTGAGGAAAAATAGGATTTTATTAAAATAAAAATTCATTTATTTCAATAAATGTGTGCAAGTTGTATTTGGATAAATATTCAAATAAATATTAATTTATTTAAATGAGAAAAAGGAAGATAAAGCATTAAAATGCTTGAAGACTTTGAGGGGAACCATTAAAGGCTTGAAGACTTTAAGGAAAACCATTAAAGTCTTAAGAAGACTATAGAAGGAAGCCATCAAGTTTGAATACTTTAAGGGAAACCATTAAAGGTTTCAAGTGGGTGAGGATAAATAGGATTTTAAATAAATAATTTATTTAAAATAGTTGTGCAACTTGCTTTTGTAGGAAAATACAAGTGGGTGGAGGATAAAGGTGATTTAAATAAATTATTTATTTAAAATAATTGTGCAACTTGCTTTTGTAGGAAAATACAAGTGGGTGGAGGATAAAGGTGATTTAAATAAATGATTTATTTATTTAAATGTGAGAGGTGGGATTTTGGGGGATTTAAATAAATATTAATTTATTTAAATGTGAGAGGTGGGATTTTGGGGGATTTAAATAAATATTAATTTATTTAAATGTGAGAGAAGATTTAATTAAACAAATATGATTTATTTATTTAATTAATGGTATGAATTTGGTTAAGTGAATTAAATCAAATAAATTGAATAATTTATTTAATTAATAGGAGAAGAGGGTTAAGATGAATTAATTAAATATTAATTTAATTAATTATTAATTGATGGTTAAATAATCAAATAAATACTAAGTATTCATTTAATTAAGTGGACAGATTTATTTGACTACATATGTGTTTAGTGGTTCTAATTAATTAATTAAATTTATGAAGTTATCTCATTATTGGTATGTTTGGGGAATTATGTATTTTATGCATTGAGATTATAAATTTAATTAATTAAAAGAAATTATTAAATTAATGTTTGGTTTTTGAAATTAAACAATATTTGTACGTATTTTATGTATATATACTAGGACTCGATCATACACATGTATATAGTAGGTAAATATGATTCATGTTTAATTATGTTGATTATTCTTAATATGATTATTTATGAGTTGAATAATTTGGATTCTACGACTTAACGTACCTTATTTCGAATGATTATTGTCTTTTGTATAAAAAATGCATCTATATTAATGATCATTTTTATTTTGATGCAAGTTTAATATGCATGGTAGTAGATAACTACGATTATATCGGACACACATACATATATATATTTGGAGGTGAATATTTAAATTATGTCTATGTGATTATTGACTTATGATACAAACATGATTATTCATAAAATGTATTTATGAATATTCCCATGTATATAAATTAGGATTATATATTATTTATTTACACATTTAAAGTTTAATATTTACGTTTCAAATTATAATATAGTCACATGTTAGAAAGGTGGCGGCTTTTTAGACACCATAGCATAGTGACTAAGTTGCATGACCGTTAGGGTGGCCAGCTAGACAATAACTATCGATTAGACTCAAGTCGACTAATACATGTGGCCAAACTAAACAAACAAAAACTATCGGTTAACTCCAACCTAAGGACAATGACTTTGTCCCAAACTAGCTAGGAGTCGATAGGTGGCTAACATGTAGGCAAAACCATCGGTTTAGATGCAGAATTTAGAGATTTAAAGTGGAAGCCATGGCTTAGATCTGGTAGTATAATCAAGGAACCCACCAAAGACAAACACATAAGTGTTTGAGACACTTTTCCAACCTCTCCATGGAGCGATCAAACTAATATAGACACGGTGGATGAAAGAAATAAGCCACGTTAAAACTGTAGTTTGACTTCTTCATTCCATGCAGGATGGAAGTAGACCAACAGTGGTGGCGTAAAACCTGAGAAAAAGATGCTTATAACTTTAGTAAATAATAAGATAACAGACACATAGTACCATGAATCTAGGAATATCAATGATAGAAGGAAAATGTATAGTTAAAACATGCACGATAATAGTAGAATATGATTCAAGAGTTGCCATCTCTAATAGACGTGGAGATGTGAGAAGAGTTTAAACGTAGACTCAAGTAATAGACTCCAAATCAATGATAATCACCGAGCCTCTAAATGGGAAGAGATTGTAGGAAAAACTTGGATAAATAGAGATGGAAGATAGGAAGATGGGGGAGACATTCACAAGCAAGGAGACACGATAGACTCATGAAGAAAAGAAGAGAATATAAGAGGGATTAGAGAAGATACTTTTATAGTATCAAAGAGAGAGAGAAGAGAATTGTTTGATAATAGAGTGGTAGGATAGATTCGAGATAGATTTGCAAGCAAGGCGTAGTTCTATTTGGCGGAAGAGCGTCAGAAGTCTTACAAACCAATCCAACCTTACAAGAGGTCGGATTTCTTTTAATTTTGGTTATTATTTGGAGTAAGAAAGTATGAAAGATTGTCTTCAATTAGATAAAATAGGCGAAATAGTGTTTATAGGAAAGATGACATTTCTATTTTTCAAAAGATTGTATTCTCAATTGTATTTGTGTTAGTTGTTACTAAATATGTGTTATTAATCTTTTGGAAATAATGAAAGGAAATCATTAACGTGCAATCCATTTATTATGGTTTAAAATTATAAGTTTATATCGCCTAAGTGCTCTATATTCCCGTGTGTCCTGGTTCATTTACCTCTTTTCTCAACAAATGACAACATTAATTTATTTGTATTAATATAGTTGTAATTCTTATTTTCTGGAAATCTTAAATTGCAAGCTATTTATGCATTTGGTTGTTCTAAGAAAAGATTGCCTATATTAGGATCTTGTGTAAATGGTGTTTGAAGTCAAGGTTAAATTCTGTTGCAATTTTTTTGAGTTGTCATTATGTCTTATATTATTTTATCTCCTTGGTCAAGTGTTGTTGGATAACCTTATTGATGTGAGCCATTGTGTGTTTTGTCCAAATGGTCAATCTTGGGTTAGTGATTGTGTATCCTTCACCTGTAGTTTTTCAGGATTAGGTATGGCTGTATGTTTCGCCATAGAGTTCTCGTAGAGAGACCTTTCCTATAGTGTCCTATGAGAGAGAATGGATTTTGAGCGGGGGTCATGCCCGAAGTGGATGACAGGATAACCCATCGAAAGTCAGTTAAAAAGTGATAACCTAATAATTGATTTGGGATGCCTGAGATAAATATTAATTAGGATAATGTACCTCATGCATAGGTGAGTGCTAGTATAGGGCTCATAATGTTACGAGTAGGCCTGGAATGGCAAACTTACCACCTTGTCTTCATGAAAGGACTGGTAGGGTCTGCATGAGACTTAGTTGTAACTGGAGGTTCAGGAGAGGTTACCAAGATAACCCAAGATGGGGGAAAGGACTTATGGAAGTTGTACCATGGTATCCATCTTAAGCTATGTGATGACACTCTCTCCTTAGAGTCACTAGTGTTTGTGAGTTGATTTACATGGATGTTTGCGGAGTCTTGTAGTTCTTTCGTACTTGTCTTACTTTGCTTGCTTGAGGGTTTTCTACTATCTCCTAGCATGGTGGGGTGGTTCCATTTCGGGATCACATGGTTGGGTGGTAGTGCCACTTCCCATCGGATGTTTTGGAATGTATCTTCAAGTGAGGAAGGGCTTTGTTGGTGTTTCTGGGTTTGTGGTTCATGTACCAGCTCATGTTCATGATCATTGTTCAGTTGAGACCTTATGGTCATTGTATCAAACTTTTATGTAGCCTTGATATTGTAACTTTGTAAACCGTGGTATTATTGGAAACCATGTATTTATGGATATTGTAAAAGGGAATGCATTGGAGTACTTTGATTCTTTCATTATGGAATTTAGATGTATGTGTAGATTTTATCTTAAGCATTTAATTTTCCTAATTAGCTAAACAATTGGATTAACCATGGTGTTAATATAATCTATGAATTAATATTCGTTGATAACCCTTAGGAAATCATACGTTAGACTTTCGTTGCATCGTTAAACATGCTATTGATATGATTATGCACTTAATATTTTTATTTTTTTAAAAATAAATTATTACACCCTTTTAGTTTCCTAGTTGTATTGTTTTCCTTTAGGGTTTTTGGTGGGGCATTACACTAACAATCATTGCACATGCATTATATATATCATTCCTCATGGTTGTAAGAATGCATTATTATATATGTCAAAAAGTAATTGAAATAATGAATAAAAGTGGTGTACTTATATTTTTGTGATTGCATTAGAATGCATGGTGTACCAACATCGGTAATAATGTATCATTTTTTAAAGAAAATAAATGATCATAAGAGAAAAATTTATAGACCATCATGGTAGATCAATTGGGTTAAGGACCTATGTCCCCAATTTGAATTATTTATCATGTTTGTATGAGCATGTATGTGGCTCCATAGCCTTGTGATAGTTCCATGATCGTTGACTCATCTAAATTATGCTCATCTTGCATTAAGACCCCGGTATCATATTGTGTTGGTTTTCCCTTGTATGAGTGTACCACAGGGTGTTCAAAAGGGCAATTTCCATGACTGGCACTGTCCTTGTGAAGACCTTCATTGCTTAAGTGAGCAACCTATTTTGTCACTGTAAAGTGCATTGTGATACCCTTATGTTACTCGAGCAAGGTGCTCTTATTGATTTAAATTTTAAAGTATGTGAATCACAGTGTACCCTTGTGTGATAGTGAATTGTGTTGTTAGTATATGCATACCCTTATGAGGCAAATCCTCATGTGAGCAATTTCTAGTCACCCTTGTATACGTAAGGTGCAAAGTACACTTGTGCTATGTGGTTGTGTGTATCATCATCAGGCCTTGTGATGATGATCACATGTTTATGGTGACCCTCCTAGTGTATGTGAGTAAAGTACCATTGTGTTGTAACCTTAACATACTTTTGTGTGGCCTTGTATCGTAAACATTTGAGTAAGGTGGATTTGGTGTAATGGATCCATGTGATTATAATTTCCTCATGAATGTGATTCTACATTAATGTACTTTTCCTCTGATCATAGTGTTATGTTCCTTTGCATGTGATTTCTTGCATAAATAAATGATTTTCATAATTTTTCTTGTATAAGAAATAAACTACATTACATTAAAAATAGTAAATGGTTGCAAGTGAGTGAAAATAATGATTACATATGTTTTTGCATAAAAATTACTTTAAATGAAGTATAGAATGACTCAATTACTTGTTGTGTCTAGTGTACACTCTCAAACTCATCTCGGATATTGTATCCTCAGGTATTTTGTAGCGGTCACTCCCTCATATGTGGCTGATGTTGCTTACTGAGCTATGTGAAATTTATTTTTGATTGATGACTTATCATGATTTTGGTGAGTTGTCTCTAGTGTTTATTGATAGCATTGAATTTTTTAACTTTCTTATATCTGGAATCAATCAATGAACTCTTCTATCTATCTATTTCGAGACACTTGTCACATTTAGTTTATTGTTGAAATTGTGCACACTTCTTTAATTTAATGTTGAATTGATTATTTTCCCCACTTGGGTTTTCTCTTTTCAAATTTCATGGTGACTATTATGAATGTTTAACGTTGTAGGCTCTGTTTGTTTGTTAAGTGTTATTTTCCATCATGTTTATTATAAACCTTTGGCAGTATGTACAAAGGGAGGACATTGTGGAGAATGTACTAAATGTGATTGTTGATTAGTTAGAATTGTAGTTCAATAAATAAATTCAAAGATGTTTTTATAATACAATGCAATTGAAAATATCTAGGTACATTAGAATGGTTAGAAATGTATGACTAGGCGAATGTGAATTTCATAATATTGCATTAGTGAAGATCATGATGACTTGCAATGTTTTTCTTAAGTAAATGTTAAATTCATACCTTAGGTGATAATGATTAATCATGAATGTCTATGTTAGATTATAAGGAAATGTGTATTTGATGTTGCATTATGCTTATGACAATTATTTCCATGAGATGGGATTGTGAACTAAATGTAGTAGGATTATCTCATTGTTCTTACTAAGTTCTTGCATACGCTTGTGTTGGTAGCAATATAATCATGCGTATTCTTCTTGTTTGATCCTATTGTTAGTGGATGACTTGGTACGATTCAATCCCCCTATGATGCCTATTTCCCCTTGTGTGATCGTATGATCATATATTGCCTTATGCTTGATACTCTTGGCATGATTGTGTAGTGTCATAAAATTGTGACCCTGGCAATTTTTTACTATATTAGGGTCCTCACGCACGCGATTTCAAATCCTCTAGCCTGATTGGAGACTGGAGATTGCTCCACCCTCAGAAACAACTTCTTCCTTGTCCTCTACATCACCCTATTCACACTCATCCTTGGAGAAAGGGTTAGGATAGGGGCGTGGCACCACTGTCCCCCCTTGGAAAGGCAAATCACACCCTTTTCCTCCTAGGACAAGGGCATTGTACCCCTATCCTTGCCCTATTTTGGGGTAGGACCCCTCCTAGGGTTGAATTATTGGTTGTGCATCGGGCGGGAAACTCCCTCGATGTCGACCTGTGGTAAAAATCAAATCCACTAACATGTATTGAAGGGGCATTTGTCCTCTCATTTGCATAAGTTGGAAAAATTTGAAGTTGGATAAGATTGGAGTGTGTCAAGTTGCATGAGATCAAGTATTCAAGAGCATTCAAGCATTCAAACATTCTTTTCCAGCATTGAGCATTCTCAAGGCTAGGTGTTGCATTCAAGTCAAGGATTCAATCATTGAAGAGGAGATTGATTTCAACTTTCAATTCCACATAAGTATTTCTATCAACATTGCTACTACAACCTCCCTTGAGGTGACTTACAATTCACTCTTCCATTTACATCTACTTGCAAGTACTTTCTTTCATTACTTAGTTAATTCCAAAAATGGGGTTTGACCTAAAGGCAAACCCCCAATCCCTACCCATTTTCCTCTCTTTTCTATGTGTAGGTTGCATGTGCAGCTATACTTTTGGATTCGGGCTTCATTTGTAGAGGTAGAAAAACCCTTTTTGTTTTGCGGATTTTTTGGAGGACCGTGTACATTTCCGCCACGGTCTGACGCAAATTTTCCTCAAATTCGCAGGGCGACTTCATCTCAACATATTACTACCAGATCCAGGTGCACAACTTCATCCCCTATTCTGATCTCAAGTTATAATATGTTCTTTGTCACTTTTGCACTACATAATTCAATCAATTCCCTTACATTTCACACAAGGAAGAGTGGATCAACTTATCATTCCCAATTTATTCATAATTCAATCTACCATCTTCACGTGGAGAGATTGAATCTAGTGAATTATCCTCTCCCCTTCCTAATGTAACATGGTGAAAAGTGTTTGAAGGGTAATCAATAGTGAAACTCTCATCTCTCTTTCAGGGAAATGGTAGTTTTCTTCTTGATCAATCATTCACCATTTTCCCAACATTACATTTTGGTGAACCCGATGTCTTGCATGCTTTCCTTTGAAGAAAATTGCATATTTTTTATTTACAAATTTCAAATTTCTGCAAACTTAGTGGTTAAATCATCAAAAACCCTAGTTTTTAATTAAAATTGAACTTGTGATTTGTGAAAATTGTTTGTGGTTATCTTAGATCTGAAAATTGTTTTGTTTGTCAAATTCAATTTCCTCCTTGATTTGTTCCATTTGCAATTAAAATTTACAAAATTAAGAGGTTACTTGTTAAAAACCTAATTTTCAAAAATCATATTGAACTTGTGCAAAAATTGTAGTTCAATTTAATTTTCAGATTTCTGATTGTTCTCAAATTTGTCTTCAACCCTACAATTCAAATTTTTAATTTCCCCCCTTTTTCCCAAAATTCAAATTTTAAAATTAAGTGGTTAGGTCATAAAAACCTAATTTTCAAATTTAATTGGATTTTGTGTGAATTTCAAATCAATTTCATTTCAATTCAGATTTTTAAACATTTTCCAAGGTGTCACTATCTATTAGGTTTGACCTTTTCAAAATTGCAATTCAATTCCTCTTTTTTCTTCAAAACCCTAATAGGGTCCTATTTTCACATTAGCGGCTTCATTTTGCCCATCTAGAGATCTTAAAATTCACCAATTTTGGGGGGTTAGCTTTAAAATCATCGTAATATCCATCCCTAAAAATTTTTGAAAAAAGTTGGTCAGACCATGTGCAATCCCGCCAGGGTCCTTGACTTTTTTCCTAAAATTTTGAGAGACTGTTATGACTGTATTTACTATCCTAAATTCAGAAGAGGGGCTGATTTTATCGATTTTTTATCCCTCTAGAATCGGAAATACCTTCAAAATTCAACATTTCAATTTTCAAGAAAAAGTTCAAAATTAAGAGGTTAAATATAGTCTGCCCTGATTTTAAAAATTCTAATTTTAAAATTAAGTGGTCTTCCCTTGGCCCTAATTTTAAAATTCTAATTTCCTTTCATTTTTGGAAATTGTGTCACCCCATTCTTCCAACAAAGTTCAATTGTGTAATCATTATTTTCTTAAATTTTGCATTACTCAATTTTGTAAGCTTTGTTCCATAATTCAAAATTCAAATTTTCCCTCTAGAGCATGAGTTTTACTACTATTAGTCCTACCTATCCTATCCCCGTTAGACAAACCATTATAATTAAGGCTTCCCAATGTTTAATTACCGAGGAGATGGAGCCTAATTTGGGTGACTTCTTTAATGAGGATCATGCTAATTCTTCCCATCCTAATCATGTGCCTATTCACCCCATTGATGAATCCCATGATGAAGAAGAAGCTTTAACTAGGGTCTCTATAGATCAACTTTCTACATTGAACAATCAATTTGATAGCTTTCAACAATGGATGTCCCAAGAATACCCTAGTTAAAGGGTATTCTTTAGTGAATCTCTTCCATTAATTGAAGGTCTTAAATGCATGCTTCAAAGTCATAAGAATGGAACTGATATATTACGTGGCATTGCACATATTTTTTATTCTAATGTCATGCCTATCAAGAGTTGTGTCGAAACCCTAGGTTACTCAATACCTTCAACACAAGTCAATCCTTCAATTCCTTTGAATACTTCTGTGACTAGTATTCCTACTTTCACATCTAACATCATGGCTACTTCAACTCAAAATGTCATTCCTACAAACATCGATCATGGGGCAAATCCTTCTTCTTCATTTAATCCTACATCGTTACCTATGTTTTCCATGAATATTCCTACTATTCCTCAACCAATCACTATGACACAAGGGGGCAATTTTTTCAACAACTTTAATCCTCTTTTAAGTGTCCCTTTTCCTACCCAATCATCACCCATGCCTACTTATCATAATGTCCCACCACCTTATTCTCAATCCATGCCTTCTTTCAATAACATCACACCACCTTCTCAATCACCTATGTCTAACATCAACTCTTCTACCGAAGTGACAATTAACAATCTTGCTCGAACCATGACTTCCTTAAAACAACAAATTGCTTATATGAGTTAATCCAAGTTTAGTGTGCCCACCTTTGATGTTGCGATCCCACTTTCTCTTGATATTGTTAAATGCATGCCACCTAAACATGTTGAGATCCCTCAATTAGAACTTTATAATAGAAAAGGTGATCCTCTTACGCATGTCAAAACATTTCAAACCTTGTGTACTGATTTTGCTTATGATCAATGATTGCTTGCAAAAAATTTTACAAGAACACTAAGAGATAAGGATTTACAATGGTATTTCTCTTTGCCTTCTTATTATATCACTTCTTTTCAACAACTAGCAAATGCTTTCATCCAACAATTTCAAAACAACATTGGTCCTAAAATCACTTTGATTGATTTAATGCATTGTAAACAAGGTGTTAAAGAAAAAGTGACTAATTTCATTAGTAGATATAAGCATTTGTGTGCTCAAATTTCTTTTTATGTACCTGATAATGATATTCAATGAATTTTTATTTCTAATTTACAAAAAGATATCAGGGAAAAGCTTCTTTTGTCTGAGTTTACTTCCTTTCCGCAGTTGTGCGCAGCACTCCATAATTATCAACTGGTTGTGAGTCAAATGGAGAAATCAACTCCTATGGCTCTGAGTGATAAGGGCAAGAGTGTTCAACAATCATTTGCGAAGTTCAAACCAACAAAAAGATTCATCAAGTTCAATGATCCAATCGACAACAACCATGTGAATTCTACAACAAATGTGCCTTCAATTTCTAAATTTTTCCAAAGAGAAAGACAATTTACTCCTTTGAATGAATCTTTACATAGTATTATGTCTCGGTTGTTGCACAAAAATGTTATCAAACTTCCTCCTATAAAAAAAATTGATCCTTCCAAACTTGCATCCCCTTATTTTGATAACAATTCCTTTTGTTAATTTCATCGTCTGTAGGTCCCGGAGACAACTGAGAGGGGGGGGGGGGGTGAATCAGTTGTCAAATAAATTCAAACTAGAAAATTATTAACCAACTTAATGCTTAATACCAGTAAGATAGTTAAGTATGCCGGTAAACAGTGTTAACAAAAAATTGCTATACCGGTAAGAATTAATGCATGAAACATAAGCACAAAGTCATCCAGAAAACATGACACCAATATTTGTATGTGAAAACCCTGTAAGGAGAAAAACCACAGTGGGAAACCTTACCCACAATCAGATGATACTACTGCAGATAGTAAGTGTACAAAGAGGGGTCTGCACATGCAGAAAGGCCAACAGCCTAGAGCTCACTGCTCAATCACAAATGGGAGTCACATTGACTACAATTGGATGGTTAAATCCAATAAGAATGTACTGCACAAAATAGCATCTTCATATGCTGGATTCAGTACCAGTGTAATGCTGATATGCTTCTTCAAAAACCTAACTTCACCTTCGAATGATGTCTTCGTTTATACCTCTACTTGATCTCACATATACCTTCACACAATTCTTTTTTCGCATCCACATTTTGATCTTACAAATAAGATCTTACATTTATACCATACCCTAAGACCAATTTTAGTAGGTCGGCTCTACAAGATATTACAATAAAAACATTTTACAAATAATACAATATCTGATGCAATAACCGATTGAACATGTCGGCTTAATGCATTTACAACAATAATAAATCATCTCTATAGCATGCCATGCTGATCTGGAAAAGATAAGCCTGCCAGTGAAACCCTAGATAACCTGGACCTATTTGCCAGTAAAAGAAAATATGCAAATAAGAGTATACCAATGATTATTACTTCAAAATAAAGTGTCCACATGATGTCTTTGACATTACCAAGTATCTTCCATGTCATTTTAGGTACCGGTGAACATTATATCCTGCCAATGAACCATATACTGGTAACTATTGCACAATTTACTGTTTGTTGGTGAATGTTGTTGAATCTCCAAAGTAGGTGTATTTAGTAGGTGTTGACATTAATGACAAAACCATACCAAAATACCAACAATCTCCCCCTTTGGCATTGATGGCAACACAAGATGGAAAAACCATCGAAGTACCAAAACAGAAATGCCAAGTACAACAACCAACAATCTCCATTTCTCCCCCTGGGAGTAATATGTGTTTATACCAATCTCTCCTCAAAAAGATAATGCATTTTTCCATACATCTCTCCCTAATGTTTTTCCATATATCTCTCCCCCTTTGACATCAAATGCCAAAGTCACAAAAAGTCAAGTTCATACAAAATACCAACCAATTCAATATACCAACTACTCTCCCTGAGAAGTAGCTTCCTCATCAAATACCGGAATAAAAGATTTGTCCATTTAATTCTGTCGGTTGATGACAATCATCAACTATCTAAGTCTCTACCAATGGAGGTAAGACTCTGAGCTGATCTTTGAGATACTCAAAAGTTTCCTTAGGCAAAGTTTTTGTGAAAATATCTGCAAGCTGTTCTTTAGTATTCACATAAACTAGTTTTATCTCCTTTTCTTCAACTTTTTCCCTTTGAAAATTCAGTTTGATAGAAACATTTTTTGTTATAGAATGTAATACTAGATTCTTAGATATATCAATTGCTGCAGTGTTATCACAATATATAGTAATAGGTTCCTTGCATTTTACCTTTATGTCTTTCAACATTTGCTTAAGCCAAAGTACCTGTGTACAATTTGTTACTGCTGCAACATATTCTGATTCTGCTGTTGATAAAGATGTACAACTCTATTTCTTACTTAACCAAGAAACTAATCTCTTTCCAAGAAAGAATGCTCCTCCAGTGGTGCTTTTTCTATCATCCACATCTCCTACCCAATTTGCATCTGTGTATGCATATAAATCAAAATTTTCATCTTTAGGATACCATAATCCAAGATTTGTTGTGCCTTGTAAGTACCAGAAAATCCTTTTTACTATTGATTCATGATTTTCCTTAGGATTACTCTGAAATCTAGAAACTATACATACTGCATTCATAATATTAGGTCTGGTTTGTGTCAAATATAGTAAACCTCCTATCATAGATTTGTATCTAGTTGGATTGACAGGTGTAGATTCGTCCCTTTGAGATAATTTGTTATTTGTAGTCATGGGTGTGCTTACCGGTTTAGAGTTTTCCATCCCAAATTTCTTAAGTAGTTCTTTCAAGTACTTAGATTGACTCAAAAATATGCCTTTATCAGTCTGTAAAATCTGCAATCCTAAAAAGAATTTTATTTCTCCTATCATAGACATTTCAAATTCATGCTTCATTTTAAAAGAAAATTCTTTGCATAATCCATCTTCTCCTCCAAATATTATATCATCAACAAATACTTCCATAATCAAGATGTCATCATTAGTTACTTTGTAATATAAATTGCTATCTGCATTTCCTTTAGTAAAACCAATCTTTAAAAGATACTTATCCAATCTTGCATACCAAGCTCTTGGAGCTTGTTTTAATCCGTACAGAGATTTTCTTAATCTACAAACCATATCATTGTCATCTGTCAAAGAAAATCCATCAGGTTGTTCAATATAGACTTCCTCTTCAAGATCTCCATTCAAAAATGCACATTTAATATCCATTTGATAAACTTTGTAATCCTTGTGAGCTGCAAAGGCTAAGAATAATCTAATTGCCTCAATTCTGGCTACCGGTGCAAAGGTTTCATTGTAATCAACTCCTTCTTTCTAAGAATATCCCTTACACAGTAGTCTTGCTTTATTTCTAAATACCCATTTGGTTCCAATTACATTTTTATTTTTAGGCCGGGGAACTAATGTCCAAGTATTATTTTTCTCAATTTGTCCTAATTCTTCTTCCATAGCTTTAATCCAAAATTTATCTTCACATGCCTCATTGACAGATAATGGTTCAATTTGAGAAATAAGACATACCTCTTCATTTGCCAATCTTCCTCTTGTCATGACTCCTTTAAATTTGCTTCCAATTATCTAATCTTCAGAGTGATTCAATCTTACATACCGGGGTGTCTTAGTCTGTTGTTGTTCTTCATTTACTATGGAATCTTTTGATGATACCGGAGTAACTGGATCATCATTCTGTACCGGTGGATTTATTGTTGGTTCATTTGTCATAATTTCTGTTACCGGTTTAGAGTCTATATACCTTGAAGTTCCTCTGAATTGTTCATCAATCTTTACATTTGTACTCTCAACAATATTTTGTAATCTTTTATTAAAACATCTATATGCTTTACTCTTAGATGAATAACCAAGAAATATTCCTTCATCACTTCTAGGATCAAACTTACCAATATACTCATCTCTTCTAATATAACATTTACTTCCAAAAATTCTGAAATACTTAAGAGTAGGAGTATTACCAAACCATAGTTCATTAGGGGTCTTACCGGTTTCACCTTTTGTCATGCCCAAACTTTGGGCCAAAACATAGACAACAAATTTTTTTGAGACACTTATTTACATGCAACCATAGCTTAAATAGTTGTGACAACTTAACATGTGGTTCTAACGAATTATTAATTGATATTAAATACTAACATAACAATTTACGATAGTTCCTATTATCAAGTGGGGCGAATAAAATTTATAAGGGAATATTAAATTCATTCAAAAGTATTTATCATTTCGTTTGTGAATATTAGAACATAAATTAAACCATTTCTCTTTACTAGACATTAACATGATTTACTTGGTTCTATATTAATTATTTATTACATATCAATTTTCCTCCATCCTATAATTACGTTCCTCCTTAATACTTAATTTTACAAAGAAATTGGCTTCTATTAATTCAATACTAAAACCTATTTAATTGCGTTAATATTATCAAATGGAACCGTTACAATTAAAGTGCCAATCATCATTAAGATGGTTAATTTACCTAATAAAAGTTCCCTCTTGGGTTAACAGGGTTCACAAGGTTTAGTCCACTTAGAGGGATTAATCTTTACGCCCCTACACTATCCTCTTATATTAATTATTTAATTACTTTATTTAATAATTCCATTTATTTATGAAAATCCAATTAGATCTGCAAAATTAATTTATCAAATTCATCCAAATCTTTCATAAGATTGAACTCTAGAAACATTTAGAATTTATACATCCTTTTAAAATATGCCCATTTGATTATCAAAAGCATATATAAGTTTATAAAAATATTTAGTCTAAAAATTTGCCCTATTCATCCATATTTTCAAATTCTATATAGATATATATATATATATATATATATATATCAATATTATAATATTTTTTTTTACATATTTATAAATCATGCATGCAAACCCTAACTTAAAATCTAAATTATAAATTACCCTATATATCCTTCTTAAAAATCTCTTCTTTTCTTATGTTACCCTAGCCCTACCCGGGCTAGGGTTTTACTTTTAGTTTCTTGCATTGCAGGGCCGATCCAATTCGAAAAACATGGTGGAGTGGCCGAAGTTTTTTTTTTTAAGAGGGAGAGGCAATGGCACGGGGGTTTTACCCGGCCGCCACTGTGTGCGCACACAGTGGTGGCGCAGGCACCGCCCACTGTGTGCCCACACAGTGGCGGTCTGCGAGCCGCCCACTGTGTGTTCACACAGTGGCGGTCTACGGGTACCGCCCACTATGTGCCCACATAGTGGCGGTCCACGGGCCACTCACTGTGTGTCCACATAGTGTCGGCGTTGGCGCCGCCCACTGTGTGCACACACAGTGGGTTTCGGCCCTCCGCCCAAAACCCTATATTTTTTTATATATATATATATTTTTTTAAATAAGTTTATATATATATATATATATATATATATATCTTTTACATTATATATACAAATATGGTTTAAATATGATTATAAATAAATATATATGTATATATATACTTTCTGCTTATATACATATATTCAAGATATAAACTTAAATAAACATATTTTGAATGCACTTAGATTTAGGGTTTAAGTTTTCTGTAAGTAAATACGTACTATTATTCCAGTCCTTTGAATAGATTGATTAAATTATCCCTAACTAGATCCATGTATTATATTTCTTTTCTTTCTTCGCTAACCTGGTTGTCTTAATCAAAAATAGGCTAAATAATTTAGATTTATTTAAATATAGTTTTACTTTCTGCCAAAAATAAGGTAATTATCATAATTAAATTCACTAAGAATAGTATAGATTTTATTTTCTGCAAAAAGATGAATAATAGAGTATGATAATTTTAACAGCAACTATACACATATGTGATTTATAAACTAGATAGACCATTTAATTTCCAGACTTAAATTCTTGCAAATACATATGCGATTTTAATTTCTGCAACTTAATTTATCTAGAATCCTTTAAATTTAGCCATGCAATAGGAATTAAATTGGAACTTTCATATTCGAAAACAGCATGCATGCAATCATTAAATCATTTCTTTATTTCCTTAATCTATTTCATATGCATAAAGGGGTAAAATAAATTTCATTGCTCTTTCCAAAATATTGTATAACCTACAATTATTAAAGTTCAGAAAAACTTTAGGAACTAAATCCAGATTCATTTCTTTAGTATAGCATAAAACAATATTTCATCTCTATAAGGTACATCAAATTACGAAATAACCTTCAATACTAATGGGTCTCTCATTTCTATTCAATGAGGCTCTTACAAACATTTGATACATTTCTTTTCGAAAGATAGATACGACATAATTTCCTATTACAATGTTGCTACTTAAAACATATATATTCCATTTCCACATCTGTTCTATAACAACTGAAATCCAGCAACCTCTACTTGTCCTCTTTCATTTCTTCCAACAATCCTATAAATAAAACATAGGCTATGACCATGGAGTTCTCACCTCCTAGCCTAGGCTAACTAGTAGCCACTCCCAAGCTTGGAGAACCAAGCCCTAGATAGGTAACAAGCATGCAACACAGAAGACAGAATACTCACAAACTCAAAACACACTCCCAACCCGGGCTACACTGCACCACACATTTGTGATGTCTTACAAGGGTGGTAGTGGACCAAGTACCCTAAGGAGACTGCAAGTATGGCAAAACAAATAGCCACCTCATGGAAAACTAAAGCATATAGCCACCTCATGGAAAACAAAATACATCAAGTATAACATAATCAGCCCCTTATTCCTTATGCCCCCCAAGGCATTCATGCCTTATTTCCCTCCTTATGACCCCTAATGCATAAACAAGCCATGCAGCAAGGGTCACATAAATTCCCTTGTGATCGCTCTCATAACGAGAGTCTCTCACTCGAGGGTTGTCACTTCTACCACCCACAAGATCCTCCTCTCTCCCAAGAGTAGGAGATCTTGATTACTCCCAAACACACATACAAAGTATACAACAAAATACTAAATAAATTTCCAAGAGAACATGCACGGAAACAAATCTTTTTCACAAACATTACTTACAAACACATGCAATAAGAAATCCATTATATGATGAATACGGCCAACCTTAATCTGCCCAAAAGGTAGGTTAGTTTTGTTGAGGATGAGCAGCCCAATTCCACAGTTCTTCTCTTTCTACCCTTAGCTAAAATTCTCAAACCAAAATTCTATCTTTTTCTTTACAAAATTCTTTTGTCTCCAAAAATGGAGAGTGGGTGATTACCCTCAAATTTTCAAATTCTTGCTTAAGAAGCTCCTTCTCTCAGTTCTCACAAGTTTCTAAAAACTAAAGAGGAAGGTAAGACAGAATGGGAAAGAGAACTCTCATTCGAATAGGAAAGTTTACAACTAGGTTCAAACTTCTAATTTCAATTTTCGCACAACTCAAAAAAGTCAAATTTTACAGTGTCAAAAAGGTCACTTAGGAGTAGAAACTTGCCTAAAATTACCCCTAACCCTTAGGTATACCCTATGGGCTTTAGGAAACAATATTAAACTACCCCTAGGTGTTCATTTAACCCATTTTAAACCCCTCTGAAGTTTATTTTCGGGTCAAACATATGTTGACCTCTCCAAAGATTCTTTTCCCAAGGTATTTATGACATCACGTTACACTAAATGAAAAAACTATAGTTGAACACTTTCCCACCAAGAGACAAAAATAAAACATTTAAACTTAAATCCACACGTGTCAAGTGACACAAATAAAACACTTTTACAATTTAAAACATGAAATTGTCTCTTGTGGATTTTACACAATAAATTTAAATAACACTTAACACACATGCAGCATATACTGTTACAAATAAAATACAACACAAACGGGGTGTTGTCTCTCCAAATAGACAACCCCTGGCTTACGAACATACATAAATATAAGTTTGGTTCTCCGTAATATTTCCATGGTCACATGGATAATTCCTGCACAACTCAATTTACACATTAGTACTTCCAAATAATCTCATATAATATAAAACGCATGAATAATAATGCACTACAAGCACTCTGCATACAATATACATTTATCAATCAATACATCTTTCATCCAAATAACTCCACATAACAATTATCATCATTCACATAATTTTGATCCATACATTAAAACATGCATTCCTATTTCTATCATCATAGTAAAGTCCTGTAAATCCAATAATGACATACCTCCTCTCAAATTTATCATATTTTAGGATCATATATAGTTCTTTATCATAAAGCATATAAATGAAGCATCAACATTCATCAATGTTATCAAATCACGAAATCATATACATTCTACATCTAGACATAGCTAACATACATTAAATCAAGATTATCCAGACATTGGATCTTTTAGGATTTCAAATTCATAACATATCAAAATGTACACCACAAGGTACAATAACTCTATAACTTGGTTCAATTACCTTTCTCACCAATCTATCTATCTAACACAGTCCCTTCTATTGAATTATAAAGCATTTATTAATAGGTCAAACATGGTCAACTAAGTAAATCAAAGCTTGGTTTGGGGAAGGCCATACACCTTTGATGTGAACTTTGTTGAATTTATAGACAGCAGTGCTTACTGCCTCTCTCCAGTACACGTGGTAGATTTGCTTCTGATAACATACTTCTTGCTACATCCAAAATAGTTCTATTTTTCCTTTCAACAACTCCATTCTGTTGTGGTGTCTGAGGTGCTAATAATTATCTTTTGATTCCATTTACTTCACAAAATGTATTAAAATCTCTAGATGTGAATTCTCCTCCTTGATCTGATCTTGAACATTTAATTTTCTTACCGGTTTCATTTTCAACCATTGCCTTGAATAGTTTGAACTTCCCAAGTGCTTCTGATTTTTCTCTGAGAAAAGTAACCCAACACATTCTAGAATAATCATCAATAATTAGCATGAAATATCTATCACCTTGTAAGCTTTTAGTTCTAGCTGGACCACATAAATTAGTGTGAATTAAATTAAGGGCATTATTGGATTTTTCTAGAATACTTTTGAAACTAGCTCTAACCTATTTTCCAAATTGACATTCCTTGCAAATTGTATTCAGAGGTTTCACAATTTTAGGTAGATCTCTAACTGCCTTAGAAGTACTGATTTTTACCATGCAATCAAAATTTACATGACATAGTCTTTTATGCCATAGCCAACTTTCATCTATATGTGCAATTAAGCATGCCTTTTCACTGTTATTCAAATGAAAGATATTACCTCTAGTCTGACTACCGGTTGCAATTTCCAAACCAATTATATTCATGATTTTGCATTTTCCATTTTTAAATTGTAACTGAAAACCTTTCTCAACTAATTGACCAACACTTAAAAGATTATGTTTTAATCCTTCAACATAGTAGACATTGTCAGTGTTATGTTTACCATCAAGAGATATTGAACCCTTACCTTTGATTGAATAGGCTTTGTCATCTCTGAATCTTACTAAACCTCCATTGTATTCTTGAAATTTCAAGAATTTGCCTTTGTCTCTGGTCATGTGATGTGAGCATCCTGAGTCAATAATCCATTCATCCTTTGATTCAATTTTAGCTGCTAGGGCTTGTTCTACCAATTGAGCAATAGGTATTGGTTGATCTTCTGTTATAGCAACAAAGACCCATCCATTGTCTGTTGGATCCTCATCAGAATCATCAGTCACACCTTCATCAGCAATGTAACAAGATTTATCTTTGTTTTTCTTGAATCTGTATTTCTGATATTCAGGATTAGTTTTGTATGTCCTTCTAGCTTCTTCTCTTAGTCTAGCATGTCTATCAGGGCATCTTGAAGCCATATGACCAATCTTATTGCAGTTAAAACATTTAAAGGGTGTTTTACCTTCATACTTACTTCCAATTGGGCCTTTTGGCATTTTTCTTGCGAATAGTGCTTCAAGTTCTTCAAGCTCTTCATTCTCCTTCCTGGTTTCTTCAAGTTCTCTTTCATAAAAGGCTCTCCAGTCTGATTTGTCAAAGGATGGAGTAGATGATGTTGATGCTTTGAAGGCCAAATCAGTGTTTATAGTAGTAACAGGACCAAATTCCTCAATTTCAAAAGCTGAAAGTTTTCCAATCAATGTATCCCTAGTTACTGATGTATTAGGCATTGTTCTCAACTCATTTATAGCAGTAACCTTCATTTTATATGCCGATGGCAAACCTCTTAAGATTTTTGAAACAATCTCATCTTCACTCAAGGTTCCTCCACAACATTTGATACCCAAAACAATTTCATTTACTCTTTCCATAAAAGCAGAAATCCTTTCATCTTCTTCCATTTTTAGATGTTCATACCTGACTTGGAAGCTTTCAAGTTTTGCAATTTTGACTATGGAATCCCCTTCATTCAGTGTTTCCAAATGATCCCAAATAGCTTTTGCAGTGGATCTATCTGATAATCCCATGATTTTATTGATCTGATAATGCACTCAAGAGTGCTTCTCTAGCTTTGCAATCATTTTCTTCATCTTTGGCTAAAGTAGTAGAAGCAGTCTGACCAGCTATAGCAGCAGTATAACCATTCTTAGTAACTTCCCAGATGTCTTTACCAATGCAATTCAGATGAGTCTCCATTCTGATTTTCCATATCCCATAGTTGGTTCCATCAAGTTTAGGACTATCCTTTCTGAAATAATTAGTAGACATTGGATCTCCTCAAGTTGTTAAACTTCTGCAAAAAGAGGACTAGGCTCTGATACCAATTGTAGGTCCCGGAGACAACTGAGAGGGGGGGGTGAATCAGTTGTCAAATAAATTCAAACCAAAAACTTATTAACCAACTTAATGCTTAATACCGGTAAGACAGTTAAGTATGTCGGTAAACAGTGTTAACAAAAAATTGCTATACCGGTAAGAATTAATGCATGAAACATAAGCACAAAGTCATCCACAACACATGACACCAATATTTGTACGTGGAACCCTGTAAGGGGAAAAACCACGGTGGGAAACCTTACCCACAATCAGATGATACTACTGCAGATAGTAAGTGTACAAAGAGGGGTCTACACATGCAGAAAGACCAACAGCCTAGAGCTCACTGCTCAATCACAAATGGGAGTCACATTGACTACAATTGGATGGTTAAATCCAATAAGAATGTACTGCACAAAATAGCATCTTCATATGTTGGATTTAGTACCGGTGTAATGCTAATATGCTTCTTCAAAAACCTAACTTCACCTTTGAATGATGTCTTCATGTATACCTCTGCTTGATCTCGCATATACCTTCACACAATTCTTTTTTTGCATCCACATTTTGGTCTTACAAATAAGATCTTACATTTATACCATACCCTAAGACCAATTTTAGTAGGTCGGCTCTACAAGATATTACAATAAAAACATTTTACAAATAATACAATATCCGATGCAATAACCAATTGAACATGTCGTCTTAATGCATTTACAACAATAATAAATCATCTCTATAGCATGCCATGTTGATCTGGAAAAGATAAGCCTACCAGTGAAACCCTAGATAACCTGGACCTATTTGCCGGTAAAAGCAAATATGCAAATAAGAGTATACCAATGATTATTACTTCAAAATAAAGTGTCCACATGATGTCTTCGACATTACCAAGTATCTTCCATGTCATTTCAGGTACCGGTGAACCATATACTGGTAACTGTTGCACAGTTTACTATTTGTTGGTGAATGTTGTTGAATCTCCAAAGTAGGTGTATTTAGTAGGTGTTGACATCAATGACAAAAACATACCAAAATACCAGCATCATCAACCTGGTCATGATACTAAGAAATATTTTGCATTGAAAAATAATATTCAAGACTTGATTGATAATAATACTATATCTGTGACATGTGTGAATGATAAAGGTAATAAATCAATAACTCCTCCTAATCAAAATCTTAATATTTTCACTGATCCCTTACCTTCTCATACCTCTAACGTTATTGAGATTGTGGCTAATTCTCTCTCTTCTAAATAATTCACTTCTATGACTCCAAACTTGGTTAATATGGTAGAAACACAGGACTTGCATAAGCATCATTGTATTGCATTTGACCCTAGTGAGACCATTAGAGCACCTGATGGTCCTTTATACATAGTTGTGAAGGTTTAGGATATCCCTTGTTGTGGTGCCATGATTTATCCTTCTTGCATGGTTAATGTCATAGCTGAAGAGTATCTTTTCACTTTGCAATTACATAAACCACTATATGATGTTTCTAATGTGGTTGTGAAGTTATTTTATGGCTTCTCTTGTCCTACCATTGGATCTATCACCCTTCCTATTGAGGTTCATACTAAATCTAGGGATGTTAACTTTGTTATCATACCCTCTTTCGATCAATTCAGTGTGAAGTTGGTCTATCCTTGGCTATCTTCCATGAAGGCTATTTCTTCTCCAATCCACAAGTGTCTAAAATTTCCTCACAATAGATAAATCATAACCGTGAACCATAGCTTATTTTGTCCATCCGAAAGAAGCCCTGGTGTTCCTATGGATCTCTTTTGGTCTAAACAATTTCAATCTCTTCCATCAAGGAGTGATGCTCTTTTTCAATCTTATCAAAAATGGAATAACAATATGATTTTATTCTTAAGTCGGCCTATATCTGCAACACTTGACATTCCTATTATTCTTCAAGATGAGGTTCTTCCCCTCATGGATAAAACTAATCTCCCTTCCAAGGAAGATTGTCCACCTATTCCTATGGATGTGACTTTACCTTCTCTTAAGGAGAACAACAATATTCTTCCTAAGGTTAGACCTATACCTCCTCCTCATGATGGACCTGGTCTCCTTCTTACACCTAATATTCCTCCTTTCTATGGTGCAGTTCCACCTCCTTCCTCTTATCAAGAGAAGAGGCCTGCTTCTCTTATTCAACCAAAAAGACCTCAACCTAAAATTTCAACTATCAAGGAGAGAAACATTCCTACTTGTTCAAATGTTCCTCCTCCTTCTCAACCTTCCACTAAGACTCGATGGAATCGTTGTGCGAGAGAATCTCGATGAAGATGTCGTGTTTGACCTTGTGAAGTTGTCCCTCAAAATACTCAATCTCCTCAGACTCTGACAGTTGAAATGATTCCCTTTTTCTCCTAATCAAGATGTTCAACCTACATCTCCAAATCATAAGTTGCACAAAACATGTGATGGTTTTACTTCTATTTGTGTTCTTGCTCCTCTTGCTCTAAACTTTGATGAAGAAATGGGTGAAAATGTTATGCATGATGGCTATACAACTCCTAATGCTTCTGATAGTGAGTATGAATAGTTTGACAT
This sequence comes from Cryptomeria japonica, assembly GCF_030272615.1. NCBI lineage: Eukaryota > Viridiplantae > Streptophyta > Pinopsida > Cupressales > Cupressaceae > Cryptomeria > Cryptomeria japonica. Next base: position 595,634,018 of record NC_081409.1, read on the forward strand.
AGACAATCATTTATCAGATGAGTTTTCACAAACCCTAATCCTAGCTCCTAGAATTCAACAAAGTGACTTACAACATGATCATAGTCCTTGTTTGGATCTTGTGATAGCTCCGTCTATTGTGCTTGATGTTACTCCTTTGGCATGTTGCTTGCCTTTCTGGAATAGTGATCACCAAGATCAGGAGGAAGATGTCATGCTAGATTAGGAATATTATCACTGTAGATCTTTCTCTCTCTCCTTTCTTTCTCTTTTGTGACCATTCTTCTATATGTATCCCTATTCTTCTATTGTTCCCTTAATGTCTACTTGGGGATGATGTAAAGCATTGAGATCTTTTCTTGGTCTCTTTCATGTTGACTCAAAAGACATCCTCTCTTCCCTTTCTTCCAAGGTAGTGTCCTTCTTTGCAGAATGAAGATTATTATATGCATATACATATATGATATACATGAGTTATCATACAACATACTGACCCCGAGGAAAGCAACACTACCTTGTGTTTTGTGTTCATTATCCTTGGGTTTATTCCTTGATTGGGGGATAAATCCTTGTGATAATGTGCTCCCTTTCTTCTCTCTCTTGGGTGTATCCTACCTTAAAGCAATCTCTCCCAATAAGGCGTGTGTGATCACTTTAATGTGGGGGCATACACTCCACTCATATTTTTCTTCTTGGATACTTAGAATTACTTAGTGAACCTTGTTTTTCTTTGTAATCTTTGGTATCCTTGCTTCCATGACTCATAGTGAAGGGAACTTTGCTACTTGAATTCATGGTTCTCCCCTTCTTGATCTTCCCTTTTACTTTGTCAATCGAAATCGTAAGATCCTAAGTCCACTGGGGGCATGGTGCATCTTGCCTCCTTGACATGGTAAAAGTCTTGCAATCTTGTTTCCTTGTACTTTATCGGTAGTATTGGCGTACGCTTATACTCCGACTAAAGTGGGGGCTAAAAGTAGTGTCATAAAATTGTGACCCTAGTATTTTTTTACTAGATTAGGGTCCTCATGCACGTGAGTTCAAATCCTCTAGCCTGATCGGAGACCAAAGATTGCTCAGCCCTCAGAAACAACATCTTCATCGGCCTCTGCATCACCCCATCTGCACTCTGCCCTGGAGAAAGGGGTAGGACAGGGGTGTGGCACCACTATCCACCCTTGGATAGGGGCATGACACCATTGTCTTCATAGGACAGGGGTGTGGCACCCCTATTCCTGCCTTATTTTGGGGCAGGACCCTTCGTAGGGTTGCATTGTTGGTTTTGCATCTAGTGGGAAACTCCCTTGATGTCATCCCATGATGAAAATCAAATCCACTAACATGTATTTAAGGGGAATTCATCCTCTCATTTGCATAAGTTGGAAAAATTTGAAGCTGGATAAGATTGGAGTGTGTCAAGTTGCATAAGCGATCAAGCATTCAAGAGCATTCAAGCATTCAAGCATTCTATTCCAGCATTGAGCATTATCAAGTCTCCCTTTAAGGCTAGGTGTTGCATTCAAGTCAAGGATTCAACCATTGAAGAGGATATTGATTTCAACATTCCATTCCACACAACTATTTCTATCAACATTTCTACTAAAACCTCCCTTGAGGTGACTTACAATCCAGTCTTTCATTTACATCTACTTGCAAGTACTTTCTTTCATTACTTGGTTAATTCCAAAATTGGGGTTTGACCTAAAGGAAAACCCCCAATCCCAGCCCATTTTCCTCTCTTTTTTGTGTGTAGGTTGCAAGTGTGCAGCTTTAATTTTGGATTCGGGCTTCATTTGCAGAGACAAGAAAACCCTTTTTGTTTCACGGATTTTTCGAAGGATCGTGTACATTCCCACCATGGTTCGGACAACTTTTCCTCAAATTCGTAGGGAGACTCCCTCTCGACATATTACTGCCAGATCCAGGTGTACAACTTCCTCCCCTATTCTAATATCAATTTATAATTAGTTTTTTGTCACTTTTTCACTACATAATTCAATCAATTCTTTTACATTTCAAACAAGGAAGAGGGGGTCAACTTATCATTCCCAATTCATTCATAATTCAATCTACCATCTTCATGTGGACAGATTGAATCTAGTGAATTATCCTCTCCTCTTCCTAATGTAACATGGTGAAAAGTGCTTGAAGGGTAATCAATAGTGAAACTCTCATCTCTTTGAGGGAAAGGGTAGTTTTCTTTTGATCAATCATTCACCATTTTCCCACCTTTACAGATTGTATGGGTGTTTATTGCCTATTGATATTGTTATTTTATTGTTTATGGGTACTCTATGAGTCACTTTGGATGTGAATTACCTGACTACATGTATGGTTGACATTTTGTAGGGGTACTAAGTGCCCTTAGATAGAGCTTATGTTCCTTATGATAATATGTGTATCTATTATATATTTATATGTATTCCTTTTTCTAGACTCCATATTGGAGGTTGGTGTGAGTTGGAGTTCTCTATAGTGGCTCTATCAATACTAGCCTAAGGCTAGGAGAGGATGTGGTTTTGACAAGTGGATTGGGTTACCTTGATCTTAGTTGGAGTTGTGAACGTGGGGTGTTGACCCTAGTGAGAGGTTTGGTATTACCACATTGATTGTGAAATCTTGATCAATATCAGGTTGAGTAAACCCTGTCTCGGCTATAGTCGAGTGTTTGGCAATAGAGAAATCTTGCCTTGCTCATATGCCCTGTGGATAGTGTAAATTGTGTGCAACCTTTTTTGTACCTTTCAATTTAATGTTTATGCCTTTGAGTACATCTATTTTAGTCTAAGTTTTTGTTGGGAAGTAGGTGTTGGAAGGAATTCTGGCTTTTGCGGGCTCATGGTGGAATAGGTGATATTACTTCTAGATTTAAGTGAGCTCTTTATGAGCATGATGGAGTTTTTCTAATCTTGTTGAACAATCCTTTCTCCCCTTATTCTAAGAGGGTGCTCTTAGAGTTTGCTTCCTTGGTTTAATTATAGATCATTAAGGGAACAGTTTTGTGCTTGGTTGCCTCAAGATGACATAGACTTGGTTGATTTTGTGTGGTTTTTGTTGAATAGGTGGCTAGATGGTGTTCCTAGCACCATGTGGTGGCTTGATTGCCGGATTTAGTGAGTTGTTATGCCCTTTTTGATTGAATGGTAGGTTCAATCCTTGATTGCCTTAGTGATGGTAAGAGAGTTATGTGATGTAACCTAGACTTGTCGATGAGTCAAAGAATTATTTTTGTTTGCTCGATGTGATTGTTATATTTGCACTGAAGGTTCCTTTTTTTCCTTGTAGGCTTTCGGGAGTCAGCCTAGCCCTAGGGGGGAGGTTGTATTGCCCCTCCAGTCACTCTTATATATTCTTTCTTTCTTGATGTGGATTTGGCTATGAGCTTGTGATTGTGCTAGTTGTTCTTGGGTGTAAATTTTTCTATGGTGCTTTATTGTTTTTATGGATAATTCATTTGATTTTAGTGTGGGGCCTTTAGTACCTATCTTATGCCTTTATTGGATATATGTTTTATGCTCGTATTAGATCAATGATGTTATGGATTGATTCATGATGATCATGATCTACACTGGGATGTGTGCTTTCTTATTGTTCTTGGTTGTGATGACCATTATGTTATTTCTTGTTATTTATCTAATTTGAGTATTGGATTCATTAGGGATTGTTATCATAGTTATGATGGTCAAATCTAATGTTGATTTGATTAATAACTAGAATGTGACAAATGATGTTAATTTGGTTGGGTGATTTAAAGGTAATAAATTATATTTAATGTTATTTTATTTCTTTTATGAGATTAAATGTTTAGTGGTATGTTCAATTTATGATTCCATATTGATTTGATGAGATATTATGTTACTAACAATCTGTTTATGTGACCCAGTTGGGGAATGTTAATGATGCTTTCAATTATATTATGTTATATGTATTTGTATGCACAAGTATTTATATGTTTTGATTGGTGCAGTTAAAGAGCATTGACTCCACTTGGCTCCACAAGTCTAAGAATGCTCATATCCTTGGCAATGGTTATAAGAGATAGGACACTAGACATTAATGTTAACCAACCATAGCCATCATTTCTAATTTGGATGATATTCCTTTATTTTATCTATTTATACCTTTGATTACCTATTTGGAAATGTCAGGTTACCCCAATGCATATTTGTGAATGACTAGTGAAGATTGTTTGTGCATAGGCGGTAATATGTGAATTGTCAATGTTTTGTGCATATAATAATATTTAAATAATATAGTGACAATTTAACATTTATTTGTGTAATGTAGATTATATATTTTTTATTTAATGTGAATTGAATGACTTGGCTATTTGGGGGTATTTTGGGAGTGATTGGAATTATTTGTCCAATTTTATTTATAACATTTTTTATATTTTTTCTCGAAAGTGAGTTTATATGGTAATTTTGAAGTTCATTTTGAACACTTAGTTCTATTTTAAAATTTGGAGCTCTCAAAAACCTACAATGAGGATTTTTATTTTTTGATTGGGAGGGAATTTCTTGGAGGAACTTTGTGGATAGGAGCTCTTTGGATTCATGTGGATGAACACTTGTTGCTACCCGATTTTTTTGAGCTCTTTCGAACTCTTTGGCTCCATGTTTGATTTTGAAATTTTTCAACTTGAAGATTTTTCAATGATTCCTCCCTTGAATCTTTATGAAATTTCTTGATTCTTGTTTCTTATGGTTAGCAATTGGATTTATATGTTTTTCCTAATTTAAATTTGGAATTTTAGTAAAGAAATGAATTTGTATGAATTCAAATTTTGAGAACATGGTTTTACAAAAGAAAATGTTGTCTATTTTTTATTGGATGCCCAAATTTCAGATTTTATTGCACAAATGCGTTTTCATTCACCTATGGACCAATGGGTTTTCCCAAATTTTTGATTGAGCATGTTTGAAAATTTGAACTTTTTGGATGTCCATCAATGGTGGATGGCTTCCATGACTGGTTTTTGGTCATTTTGGACCTTCGATAAAAATATGAATTTGGTGTTTTAAATGTATTATTATTATTAATGTAGATTAGATTTCTTAGTAGATAAAACAGAGGTATCTTTTGATTTTATTATCTCATAATTGATGATCTCACTAACCTATGAATCTTGCAGGTTGCAGCAAGTATGAAGGGAGATGGTATGTTCCTAGAGTATATTGATTTCCTAAATTTTAATAATGCTTCAAGTACTTCTAATTATATCACAACTATCATTGTGTTTAGAATAAGATCGATCTTCTAATATTTGCATTGATTGATTTCAGTACACTCTTCATTGATCTGCTTGTGAATCATATATATTAAATGGGGAGGCACATCGATGGATAGACATGTCTCTACACGTGTGGAGGCATGTCTCTACACGTGTGGAGGCATGTCTCTCCACCGATATTTCTATCCATTTAAAATTACCAATACCGATTCATAATCGGTGTCATTAGCAAACCGTTTACAATCCGTTTGCAATGGCAATATCGATTCATAATCGGTGGTTAACTATTCAGGTAACACAACCGATTCACAATTGGTATGTTAAATTGAAAATCAGTTAATCGACATACATAATTGATTTAGATAAATTGATACACATTATCGATTAATGGTGGATCGAAGAGGATAGCCGATACACTTTATCGATAGGAAATGGATCATACATGATCACCGATTTAATACTAGGGAGATGACAATCGATATATGATCATCCATTAGATCATTTAATCAGATTTGGGTTATTCATAAAAATAATATGTATGTATATTAATATACATTGTAATAATAAACTCAATTATTATTACTATGTATATTGGTATACATATATGAACTATTCTAATGATGTAAGTTTTATTCATGATCAAATTTATCTGACTGAAGCTATCATCTTTAACACTCCCTCTTAGCTAGGGAGGATAAAATCTATCCAAGAGTATAACACAATAGATCCATTAATTGTGAAGGAAGATATGGTATAACCAATAATATCAAGTCACATGATATTCATCATATCTCACAACTATCTATATTTATGGTATGTGCACTTGACTCGCGTCTCATGATTCCTACCATAATGAATATCAAATTATGGCATATCCATGGATATTAACTCATAATATCCACCATGAAGATCTCTTGTAGAGTTATTATTGTTTATTTAATGATATCACGTCTCATGATATCTACCATAATGTCTAAGAGATATTAACTATCATGATATGTCCACAGATATCAAGTCACATGATATCCATCATGATAGTGAAATTGATCATTGTAAAGTCATCACCTTACAATATCAATTTGATACAAGTGTTCATTATTGAAAAGTCTTCACATTTAAACAATGTTCACAGGGGGGCCATGAAGTCATGGAGTCACACACATGACGATAAAAGAGTTTACACATTAAACATCTTTAAATAGTAGTACAAATAAAAATAATTAGAGAATCAATCTCAATTTTAATTTACATGTTCAACCATACCAAGTTTATCCTGAAAGTGCTTAACCTTTATCTTGGAGAGTGGCTTGGTGAGGATGTTTGTTTTTTGATCACTTGTACTAATATACTCCAACTGAATCACACTCCTTTCTACCATATTTCTAACATAGTGATAAGGAATCTCAATGTGTTTTGATCTATCATGAAATACTGGATTCACTGAAAGTTGATGCAACTTTGGTTGTCACAATGGATGACGGTAGGATCCAAGGGCTGTCCAAACAGTCCTACAAGCAATTTTCTAAGTCACACTACTTCTCTTGCACCCATGGAGGCTGCAATGTACTCAACTTCTTTAGAACTCTGTGCAACTAAGTATTGTTTTCTACTGATCCATGAGATCATTGTTGATCCTAAACTGAAGCAACATCCTGATGTGCTTTTTCTATCAACCACATTTCCAGCCCAATCTGAGTCAGTGTATCCATGTAGATCTAGGTCTACATGTTTGTATCTAAGACCATATCCAATTGAGCCTCAAAGGTATCTCAGAATGCATTTTGCTGCAACAATATGTATCTCTTTTGGTTCACACATAAGCTGGCTAAGTGCATTTATTGCATAACAAATATCAGGTCTAGTGCTGACCAAATACATCAAGGATCCAATTATCTGTCTCTAGAGAGTGGGATCTGCAAATTCAGAGTCTCTTGTTGCTTCCTTCAATTTGTGCAAGTTTGTTTCCATAGGTGCAGACATGGGTCTGCACTCCATCATTCCAAACCTCTTCAGAATGTCAATAGTATACTTTCCCTGATTCAGAGTGATGCCATCTACCTACTGCCAAACTTCTAGTCCAAGGAAGTAACGTAGGATATCCAAATCCTTCATATCAAATTTTGAAGCTAAGTCTTCTTTACATTGGGTAATTAGGTGATCATCTCCTTTGATTAACAGGTCATCAACATATAAAATAAGAATTAACATATCATCATCAATTACCTTAAAGTAGAGGTTTGGATCTGCATCATTCTTGGAAAACCCTAATCCCAAGAGGTAGTGATCAATCCTTTCATACCAGGCTCTAGGGGCCTATTTGATTCCATACAAAGCCTTCTTCAATCTATAAACATGTGGTTCAGCCTTATGTATAACAAATCCTTTAGGTTGCTTTAGATGAACTTCCTCCTCAATAGTTCCATTTAGAAATGCAGTATTCACATCCATTTGATGGATCTTCCATCCCTTTGATGTTGCAATGGCAATTACTGCTCTGACTAAAGTGTATCGAGCAACAGGGGCAAAAGTCTCTTCATAATCAATTCCCTCTTTCTAAGAGAAACCTCTAGCAACAAATCAGGCTTTGTGTTTTTCAATGTTGCCATCTGCAACATGTTTGATCTTGAAGAGCCATTTTGATTATACAACATATTTTTCTTTATGCCTTGGTACGATGTCCCAAACATCATTTTTTACAATGGAATGATACTCTTCTGACATAGCATCTTTCCACACTTAATGATTGAGAGATTCTTTAACATGGGATGGTTCTAAATTTATGATCGCACTCATCAAGGCAACATAACTAGAGAATTTGTGAGGTCTCTTGCTTTCCCTAAAGATTCCCTTTGGTGTTTTATAATTCTTGGCTTCCTGAATCATCTTCCTAGCCCAAAGTGGTCTCTTTCGATTTGCATTACTGGGTTCATTTAAAGGAGAAATTTGATCTTCACTGTCAATTTCTTCAAGAGTCTCCCTTTGAATCTCAGGAGCATGATCCTCTTCCATATTGTTAGGAGGATCTTGATCTTCTATCTCAAGAGAGCTTTTGGATTTCCTGAAAGCAATTTCTTCCTCAAAGATGACATCTCTGCTAAGTTCAGTTAATCTTTGGCCAGGTATGTATATCCTATAGGCTTTAGATGTTTCACTATAGCCTACAAACATCTCTTTTCTTCCTGACGGATCTATCTTAGACCTATTTTATTTAGGTATATGTAAATAGACCGGAAAACCAAATATTCTTATATGACTTATATCAGCTTTGATGCCAGTGAATGCTTAATCGGGTCTTTTGTTATCTAGAAGTGAATGAGGGTATCTATTCTGGATGTAGACAATTGTTCTAGAGGCTTCAACCCAAAATGAATTTTCTATGTTTTGATCATACATCATAGCTCTAGCAACTTCTATATGGTCCTATTTTTTCTTTATGATACCCCATTCTATTGGGGATTATAAGGTATACTAAACTCCCTCCTAATCCTTGTATTTACACAAAACTCCTTAAAAATGTCTGAAGTATATTTCCCCCCATTGTCTGTCCTTAATGTTTTGATTTTCTTCCCTAACATGTGCTCTACAAGAGCTTTGAATTCCTTGAACCTTATAAGGATTTCTTCAGGCTCTTTACATTTAAGGAAATATATCCAATTTTTCCTTGAGAAGTCATCTACAAATATTACATAGTACAAGAATCCTCCTATAGAGGTTATAGACATGGGTCCACATAAATCAGAATGAATTAGTTCTAATACATTTTTAAATTTACTATCATTATTGTGTAAAGTTCCTTTTGTATTCTTTCCTAGGGCACAACCCTTGCAAATTCCTTCATGATTTTGATTTATCTTAGGTAAACCAATCACCATTTTCTCTATGGAGGGTAGATCACTTAAATGGAGATGCCCTAATCTTTTGTGCCAAATCTTGTTTGAATTTGAAGTCTCATGAATTAGGGCTTGAGTGGGAGTAGTGCATAGTTTGTAAAGGCATCCATGTCTAACTCCTATAGTATGAGCCTTCTTGATTGTGGAGTTATTTGGCCATGCTAGAACTTTGTCTTCCATAAAGTTTATCCTATACCCTTTGTCTTCAAGTGTAAAAATGGAGACTAAATTTCTCTTTATTCCTAGCATAAATAATACTCTTGTAAGCCGAAGAGACATGCCTGATTTAAAATTTATGGTATAGGTTCCAATCCCTTTGACTGGGTAGTTATAATCATCCCCAATGGTTACTTCCTCATCAAGCTTCTCCACCATAGTGTCTAGGTGTTCTCTGAATCTGGTGATATGACACGAGGCTCCACTATCAATTACCTAGGTGTTGAGGCTAGTTGATACGTGTCTTGATAAGGCTGAATAGAAGACAAACTTCTCGGGTTCATTCTCCATGCCAGCCTTTTCAACTTCAACAATAGAGGCTTTTTGTTTTGGCCTATCCAGACACTTCGTGGCATAATGTCCATACTCATCACATCTCAAACACTGCACTTGAGACATGTCCCTCCTCTTCTTGGAAGAGCCTTTTCTATTGGTGCCCCTATCCTTCTTCCTCTTGAAGTTACTCTTCTTCCCTTTCTTGTGAGAGTGAGAATTCAACACATGAATGTCTTCATTGGTTGCATTTTGGTCAATCCCCCTAGTAATCAATCTAGATTCTTCTTGAATGCAATCCATCTTCAATCGATTGAACTTGGGAAGCTTTTAACGTGCACGTATTCCTTGAATAAATGATTCCCATGATGTTGGGAGTCCATTTAGAGCCATCAATGTTAACTCCTTGTTGTTAATTAGATGACCAATTGTGGAAACTTGGTCCCTCAATTCAATGATCCTCATAGAATATGATGTGACAGTTTCTCCCTTATTCATCTTTACATGATGGAGTTGTCTTTTCAATGTGAGAGCTCTGTCGGTATTGTTTATTTCATACATGTCTTCAAATGATTTAAATATGCAGTATATTGTGTCATACTTTGGAATAACTGGAACTATATGGTCTCTAACTACATCCACGCTCACTTTCATGGCTTTTTCATTGTTCTTGTTCCATTGAATTTTCTCAACATCATCATCTAGTTCAGGTATGTTTCCCTTTATAAATGATTCTAGTTCATTCTCCTTCAAGGTAAGCATGATCCTAAACTTCCATGATACAAATTTTGCTTCTCCTTCAAGACGATCTTCGAATTTGACTCGGCTTGCCATTATGAAGAAAGGAATGTGATTTTTTTATATTGAGAAAAAATGATAGTCTAGATTAATCTACTATCTCAAATCTAATCGGATCTTCCTTGACCTTTCTCTAATACCATGTTAATGTAGATTAGATTTCTTAGTAGATAAAACAAAGGTATCTTTTAATTTTATTATCTCACAATTGATGATCTCACTAACCTATGAATCTTGCAAGTTGTAGCAAGTATGAAGGGAGATGGTATGTTCACAGAGTATATTGATTTCCTAAGTTTTAATAATGCTTCAAGTGTTGCTGATTATATCACAACTATCATTGTGTTTAGAATAAGATCGATCTTCTAATATTTGCACTGATTGATTTTGGTACACTCTTCATCGATCTACTTATGAATCATATATATTAAATGGGGAGGCACTTCGATGGATAGACATGTCTCCACACATGTGGAGGCATGTCTCTCCACCAATATGTCTATCCATTTAATATTACCAATACCGATTCATAATCAGTGGCACTAGCAAATCGTTTACAATCCATTTGCAATGGCAATTAACAATCTGTTTGCAATGGAAATATCAATTCATAATCGGTGGTTAACTATTCAGTTAACACAACCGATTCACAATCGGTATGTTAAAATGAAAATTAGTTAATCGATATAGTATGGTGGATCGAAGAGGATAGCCAATACACTTTGTCGATAGGAAGTGGATCATACATGATCATCGATTTATTATGAGGGAGATGACAATCAATATATGATCATCCATTAGATCATTTAATCAGATTTGGTTTATTCATGAAAATAATATGTATGTATATTAATATACATAGTAATAATAAACTCAATGATTATTACTATGTATATTGGTATACATATATGAAGTATTCTAATGATGTATGTTTTATTCATGATCAAAGTTATCTGACCGAAGATATCATCTTTAACAATTATTGTGTGCTATTATAGTATTATATATGCAAATTTAATTTTTGGATATATTTGGATCCTTTCTCTTGGCATTATAGCCAATCAAGTATGTTTTGGATGCATGTGAAAATGTCAATGCATGTTGTGTTATTTTGATGAGTTTTAAAATTGTTGAGCTCAATTGTGATATTATATGGTATTGAGTATTGGAATCTTGTTATGAGTTACATGTTTTTATTTACTTGAGCCTAGGGTAGGTAATAGAACCAATGATGGGAGTGGTGTCCAATGGGGGTTGAGGTACAAAGGGACCACAAGGGTAAATCTTTGGGCATTTTGGTAATCAAGTGAAAACTAATGAGATTAATAAAATGAACCTATATAAGGGAATTCCCTTCTCATGGCCTTGTATTATTGTTGAGACTAAGGATGACTTGGGAAGGCCTAGTCATTTGTGGGACATTGATCTGGCAAGCTTGAGTCTCCTTGTTTGTATGAGAGGACTACTCAATTCCATGTGAGCCATCCCTTCAAGTTGTGTGATAAAAACCCTCACTCTTTTTTCCTATGTATGTAGCCCTATAGTTATGAGTAGCACCTCCAAGATGATTTTCCTTCCATTTGATTGTTCTTTTGATGGATTCTAGAGGTATTCATATTTGATAGCATGTTGGCCTTGTGATCTCTTTGGTGGTTGTTTTTTAGACTGGATTATTCCTGATGGTTTTCATGTTGATACTTATTGTTGAGTTCTTTCATAATTGTGTTACATATGGTTTGCATTCAAGTTATTCCTCTCTTTCTATCAATTTATTGATGTGGCGTTATGTTCTTGGTTGATTGTAAGTTCATGTTGAGTGTTACTCTATGTTTACTCGTGTGAGCCTATTTGTCACCCTTGCTTGATTGTGTGATTGTTTGGGCAATATGTCTATCTCCATGAGAACAATGGGTTTGGTACCTATGGGTTCCATGTAGTCAGGTGGCATCGCCAACCACAATTGGGGACCATGGGACTTGGATCATGAGCAGATGAAGAGTTCCTTCTCTTTCCTCAACACTTGTTCTTCACTTTCATTTCATGCAAGTTGTAATCTATATAATTGGATGTAAGAATTGTATTCATTCATTATTATGGAATACTCTAAAAGGATATGTATGTAATTGTAATATATCTTGCAAGAATGGATGTATCTTTACATGGTATAGTGTTGGAACTGACTGACCACCAAGTATGAGCTTGTATGCCTCTCATTTGTTGATTTATATAATTTTATCATAGGAACACTTGGTTTGGTTCTTAAAATGAATGTAGAGGTTTTTCTAACTATATTATAGATTGAATTGGTCATCTCTTATTATGGTCATGTGATGTTGATCAAGTCCTTATTGGATTGAACTCTCAGGAGCCACTTCGGACTTAATCAAAACCAACCAGTGTGTGTTACTTGGATTCTAATTATGGATTTTAGTTGTGTCAAACACCTAAGTGTCCCTTTGTTTTAGTTGTGGGTGAACTAGGTTGAGTGGTGGTGAAGTGAGTCCTCTTGGACTCCTCCTTGTCTTGTATGAGTCATCCAATGACCCAGTGTCTCGAGACTTGACCCATTTTCTCACCTTTTTGTCCAATTCTCTCAACTTAAGGATTAGATGGAAATTTTGACTTCATCGAGGGGTTTAGTGTGTTTGGGGCATCAAACAGTCCATCTAAGAATCTCACTAGTTTTGGACAAGCACGCATCTCAAGGATGTCAGTGCAGGTTCACCGATCCAGAGGACACCAACGTGGGTCTAGGACTATAGTATGGCCCTAGGGCTCTAGTGCAGTCCTAGGACTCCAACATGTTGTCATAGTATCATTCTAGCATTCTAGTGTCCAATGCAAACACTTAGTTGTTGTCTTGGAGCCCGCACTTGCCTATTTAGTCTGGAAGTGATTTTGAGGGCTAGAGATGTCAATTTGACCCAATTTCAGATGTGTTGCAAAGGTAGCAATGTTATCAAACCCTTTGAGGGGTCTTGAGTTGGTTTTGAGTGTTTATTCTTCCACTTGTGCATTGTCAATTATCAACAGGATTAATGTTACCTTGAGGTGAGCATTATACTTTCATCATTATGCATAATGACACCTTATTACTTCAAAAAAAAAAATCCAAGCATTCCTTATGTATTTTTCTCTTATCATCTAGGGTTCCTTGGTTGGGCATTATAGTAATCACCAACCATATCATCTACAAAACCAAGGACCTAAAAAGATAGAAGTAAAATCTCCACAAAGCATAATTATTATGTTCAAGTCAACAAGACCATATCAGAAAATGTAGAGGGATGCAAAGCATTCTTTTTGGGCACACATCAATACATACTTCTACGCCAACTAGTTTTATTAACCTTTCAAGAACCAAAATATCCTATAAATATTATCTCATTCCAATTTCATGCATCTAATCCTCGTCTTAATATCTCAAACCATCTAAACCTCTCCATGCACTCTTTCTCATTAGTATCATCAACTGCGTTGCTCAAGTATAGACATCAAACACCAAGGTGTGCATCTACATCCAACATTTATTTGTACTCTATATCAAACTCTTCATATGAGTCATGTTAAATACAATGAACAACAACTAATAATTAGTTGGCAATAATTTCTTTATACATTGCTAATCAACTTCATCATTACTTTTGCAATCATCATTTCCTCCTAATACATAAAACTAATTGTGTTCATCAACCAAGAAAATTATTAGCATCTCTACACCACTCCATATTTCACATAACAAGTATTAGTATCATGCAAGAGAAAGTAGTTTCATCAATTGTCTCCATCTGTTAGAGTAGCATCCACAATCTGCAACAATCACAATATCAGTAACAATTTGCACTATCCACGATCCTCTATAGTAAACCAACAATATTTATTCAAAAACACCATGTGACAACATTAGGCATGATATCAACAACAACCTAAAAGAGAACCATCAAAACACCACCTAACAAACTACCATTATCTTTCATATTTCTATCAATCCATCATAGCATATTCATATGATCAACTACATCACTACCTCAACAACTACAATGGACCTCTATCTAACCAATCATCAATGACAACACAACTAAGGACAACATATATTTTTAGATATCAAGTTGACATCAATGAAAACACATTTCCAACCATCTCCCCAATTGTCATTGATGGCACTTACTTATGTATACATAATACAATGTTCCCTTCTTCCATATTTTCACTCTCTCCCCCTTTCAATAGTATCCCTCCCATAGCATCTCTCCCTTTTTTACATCAAGGAAAAAGGGCACACATATTTACCTAATTTTGTACTTTGATTCTTCTATACTTCTTCTAATTTTCATTATTCCTTTTCAATAACACATTAGCCATCTACTCCCCTTGAGAGAAGCCCTTAGCACCAATATAGGGCAAGGATGTGTCTTGAAATTTTCCCCCTTTTGATAAAAATATATTTACTTCGCTCTGCATTATTTATTTATCAATACTCTGCACTTTCTTTCCCTTGTGCATACTCTCCCTATCAGTATTAGCTTATCAAACAACCTATCCCCCAGAGGGGTAAACATCAATGTTCTTTCCCACTTTCTTATGCAACCTCTGATAGGATAGCCAAATCTAGAACACATAGTGTCACTTGTCAAGAAAAACTTGCATTTCATTATCCTTATTAAACACAACTAGTCCAGTGAGCTTCCCAAGGAGACATCAGAAAATGTAAGGGGAAAGGATATATGCAATGAATAACTCTCTCTAACATTTTGCTTTTTTATTTAGTTTCTATAAGACTCTTTTGTACTAGATAAAATCTTAGATTCATTTGTTATCTTATTTGAATTATTTTCTTGTTCTAGTTCACTCCTCTTTAGAGTAAAGATCCTTGCATTCTTCCCTCTACAAAATCTAGCAATATTTCCTATTTTGCTAAAATTATAGCAAGTGATACAAATTTGTGAAGCATAACTACTTCTCATATTGGATGTAGTGTCCACCCTTGATTTGACTTATTTTGACTAGAGTTGACTTTTATATTATGCTTGATAGACTTATGTAGACTATATTTTGATGATTTGGATGATGATTACTCATGTGCTTCAGTGACTTATGGTGATGTTAGATACTATTGGACATATGCTATTTTGATTATCTATATGGATGTTGGTACTATCATGTTTGATCATGTGATTTGATGATATATGTACTCGATGGATTTTATATGCTCACTATGTGATGGATTATTGATAGATTAGATTTATCATGGTTTTGATGATGATTATGATTACGCTAACACTACTTCATGATTACTTATGATGAGATGTTTATGATATATGTTTGACTATTGTTTGACTGTCTTCGTGATAGAGACGATTCCACATCACTCATTGCGAGAGGGATGTGTCGTCGTGATTCTCTATCACTTGCTTGTTCTATATATGTATATGTATATGTTGTATTGTCATTTTGTGGTTGCAAGATTTTGCAGGTATGAGACATTGACTCCACCTGGCTTCACAGGTCTAAGAGTGTCTTAGTTCCAATGGCTTATGTGGTTCAGAGATGGTGTTAGTTTCCCCTCACATACTCTAGGTCTAAGTTGTTCACCGTGAGTAGTTAGTGTCTTGGCATAATTCACCATGTCAGTTAGTAAGCTTGGTCTTTTGGTATTGTGAGTTCAGTTTATGTTGGTTGATTTACTTGTTTATGTTAGAGTAATTATGTGGCTCTTGATGTGTAGTTTTATATTTGGTAATGTTCATTTTAATGTATTTAATTTATAAGTTTTGAAATTTAATTATTTGATATTTATATTTATTTGATAATTAATGTTTATTGATTTTAAGATTATTTATTTGATAAGCCTTATTGTTGTTTAATATTTATTTAATATTTATGATTTAATCTTTAATGGTATTTGATTATTTAATTATTTATTCGACCTTCTATGGTTTGATATTTATTTGATATCTTACATTTATTTGGTTCTTTAATTTATTTTATTAGCTTTTGGTTTATTTAATTTTAATCCCTATTTGGATTATTTATTTACATCTTGTATTTATTTAATAGTTTGACTTTTATTCCTAAGTGGGGTGTATGAACACATTAAATTAAATAAAGAAATAAAACATTTCCCACTTAGCTGGATAAGAATATTTCATTTACTTTACCTACCCTTCACTCTCATTGGTCGAATTCAAAATAGGTGAATAAATTATATTATATGGTGGGTTGGTAAAATATACTCCAAAATGGAATATTTTGATTGGCTGAAATTGAGGCTAGGGTTTTTTGATTATTGTTGTTTTTATTTTCTTCTCGTGAAGTTTTTCGGGTTGGTTGTCGCTCTTCTCTAGAAAAAATTTCAGCAAGCTTCTTCCTTGGTTTTGGATTTCTTCTCTCTTGGTTTTGGCTGAAGCTTGGATTGGATTTGGTTTGGCTTGTGGGAGCTCTTCTTCAGCTTCATTTCCATTACTTCAAGGTTGCAGGTTGGAGTTCTTCACTTTGTATTTTGTTTTTCAATGGCTTCTATGTGTATACATTGTGTCTGCATTGTTTTGGGTATTGGGTTGAGATAATATCTTATTCTATAGTTTATTAGTGCTGAAAGGAAATATTTGGGGAGAAACTTTATATTATTTGGGTTTTGTATAGTTGCTAGAATATATGTTTTTGGTTTCCTGTGTATGGCATTTCACGGCTTTGTGAGAAATGGTTCTGAAGTTATTTGATGTAAATCTTGGTTTATCGATTGAGTTATTTTATTGTGTTTATACCCAAGTATTCCTTATTTCTAGGCATTTCTTTTCATATGTTTTTCAAGCCTTTTTGTTAAGTCTATAATTTATTATTTTACCCGAAAGTTTTCTGAGTTTTCTATAAGTTTTGTGCAAAAGCGTTGTTTCTATGAAAGCGTTGTTCTGTATTGCATTTGCGTTGTTTTGTATTGTATTTGCGCTACTCTGCGCAACATAAGAGTTGTTTTAGGATGCATAAGCATGAATTTGGAAACATAAGCGTTGTTTTAGAATGCATATGCATGATTCTGGAATGCAAAAGCGATGTCATGTGTTGAATTTGTGTTGTTTTGTGTGGCATAAGCACTATCCTATGGGGCAAAAGCGCTAACCTGACTATGTTTTGTATTTTCCCAGTTTTGGTCAGTTTTGAAGTATTTTCCTGAAATAATTTTTGTACCAGAGGCTTTATTTGAGGTCTGTTAGTATTTCTCAGTTTTGGGTTTGACCAGTTTTGATGCATTTTGATAGTTTTGAGTATATTTGTTCTTCTATGCATTGTGAGTATTTTAGACTCTCTTCCATGTGGATAGGCCATGGATGATTGAGATATTTTCTATGTTGTTTTGGACCAGAAAGTGAGTAGGCCTTGTTGTGATGTTATTCTTTATTTGATGGCTTGATATACCTTTGTTATTGCTAGCCAAGAGGCTCATTTTGTTATATTGATGTTGTTGTAGCCTTGTTTACGTGTAAGAGAATGTGTGTAAGTTGTTGGTTGCATTGTGTATTATTTTTATGTAATTATGTTGGTAGAGCCTCTTGTGATTTATTGTTGGGCCATGCTAGGAGGAGTGGGATTCCTTGTGATGACCAAGGTCACAAGAGATAGGCTTGCATGAAGTCTAGACCACCAAGGCACATTGGAGTTTTCCGTGATTTGTAAATAAGTGATAACCTAATAATTGATGGGTTGGGTAGTTACATTAATTAATAAGATGATAAATTGATTTGTGTCTCATGACTTAGTCCTAGGGAGGATGTTTTAGGATAAGCATGAGAAGGTCGTGAAGATGGTAAGCTAATCTCCCTTAGTCTCTCATAGGTTGAGATGGCTCCACATGTCCATTAGGCTAGTGCCTTGTGTTATTATGTTATTATGTTATGAGGATGGCATGTGATGACACTCCACTCCTACATGTGTCTCCCCTTTATGATTTATGATTATGCTTATTGGATGCATTTATGTCTTGATGAGTTTTATGCCTCTCGGAGTTCATTCTTGTTGTATGTGTGAGTTCTTGCTTGAGAGTCCTTGTGTGGTTAGTCTCCTTGGTTATGGGTGCCAGCTTAGGTTTAGAGTATGTGTTGTGACCTTGTGTCATCTCCTAGCACGGGGGGTGGTTCCTTTGGTTCCACATGGTTAGGAGGTTGGTGCTTTTATCCATTGGGATGTTCTCTTGGATTCTTCTTCATGATGTACCATTGATGTACATTGTAGTAGGTTTATGTAATGGATAAGATGGAATGCATGTAATGTAATATCTTTGTTTATAGTATATGGAAACTTGTAGTAGAAAGAGATATGCTCATAATGTATTTAATGTACTTATATTTGTAAGATGAATAGTAGCTGGAGATTGGAATTTAGAGACATTGTATTTGTACTATTGTAGAGATGTAATTTTATGAATCATGGAAATAAAGTAGATTATAGTTGGAATAGAATGGAATTGCTTTATGGATTAGTTTTATTATTTCATGGAATGTTTATATGATAGTTAGAATGTTAAATAATCTTGAAAGAGGAATATTCATAGATTAATAAGTGGATATGTAGAAGAGGTTAATTGGATCTAGTAAATAGGAATGATTCACATAGATGCATTGGTAGAAAGGAAATTATGCATAACATGAGGAATAAGTAATGTTGTAGGTTACATATCTTATGGTTAAATAATTAGAATATGATGCATTAATGAAGGTGAAATATACCTATCATGTGTGTAGTATGTTATGGTGGAAATGAATTAAGTAATGATGTTAAAGTACCCTAGAGAAAGATTATTGATGTTGTGTTATTTCCACTTGCATTATTTGATGAAATGAGCAATGATGTATGTTAATATTGGTTAATTGGGTAATAAATGTAAATAGATGGAGATGTTATGTGTTGCATTAATTTTTATTAGATGTTAATTCAGAAAAAAATTATCTCCATTTGTATATTATTGTTTAGTTTCTTTAGGGTATTTTGGCGGGCATTGCATTGGATCTACAGTTTGTAGCCTTAATACCAAACATGTTGCATGTGTAACAATACCCATTAAAATATTGAGTGTTCTTGACATTACTCATATTAATGAAATCATTCCCCATAGCTCTACTTCTACATTCACTTGCTTTATGACCATATATATTGAATGCATAACACTGACCATCAAAGGGTTGAAGCCTAGGGGGCCTAAATGATTTTGTGTTCATCTTACTTCTACATTTTGTAGCCTTATGTCCAATCTTGTTGCAAGAAAAATAATTGCCATTAAAATATTGAGGATACCTAATTTGAGCATATTGATTGGGAGTTTGTAATGCCTTGCCAAGAAACCCCGAAGGGATAAAGCTAAAACACACGAATGGAGTGCAAATGTTTTTTTTTTAATTAAGACACAACATAATTATACAATGAGTTATCAAAAGCTTAGATAACACAACGGAAGACTAAACAAAACCTAAGGAGTTTCCCAACGTGATTACTTAACTTAACATCTAACTCAACTCACGACATTTGACCCAATAAAGTGGGTTAACTTAATTTCATGTTATTACTTTAAACAAGGATATAATTTGTTTAGTAAATTAACATTATAGATAATAGGACGCGTTCCTCCATTATGGTTGAAGATGTAGCTAACATGAGGAAATTCACCCATTAAATTTAAAACATAGATAAAATGAGGACGTTCATTTATTAGAGTTAAAATATAGAAAACTTAACAAAGTTCATCCATTAGAGTTAAAATTTAGGTAACATGATGAGTTCATCCATTAAGGTTAAAATATAGATATCTTGATGAATTCATCCATTATAGTTAAAATGTAGCTAATATGATGAAGTTCATTTATTAAAGTTAAAATATAGATAACATAATGAAGTTCATCCATTAGAGTTAAAATTTAGATATCATGATGAGTTCACCCATTAAGGTTAATAATATAGATAACAAGGTGAGTTCATCCAATAATTTTTAAACCATTCATTAAGTTCAATTTTACATTAAACACATGTCATGCATCTAGTTCCATAACGTACTTTAATTTCATCATAAACTAGTGAGATCTTTCCAAGCATACTTAATTTCATTAACAATAACTGAATACATTATGTTATTCAAAACTACATTCTTTCATGTTCCAATTTACTGCATTTAAAAAGATGACTGCATACATGCATTTATGATTAATTTCATCTAATCCACTTTATACATCATAATGTCATCCATACATGCTAACACTAAACAGGAAACATAAGAACATAAGCATCACATAACACCAAATTGATATCGGAGTTCACCCCTAAGGGCTACATCTCCGGGTTTGCTCAACTACAAGACCCCTCTGATCATTAAATAAGTTAAGAATACATAAGATTCACATCGTTTACAATCCTGCCATCAGGGTGAACATAACCAATATACAAACAACCACATTGGTCAATAAATACATAAATGATCCCTAAATAGGAAAGGGTCCAACTAAACATAATAGAAAAAAATACAAAGGTCCATTGGAGCATCTGTGAAACTAAGTCATCACAACCTGAGGTTTAGCATGATACCAGGTTCTCACAAGGGCATAGGCAAATGGATGACTCCACAATAGAGCTCCGATCAAGGGCAGCACATCAACATATAGGCGAACATATTCAAAAGAACTCCTAAAACCTAGGAATACCCAAGGTCGAGCATACGGGGTTCAATAGGGTAGGATTACTCACTTGGTCAAACTAGACTTCATACAAGGTGCACTGACTGATGGTGCTCTAACTAGAGACCTGACTAGCTAGGGTCAACCACAATTCAACACTCAACACCCGCATAAAGGACATGACCAGTTATAACACCATCACAAGGCAACAGTCAACCTCGAGACCGAGGACAGAAATAGGTACCCCAAATGACAGGGTCCAAACAAACATATCAAGGCCTTGCCATTACTTTAAGCAAAAGTGAATACAGAAATTAAACTTGCATAGGCAATAACCGGAAAGGACAATCTTCTTTCCTATTGATTTAAACAATAAAAGTTGATCAAGTTTTCTAAATGATCTAAGTTTGATTGCAGTTATCTACGTCATCTAGGTACATGTTGTTCTTGGTTTTCTAACTCACTAAGTTCATTTGCATCAAAACATAACATAAGAACATCATTACGAGTTTTTAAACCAAATACACATTAACATAAATATTCTATACATCGAATACTCAATGATATAAAATCAAATATTCATATTAATTAACTAATATAAGATATTAATTTTTCCAAATAAAACATCATTTCATACTGGGTCGAAAGCCATAATTTAATTTCCTCTCTAGCAACACAATTATATACTTTCCAAAAATGGAAGTATACATAAAGAGAAAATATAGAAATAGCTAAACATTTCTCAATGAACTGTAATTCCCTTGCATATATTTAAAACAAATACACCATCTAAAGATATTAATTAGCATATATACATAAAATTAAAGACTGGATAATATTTATTATTCATTGAAAATATACGCTAAAAGGAACCAACAATTAATATATAATTAATAATATATATTAATATATAAATTATCTTAATTAACATATATTTAAAAATTACATTAATTAATAATTAATAATTAATATATAATAATAAAATATATTAATTGAAATTTAATAATAATAAAATAAATTTAAATTTAATATCTTTATTTTTTAAAACTAAAAAAAATAATTAAAAAAAAGCGACCAACCCTAGGGCAGTCGCGGGCCCACCTTCCATCCACGGGAGTGGGGCAGTCGTGCCCTAGCCGCAAGGCTACGGCCACCGCGGTGGACACAGGTCCCTCGGCATCCACATAGTGGACGCGGGGAACCCTGCAGCCACCAGCGTGGTCGCAAACCCCCGCAGGCTACAATCCGCACAGGGGAGGAGGTGCGGGTTGAGCCTCGGCTCCCCGCCCTCCAACCCAAAATAAATTTTGCCCAAACAAAAATAAATTTTGCCCAAACAAAAATAAATTTTGATTTTGAATTTAATCAATTTGATTTTAAATAATCAATAACCCCATAAAATAAAATAAAAATAAACTAAAACCCCCAATTTCATTTATTCATAGTCTCATATAGAGACTAAAATATATTTTCCAGAATGACCAATAACAACAATATTGAAAAAATTTCCAGAATAACCTTGGTTTTCCAAAAACACAAACTTTGTTGAATAACTTTCAAATAAGCCAATTTTCTCAACCACAAAACCATATTTGGCAACCTAAGATGGATTTACACCCATTTATCTACTCCATTTAACCAGTCTTGACCCAAAAACAACCAATATTCCCAAAACCAAAACTTAAATTTAAGAACATTCATAGAGGTTTTAAGCAAGAAATATTCAAGAACAACCATTCCCCAATATTTTCTTTTATTTCTTTTAAAAAAAAAACCCAATAAAACAAGAAATCAAAGAGATGCACCCAAATCCTACCTCATTTCGCATTCCTAGCAAGATCTGATGAAGAGCCCAACCTGCAACTCAAGAAAACCTTCCTTCCCAAAATGCCCCAATCTCCTCCAAAAATCCTTCTCCCAAAAATGTTTTCAAAAATCCTCTCCAAAGATAATCCCCCCAAAAAATATTTTCAAACCTAGGGTAAATGGAAGAATCTCTGACCTAATCTCTTATTTTTGAATTTAAACACTTTATTTTAAATAAAATGAAAAATCATTCTTTTCAACTATTCAAATATTCTAAACTTGCTTTTCTAATTAAAAATCAAAATGCTTCTCTCTCTCATTTAATTTTATTCTTCTCAATATTAACAAAGCTAACATTTATATTTCAAAATATTATTGAGGGTAAAATATTTTTAATTAAAATAAAATCCCAAAATCAATCTTTCACACTATATCAAATATATATATATATATATATATATATATATATATATATATTAAACTTGATTTTCTTAAATAATTAAAATTAACCTTTCTATTCCAAAATGCAAAAGAGATTAAATTATTTCTATTTCGAATAAATTTAAATCTTTCCTTTCAAAATGCCTAAACTGAATAAATTCATTATTTAAAATTAACCATTAAATTGAACTTGCTATAAACATAAATAGAGTGATCTTTTTAATTAATGATTAATCACATAAAAGAAACCTATTTAATTTAGTTCCTCAACTACTAATGCGTAAATGAACACATTAAATCAAATTAAATACTTAGGATTAAATACTCAATTATTAACACACGCAAAGAACACAACCCAAGAAAGCCAACCAAATACACGACCCGCAAACCCAAACGAAAAGGGAAAATGACGAACCACAGACGACGCTCACTTGAGAATGACTAGGGTAAAATGAGGGTTTTATGACCACCTAATCCAAACTCTAAGGACGGAAGAGGTATACTCAAACCTGTGAATCCAGGTGAAGACAAACCTCGCACCTAGGCGGTACTATACCTGCAATCTCATGCAACCAGGAGTCACACAAGCATACATACATACATACATATATATATATATATATATAATGAAGGTGTTAGCTCAAGATTAATAACAAGAATCAGGAGAACAATTAAACTTAAACATAAGAATCGATGTGAAAGCACATTAATAGGTATGCACAATAATCATAATATTTAACTACAACATTACATAATGTTAAATCAACCATCCAAGAATGCCACATAAAAAGTCAACAAAGCCAAACCGGTTTTACAAAGCTGATTAGGGTAGGGGCACTACAGAGTTGATCTTTTGTAGTGTCCCTCCTCGACTTCTCTTTTGATTTATGCATGAATAGACTTATCTAGACTCTTATATGATGTTTTGATTTATATGTATGACTCTATTGACATCTCAGATGATATTTTCATCATGATAGACACTTATATGGACATATGATGTTTGATGACTTATGTGGATGATGACATTTATCCTTGATTATTATGATGATGGATTCATATTTGATGATCTCTATATGAACTTGTTATTTAGATGGATTATATTGCTCATGGGATTTTGGTGATATTGTGATTGTGTTAGCCCAATTTTATAATCATGATGATTGAGTTGATTCTAAAGTGATTGTGAATGTCTTCTAGTATCTTCGTGATAGGGACGATGTCATATCACTCATTGCAAGTAGGATATGGAATTGTGATTCTCTATCACTTGCATGTTTACTTATGAGATGTCACAACTCTCCTTTATCACTTTTGATTTGATACAATTTCTATTATATCTTTTTTGGTTGAGCTATTGAAAATGGTTGAATAAATATTATAAAAGGATAGATAATGGACCCACATACACACTTGGAGAATATAATTTAAAAGGCATTATTTATTTTTATTTATTTTTCCCATTCCCAATTATGGCACATGTTGTAGGAGAAATTAGAAGCTTCTAGAAGAATCTTCATTCTTTAATTCCCTTGCATGTAACTCCCCCACTAGGATATTAATCAATTTTGCATGGATCCAATATTGGAAAAAGAATCTCATTCTCAATTAATTTATCTAGATAGTGGAATTAAGGGGTTTTTCCTATATATTGTATGCAATTTTCAAAAGAAGGGAGTTGATTATTTTTTTGAAGAAAAGTTTTCTCAAGTAGTTTTTTTGGTAGTCACATTCTTCATTTGGAGAATTGTTAAGTTTGTTTGAAGAAATTTTTCCAAGCTTGCAAGGAAGAATCAAGGAAGGTTAGGCTTGAAGATTTGGAGAGGATTCAACATCAAAGGCTTCTCCAGGTTCCCTCCCTTTTTGCATTTTTACTTATGTAAATTTTTATATTTTCAAAAGGAAATATCTCCTCTTAGATTCTTCTATTTGAATATAATTTTCTGAAGGAAATTATTTCTTAAATTGTTAGATAGATTAATTAGAAAGGAAAAATATATTTTTCATTAAAGAAATGCATTGACAAAAGTTTTCTTTTAAAAAAAAAATGCAAAATGCAGATTTCTCTTTTATTTGTTAATCTATTTAAAAGAAAGAAATCAGATTCTACTTTTTCTGTTTTTGAAAAAATCATGCTTTTCAACATCTCTATTTGTTTTGAAAAACTCAAATTCTTTTATCTCTGTAAATAATTTCTTTCTCTATGCATATAATCATTTGTATTAAGAAATCTCTCTATGTGATATAGTATTTCAAATATGAATTCTTCTCAAATTTGTTGGATAAAATCCTCGTGGAAAATATTGTCTTGTTATCTAATTATTTTCAAGAAATCTCTCTCTGTGTGAATATTAATTTCCTGAGAATCTCATCAAAAAAAAATTGTTTATCTCAACATAAGGCAAAATTGTTGGATATGATCACTGTGAAATCAAAATTTAAACATTTACCTATCTCTGAGGTAATTTAGTTCTTTGTTGTATTGTTGAAACAAATTTCTCTATTACCTTTCATTCTTGTGATTAAATTCTTATTCTTATTTTTATAATAACGTTTATATATATATATATATATATATATATATATATATATATATATATATATATATATATATATATATATATATATATATATATATATATATATATATATATATATATATATATATATATATATATATATTTCAATATTAAAACTTATACAAAAAAATATATAAAATAATACAAAGTAGTTTCGAAGATTTTTTTTTTTGTTGCATAGATTAACCGGTCAACGCAGGGGGGGCGAAGTTATTACACCCACCGGGGAGTGGTACTCTCCACTACCCCTATGGTCACTATTACGGTAGTGGCCGCAGAGGGAGTGGAGGGCACCACAGTTGTCCCCTCATCACTACGCGCCTACACCCGTAGGTCCGCAGTGGTGATGGAACCCGTGGCCCCCACTCCCACTTGGCTATAAAATCGACTACAAAAAAAATTAATTTTTGGCAAATTTGGATTTTGTTAATTTTTTTAATTTAAATTTTAGTTTAATAAAATTGAAACTTAGGTAAATTTATAATTAATTTATCTTTCATAAATTTATAATTAATTTATCTTTAGTAAATTTATAATTGTCAATTAAATTATATCTAATTTTATAATTAGAATCTTTCAATCTATTTAAGATTTATTGGGTCACTTAGTTGGCATTTTAGATTCATTAAAAACAATTAATTCATATTGTTATGATTTGGTCCAAAATTTGTCTAATGTCTAAACTGATTGCTATTTTTTAACTAGTAACTCTATAATTAATTATTCTCGTGGTAGAAATAAAACATTGCTTAATCTTGCATGTAAATTACACTATTCTTGCATCATGCGAATTACTTATACATTATTTGCATTTATTGATAAGCGAGTTACATTTTCATCATCTTCATGCAAGTTACACATTTTAATTATCAATATGCGAGTTTCATAATTGTCATTATTGTGCAAGTTATATTTCAAGTTTGAAATATTAAATAGTTTAGTTGTAGAAGGATGGTATTTTTATCAAGTGGTACATGAATCCCATAGAAGTAGTTATTTCAATTAATTAAACTTTGCAATGTCTAATTATGCACATTCATTTCATAATTGTTCAAGCATGATGCTAATTAAAAGTTTTCATAGCTTCTTAGTTAGAAAACTAAACAAAGGAAGTCGGAAAACCAAAACCTAGCAGCGTTCAGTATTTACGGTGCCTCTAGGTCACGCTTACAGGTAATACTGTCATGTTGAACTACTACACTTAATGCCTAATAAAGCTGCATCAACGACATTTGTGGCATCATCCCTATAAATCATCGAGGAGTAATAAGGGACACTTGGAAGTTAAAATCCAAGGGGCGGGTAATCCCCCTTGGATCAATAATCTAATAAGATAATCCTTAAATGATTTTACATCTGCTGAGTTAAACCATAGTAAACCCCCTTTTGGGTTGATTGAGTGAAATACTTTTATGAAATTGATTTAATTTTGTAGAGTTGTTGATGATTGACAATTGGGTCAAGGGTGATGCTTATGATAGGTATTAGGATCTAGTTGTTTTAGGCCACAAGCAATAGGCCATCTTGAGCCTTTGCTTAAGTGCTACCATCGTGGGTAGCAACCACAGAGATACTGTCTGGGACATTGACTCTAGAAAGGGTTACGTACCCACCAAACAGTTTACATTAAACCATAGATTAGAAAATAGAACTACATACTTTACGCCTTGATCTCGTGCCAAAACGGGTATGTAGGCAGTCTAGGGACGGAGTTGTCCCTAGTACTCAGGCGTTCGTGGATGGGGTCTAAGTCTTGGTAAGAAGAAGGATTGCGAAGAATCCTAATTTGAAAGATAAGTGTAATAAAAGAAAAAAGTAATTTAATGCATACTCGGAAGGAATCCCGTATGGATTCGCTTGACTTCCCGAGGCTTTAAGCCAAATTCTGAGGCGGAATTGAAACTTGTATTATGTTACTTTGATTCCTCCTAAGGACGGTGACCTTGGTGCACTCCTATTAGAGGAGTGTAGTACTTAGTGAGTGACTCAGGACCTGAATGGTCCCGATGAGTCTAAGTCTCTGGCCAGAGCACCTCCTATCCCAATTGGATAGATGCCTACCCCGTTTGGGTAGATGCCTATCCCGTATTGGATAGATTAAACCTTTTGTTCCATATGGGTAGATGCCTAATCTGTATGGTTAGATCCTCATCCGGAATGGATGAATGCCTAATCCAAATGGATGGATGCGTAGAGTATGTGATTGAATCAAACATAAATGATTAAATTAAGAACAAAATAGAAGAAAAAAAAAAAAAGAGGTCAAAATTTTGTTGGGTTGAGTATAGTGGGTTATTACATGTGGGAGTATAGTGGGTTATTACATGAGATATTATTGTATATGTTGTATCGTGGGTTGGTGGTTGTAGGATTACAGGTACTAGACATTGACTCCACCTAGCTTCACAGATCTGAGTGTGTCTCAATCCCAATAGCAAATTGTTGGAGATGGCATGAGTTCCCTCTTTGCACTCTTAGATTAAGTTGTCATCCCTTGCCAGCCAATTATCTTGGCACGAGTTGTCGTGCTAGCATGTTGAGTTGTGCTCATTTTGTGCCATTGTGAGTATTTAGTTATTAACTTAATTAATGATTCATTAATATAGTTTATTAATGATTAAATTAAATTATTATATAGTTTGATTAATTAAATATTGTTGAGGGATTTATTATTATTTGATTTAAGCCTTGTGGATTTAATAGTTTATATTTTTATTTTTTATTTTTTATTTTTTATTTAATTATTTATTTGGTTTAATTGATTTATTGTTTAACTAATTATTTTTTATTTATTTATTGTTTAACATTTATGGCTTTTATTTGGTCTTGATTTAATAGTTATTTGGGCTTTATATTTATTTGTGACTATTATTTATTAATTGCCCTTGGCTTATTTATTATTGGGGCTTAGTTTATTATTTATTTATTTATATGATTCTGCATTGTTATAGTGCTATTTCTCTTGTGACTACATGTGGGTAAATAAATATATTATATTACTTACCTACCCTTTTATGGATATTGGCTAAAAAGCCTTAGGTAAATAAGTGTCATATTTGGGCATGGTAGGTAGATTATATAGTATTTTTCAATTTTCTTATTGGTTGGATTTTTGGCTATGGTTTGAATGAAATTTTATTTAATCGGTCGCCTATGGATTTTGTCAGGTTAGCTATTCTTGAGTTTTCTTTTGCAATTTTCATTCTTGGCTGGAATGTTTAGATTTGGTTTTGACTTGGCGTGGTTTGGATTTGTGGATTGTGCTTCATCAAATTCATTTGCCTTTACTTCAGGATCCAGGTCAGAGATTTTCTCTTCCTTTGTATTTTTTTTTTTTTTTGGAAAAGATTGTATGCAGTATGATTTTGGAAAGATTGTATTTGGAAAAAAAATTCTAGAATAAAACTATTGAAAATGAAATTAATATAGCTATTCTATATAGTTTTGGGGGGAAATAATTGTATATTTGTATATTGTTTATTGATGTGTATATTTGTATGTCTTACCTTGATGTTCCGAGCTATTGATTGATGCAAGTTATGGTTGGGAATGTTGATTTTGGTCATCTAGATCATTACCTTGGTGTTTTGGAAATCATTGATACTCTCTATGATTTTATGGTTGAGTCAACTCTGTCGAGTGTCTAATTTTGAGTTCTTCAATTAGTGTTTTTCTTCTAGTTTTACTTCCATTTTGTTAGTTCCTTAGAATTTATTTGTCGTGGTGTCCCTTCTCTGTGAGTTTTTGGTATTTAATTTGGTTCAGGAAATTTTATTTTGCCTTGTCATAATTTTGTGTCTCATCTATTGATATGCACTAAATCGGCATATGAGCTAAACAATTCATTGTATGCGCTATTATGTTTATTGTATGTGCTACTCTGGGTTTGGTATGCACTATTATGCATGTCATATGTGTTACTATTGACTATATGTGCTAAAGTGTTATTTATATACATTGTTTCAATTATTATATGTGCTAAATTGGAATGCATATGCGCTAATTTTTTTATCAGATGCGCTAAATTGTCTTGTAAGTGTGTTTGGATGATATCATCAAACTGAGTCAATTTTTCCAATTTTGCAATTTGTACCAGCAGCTTATTTTGATGTTTTTGAGTTTCCTAGTATAGCCTTATGTTCAGATTTGACTATTTTAGTGTATTTTGTACTCCGACAAGTGAATTAACCTTGTCATAGAGGTTGTTTATATTGCTCCAGCATGTATATGTAATTTTTTGTTGAGGTTATGATCTTATTATTTTCTATCAAGTTGATGAGCCTCATTGTAGAGGTTTTATTTATATGTATGGAAGATTTTGATTATGGCCATATGATTTATTGCTTATGTTGAAGCTCTTGATTATTGGCATTTTTGGCTTTGGCAATTGGTTGCATTGTGTATGTTAAGGGATATTTGTTGATGTTGCATTGAGCCTCCTTTTTGTTATTGTTGTATTTCCCTTGCGATCTTCAAACATGGTAAGGGGGAGTGGGCTTTCATGTGATGACCGAGGTCATGAGAGATAGGCTACTAGGAGGTTCATAGTAGGGATGCTTAGAGTTTAGACCATGAGGGCACATTGAAAGTTTTCCTTGTTGTAATAAATGATAATATTAATAATTAATTAGATGGGTTGAGTAATTAGGATTCATTTAATCAAGATAATAATGGATGTGAGCCCCAAGACTTAGCCCTAGGGGGCTATTTTAGGATAAGCTTGGAAAGACCATTATGATGGCAAGTCAATCTCCCTTATTCTCTCATAGGTTGAGATGGCTCCACATGACCATTAGGATGATATGCCCTTCTTTATGAGGATAGCATGTAGAAACATGTCTATCATGGTGAGGTTCCCTTATATGTTAGGATAGCATGTGATGACACTCCACTCCTACATGTATCCTTGTCCTTGGTTCTTGATCTTTTGCCATGATTGTTGATACACCTCTAGGAGTTTCTATATTTGGTGATTAGCCTTGTGATATGTTTTGGCTTATGTTATTGAGTTGCTTCTTGTTGTGGTTTTGGAGTTCTTGAGTCTCTTGGGTTTTTAGGTGCCAACCTAGGTCTAGAGTGTGTATGGGACCTTGTGTCATCTCCTACCAGGGGAGTGGTTCCTTTGGTTCCACATGGTTAGATGGTTTGATGCCTTCTTCCATTGGGATGTTCTTCATTGGATACTTCATGTGTGAATGTGGATTCTTCAATTCTTAGTTTATGGATGGTGTAAAGTGGAAAATCGAACCCTAGGTGTTCCCCCACTCCAAGGAGAGAGAAAGGAGGTCACTAGGATTGACGGTTTTCACTTAGGAGAGACTTTACATTCAAAAGAGGGGTTGAAACTCACAAGATCCAATCCCACACAATGCAAGATTGAATTCTAAATGAGTTTCAAGGGTTGAGACAGCAAGGATACCCTCTTTTGTAAAGAATGTACATAGAAGGATTGAACTAGGAGTGCATGTAAAGTAAGAAAGATTGCTTGTAGATGGAGATAGGGACATAGGATGAAGCTGCGGACCTGAAATTAGCAATAAAATGTTGAGACGATGTTGTCCTGCAAGTTTGAGTGAAAGTTGACGAGACGATGGCGCCCGGAGTGCACACGGTCCTCCGAATAATCCGCAAAATGAAGGGGGATCTGTTCGTCTCGGCACAAGGATTCCAGATCTTCAATTACAGCCGCGTACCTGCAACCTACACATAGAAAAGAGAGGACAATTGGGGGGTTAGGGATTAGGGGTTTTCCTTCAAGTCAAACCCTAGTTTTGGAATTAACCAAGAAATGAGAATGCTATAAATGTAAATGTTTGTATTCTTACATGTGAAGGTGTAATGATGTTGTATGTTGTATGTTGTAGGTGATCTCCTCTTCAATGGTTGAGTCCTTGTCTTGAATGCAACACCTAGCCTTGAATGGAGACCTAGAATGCTCAATTGCTTGAAGGAATGCTTGAATGTTTGAATGTTTGCCTATCGCTTCTGCCTCTTGCACACATGTTTTTTCTCCCCTTTTTCTAGGAGGGGAAATGTAGTTTATATACTTGTCAATTAGGGTTAGGAGACTGATTTTTCCAACCTTAGGCCAACCTAGGAACATTATTTTTCAAATTGCAAACTTGAAGACTCGATGCCCAACAAGAGACCGGGCCCAAAATAGGGCCAGGGACCAAGGCGTTGGGCGCCATGGTCCTGAGGGACCAGGGCGCTAGGCGCCATGGTCCTGAGGGACCAGGGCGTTGGATGCCATGGTCTTGAAGGACTAGGGCGCTAGGCGCCATGGTCCCACCTCCCGGGACAGCAGGGTGCAAGGAGGATCAGGCCAAGGTGCAGAAAGATGCAGTTTTTGGTGTCGTAAACAGGTTTCGAGGTCTCCACTTAGGTTCAACGTTGCACCGCCATCGTGAAGACCCAAATGCAATCAAAATTGCAAGTGTCACAATTTTAGGATGCTACATTTAGCCCCCACTTTAGTGGGAGTATAAGCATATGCCCATACTTCCGGTAAAGTACAAGGAAACAACATTGAAAGACTTTCACCACGTCAAGGAGGCAAGATACACCAAGCCCCCAGTGGACTAAGGATATTATGACTTCGATTGACAAAGTAAAAGGGAAGATCATGAGGGAGAACCATGACTATCAGTAGTAAGGTTCCCTCACTATGAGTCATGCAAGAAAAATACCAAAAAATTTCAAGGCAAAGCTAAGTTCGCCAAGAAATTTTCAAGAATCTTGAAGAGATATGAACAGAGTGTATGCCCCCTATGTTAAAGCGATCACACATGCCTCATTAGGGGTGATGGCTTTAAGGTAGTGATACACATAAGAAATGAGATAAAGGATCATGTTATCACAAAGATTTAGCCCCCCAAGTGTGAGATAAACCCAAGGATAATAGACAGAAAACACAAATCACGAGGTGACTTTGCTTTCCTTGGGGTCAGTATGTTGTATGATAATTCATGTATATCATATGTATGTATGCATAATTGTTCTTCATTCCCCAATCAAGGAAGGCCACCTAGAAGAAGGGAACACATGTGTCTTTTGAGTCAACATGAGAGAGACCAAAAGAGATCTCAATGCTTTGCATCGTCCTCAAGTAGACAACACTAAGGACAACAAATAGAAGAATGGGAATAACACATAGAAGAAGTAACAAAAGAGATCAAGAGAGGAGGAGAGAGTCTGCTATGCTAATGAACTAGTCTAGCACGTCATCTACCCCCCGATCTTTCTGATCAATATTTTGGGAAGGCAGGAAACACGCTAGAGGAGGAACATCCAACATAGCAGATGGAGCTATCACAAGATCCAAACAAGGGCCATGTCCATGTTCCAAGCCATGTTGTTCTTGTCTAGGAGCTAGGATAAGTGCTTTAGAAAATTCGTTAGATAAATGGTTATCAATGTCAACATATTCATATTCGCTATCAGAAAAAAGAGAAGTAACATTTTCATCAGGAATAACATTTTCATCTATATCATCATCAAGATTTATAAAAATAGGATCTTTAACTCGCACAGGATCAAAACCATCATGTATCTTATGTTTAGGAGATTTTGGCTCAATTTTCGACTGAGGAGAAAATGGAATAATACTAGCTGAAGGTATTTTTGGGGATTGCAAAGTTTGAGAAGCAGCTGCACAAGCTCTAAGATGACGCTTTCATCGGCGTTCATGCGCAGAACGATTTTGTCTAGTCTTAGTAGGAAGTTGAGAAAATTGAGGAGGAGGAATGTTCTCATCCTTATCACTTGGGTGTTTAGGTTGTGGTCTCTTAGGTTGGATAATAGGAGAAGAGGAAGGTCTCTTCTCTCTATAAGAGGAAGGAGGAGGAACTGCTCCATATAAAGGAGGAATATCTGGTTTAGGAAGGAGACCAAGTCCATCATGATGAGGAGGTATAGGTCTACCTTTAGAAAGTTTATTAGACATAGCCATAGTCACATCCACAGGGATGGGTCGGGAATCTTCTTGAGGAAAGACATTAGTTTTATCTTTCAAAGGAAGAACTTCTTTCTCAAGAATGATAGGAATATCAAGTTTGGGTGTTCTAGGTTCACTTAGAGATAGGATCATATCTTTTTCCCACTTTTGATAAGATTTGAAAAGATGATCACTTCGCGGTGGAAGAGATTGGAATTGCTTAGGCCAAAAATAATCAATAGGAACGCTAGAAGTTCTTTCATCTAGTTTAAAGAGACTATGATTGACAGTAACAACTTCACCATTATGGGGAAATTTCAAACACTTGTGAATAGGAGAAGCAATAGCTTTCATGGAAGATAACCAAGGATAGCCTAGCTTCACACGAAATTGTTCGGATGATGGAATAATAACAAAGCTCACATCAAGGGATTTGTTATGGACCTCAATAGGTAATGTAATAGAACCAATTGCAGGAGAAGAAAATGCATCAAATAATTTCACAACCACATTTGTTTTGTCATAGATCACTTGATTCAATTGCAAAGTAAAAATAAATTCTTCAATAATGACATTAACCATGAAAGCAGGATCAATAAGCACTCCATGGCAAGGTGTATTCTTGACTTTTGCAACTATATATAAAGGACCATCAGGTGCCCCGATAGTTTCACTAGAATCAAATGTGATGGAAGGTTCTTTAGGGATTTTCTGCTGCTCTACAAAGTTAATCACATTCGGAGTCATAGACACAAGACTATCAAGTGAGAAAGAGGAATCATTAGTCTCAATCACATTAGAGGTATGAGAAGGTAATGGATCAGTAAAAATCTTAAGATTTTGGTTAGGAAGAGCTACAGATGTGTTGCCTTTATCATTCACACCTGAAACAGAGATAGTATTATTATCAATCAAATCTTGAATTTTACCCTTTAAAGCAAAACATTTTTCAGTATCATGCCCAGGTTGATGATGAAATTGACAAAAAGATTTGTTATCAAAATAGGGTGAATTAATCTTTGCAGGATCTATTTGCTCTATAGGAGGGAGAGTAAGCACATTTTGTTCCAATAACTTATTCATAATACTATGCAATGATTCATTCAAAGGAGTAAAATTTCTTTCTTTCTTGAAAAACTTAGAAATAGGAGGCACACCTGATGCTGCATTCACATTGTTGTTGGTGATGTTTTCATTGAATTTGATGAACTCTCTATTCGGTTTAAACTTCCCAAATGGTTGTTGACTACTATCACCCTTATCACTCGGAGCCATAGGATTTGCTTGTTCCATTTGACTCACAGTCAGGTGATAATTGTGAAGAGTTGCACACAACTGTTGGAAAGAAGTAAACTCAGAAAACAGAAGTTTTTCTCTAATATCTTTTTGTAAATTAGAAATAAAGATTCTTTGAATATCATTGTCAGGTACTGGAAAAGGAATTTGAGCACATAAATGCTTATATCTACCAATGAAATCAGTCACTTTTTCTTTAACACCTTGTTTACAATGCATTAAATCAATCAAAGTAACTTTAGGACTTATATTGTTTTGAAATTGTTGAATAAAAGCATTTGCAAGTTGTTGGAAAGGAGTAATAGAATAGGAAGGCAACGAGAAATACCATTTTAGAGCCTTATCTCTTAATGTTCTAGTAAACAGTTTTGCAAGCAACCTTTGGTCATGAGCAAAATCAGTACATATTGTTTGAAAGGTCTTAACATGTGTTAGAGGATCACCTTTACCATTATAAAGCTCCAACTGCGTGACTTCAACATGCTTAGGGGGGATAGCTCAAACAATGTCAAGAGAAAGTGGGCTCGCATTATCAAATGTGGGCACACTAAACTTAGACTGATTCATAGAGGCAATTTGTTGCTATAAAGAAGAGACAGTTTGTACAAGATTGTTAATGGTCACTTCAGTCGAAGAGTTCATATTAGACATGTTAGATTGTGATGGAGGTATTATGTTATTGAAAGAAGGTATTGATTGAGAGTAAGGTGGCGGGACACTATGATAGTTAGTCATGGGAGATGATTGGAAAGGAGGAACACTACAAGGAGGAATGGAATGATTAAACGAATTGTCCCCATGCATCATGTTCATTTGTGGAGATGTAATAGGGACACTCATTGAAGGAATGAATGAAGAAGTCGGATTGAATGAAGGAAGAGGGTTGATTGAAGAAGAAGGATTGCCCCCATGACTGGTGATCATAGGTGGAATGTTTTGTATTGAAGTAGTCATTATGTTTGATGTAAAAGTAGGTATACTAGCAATAGAAGTTGTCAAAGGGGTAGAATGATTGACCTGAGTAGGAGGTTGTGTATAACCTAAAGTTTCGGCACAACTCTTCATAGGCATCACATTCGAATCCACAATGTGTGCAATACTACACAAAATATCAATTCCATTCTTATCACTTTGAACCATACGTTTTAGACCCTCAATTAATGAAAGAGCTTGACTATCGGGGTATTCTTGAGACATCCATTGCTGAAAATCATCAAATTGGTTATCCAATTTCGAAAGTTGTTCTACAGAAACCTCATGGAGAGCTTCTTCATCATTAAGAGGATTAGAGGAATTACCCATGTCCTCGTTAAAAGGGCCATTCAAATTAGGTTCCATCTCCTCGGTAATTAAACCTTGGAAAGACTTAATTCTAAGGCTTCGTCTAACGGGAATAGTGTAAGTAGGGCTTATTGTTGTAAAACTCATACACTAGAGAGGGAGAGAAGATTTTGAATTTTGAAAATAAAGTTGGCAAAATTGAACAATGAGTTAATGATTATCCAATTTGAATTTTGTGAAAGAAGAGGGAAACACAACTTCCAAGAAAGGTAGGCACAATTGAAAATTAGGGCCAAGGGGGTAGCACTTAATTTTAATTGTTATCTAGAAAATTGAAATCTTGAATTTTGAATTTATTTTCGAATTTAGAGGTAGCAAATTTCAATAAAATAAGCCAATCTCCTAGATTTAAGCTGTTAAATGCAATCATGACAATCTCCCGAAATTTCGGAAAAAATGTCTGGGACCGTGGCGAATGGAGTGCACATGGTCCTCGCAACTTTTTTCGAAATTTTCAGGGATGAGAGATATGATGATTTTAAAGCTAATCTGAAAAAATTCAGTGATTTTAAGATCTGTAGATAGGCCAAATTAAAGTTGCAATCTCAAAATTGAACCCTACCAAGATTGTTGAAAAATGCAAAATTTGAATCTTGAAAAAGAGAGGGAAACTAAAATTTTGAATTTTATGATTTTAGAGTGAATACTAAAAGCAATGCAAGCTTTGAAATTTAAAAGTTGACTCAATTTCATGCAAAATTCAATTTTGAAAGCGGAAATCAAAGTTGCTGCAATTAAACACTTAATTTCAAAAGTCACAAATTGCAAATATTTGAATAAAGCACTGAAACTTCGAATGAATGCCAACACACTTTTCAGATTTAGGACAGTAAGAAACACAATTTTGACACAAATTTTAATTTCAACAATTTTTGAATGATTAAAAGCCTTAACCCAAGCAATCACTAGACCAACTTTGACTTTAATTTTGGAAGTGTTAGAATTGATGAAATCAGCCAAGATTCTGGATTCTAGCAGAAAAATACAGTAAGATCTAGCTCCCGAAATTTCAGAAAAAATGTCGGGGACAATGGCGCTCGGGGTGCACACGGTCCTCGCAAATTTTTTCAAAATTTTTCAGGGATGAGAGATATTATGATTTTGTTGCGGAATCCAAAGTTACAGCCGATTTGGAGGTGTTTTGATCAGTGAAATCATTGGTCAAAGGTTGAATCAAGAGGGTTAAAAAAATTAGGGTTTTGACACTTAACCACTTAATTTTCAGAATTAAAGCACAAATATGAATTGACAATTTGCAATAGAAGGGTAGATCTGAAACAAGCATTAACAATTAAACATTTCACAAGTTCAATTACTAAAAAGAAAATTTAGGGTTTTTATGCAATTAACCTCTAAAATTTGCAAAAGATCAAACATGGAAATGTAATTAAGGAAGCCAATTTTTTTTTTTTTTTCAGATCTAACCATGAATAATCAGAATTAGGATGTTCATGTTAGGTTCACCAAAATGTAAAGCGGAAAATCGAACCCTAGGTGTTCCCCCACTCCAAGGAGAGAGAAAGGAGGTCACTAGGATTGACGGTTTTCACTTAGGAGAGACTTTACATTCAAAAGAGGGGTTGAAACTCACAAGATCCAATCCCACACAATGCAAGATTGAATTCTAAATGAGTTTCAAGGGTTGAGACAGCAAGGATACCCTCTTTTGTAAAGAATGTAGATAGAAGGATTGAACTAGGAGTGCATGTAAAGTAAGAAAGATTCGCTTGTAGATGGAGATAGGGACACGGGATGAAGCTACGGACCTAAAATTAGCAGTAAAATGTCGAGATGATGCTATCCTGCAAATTTGAGCGAAATTTGACGGGACGATGGCGCCCGGAGTGCACATGGTCCTCTGAAAAATCCGCGAAACGAAGGGAGATCTGTTCGTCTCGGCACAAGGATTCCAGATCTTCAATTACAGCCGCGTACCTGCAACCTACACACAGAAAAGAGATGACGATTGGGGGGTTAGGGATTAGGGGTTTGCCTTCAGGTCAAACCCCTATTTTGGAATTAACCAAGAAATGAGAATGTTGTAAATGTAAATGTTTGTAATGTAATCAAGTACTGATACCTTGTTGTAAGAATGTTTGTATTCTTACATGCAAAGGTGTAATGATGTTGTATGTTGTATGTTGTAGGTGATATCCTCTTCAATGGTTGAATCCTTGTCTTGAATGCAACACCTAGCCTTGAATGGAGACCTAGAATGCTCAATTGCTTGAAGGAATGCTTGAATGTTTGAATGTTTGCCTATCGCTTCCGCCTCTTGCACACATATGTTTTTTCTCCCCTTTTTCTGGGAGGGGAAATGTAGTTTATATACTTGTCAATTAGGGTTAGGAGATTGATTTTTCTAACCTTAGGCCAACCTAGGAACATTATTTTCCAAATTGCAAACTTGAAGACCCGATGCCCAACAAGAGACCGGGCCCAAAATAGGGCCAGGGACCAAGGCGCTGGGCGCCATGGTCCTGAGGGACCAGGGCGCTAGGCGCCATGGTCCTAAGGGACCAGGGCACTAGGCGCCATGGTCCTGAAGGACCAGGGTGCTAGGCGCCATGGTCCCACCTCCCGGGACAGCAGGGTGCAAGGAGGATCAGGCCAAGGTGCAAAAAGATGCAGTTTTTGGTGTCGTAAACAGGTTTCGGGGTCTCCATTCAGGTTCAACATTGCGCCGCCATCGTGAAGACCCAAATGCAATCAAAATTGTAAGTGTCACAATTTTAGGACGCTACAGATGGATAATGTAGCAGATGGATTTATTTGATCATATGACATATGTAATTGTGGATATCATTAGATTAATGTATTTGCCCTTAGTCCTTGAGAACCTTGCTCTTTGATGTAATTAGATAATAAATATGTAATGTTAGATGATTCCCTATGACATGGATTATGACTCTAGTAAAAGGATATAATGATGTATCATATTGTATCTTGTGATTGTTCATTAATGGAAATAATGATATTGGATTCATTGTTGTGCATTTGCAATATGTGCATGTGGTAAATTAATTGAAACGGACTAGTTATGTGATTATATCATAATGGAAAGAATAAAGGATAATAGAAATGGTATGCATTGGATTAGTTGTGATTATAGTATTATTGCTTATGATTGGTAGTGTAAGTAATGACATTGAGATAACCTAGGGAAGTTAATGTTATGTTGTGCTTATTTCCACTTGTGTATGTTCATGGTGCTTATTTCCACTTGTGTATGCCTACTGTCTTGCCTTGCCATCGAGTCTATCCTGCATCCACGATGTATTTCATGTTTATGTTCTTTGACCTTATCATCCTGATGTGACCCATGTTCTTGATTGGAATGCTTTGCAAGTCGAGGACGGGCAGCTTTCCATGGAGCCCGTCTGCATTCTTTAGCATCAGGATTTGACCCTCAAGGGTCGTAGCATTGAGCAGGTAAGGGTCCTATGGGACCCAAGTGATGAGACTTCAATGACATGGGAAGATGCAGTAAAGATGAGAGAGCTTTATTCTTATCTATTTTAGGCTTCCAGGAGTAAGTCTAGCCTTTGGGGGGAGGATGTAGTACCCCTCCTTGATCAAACTCTTTTTGTATGTTTTGATTGACTTCAGTGAAACATTATCGTATATTGATTCAGATTTTATGTGATGTTATTTCATGCTTGATCTAGATCTGTGGGGTATGATTTTATGCAGTATCCCAATGCTTATGATTAATGTTATTTTATGGATCATTATCATGGACTAACACTCTTACCTTATATATGTGATGTGTTATTTATATGTTGTGTGTTTGCAAGTGTATTGGGATGCGATGGGATGATTTTCCTTCACTCACTCTGGTGGGATAGGGAACGTCACTATTCTCCTTCATCGATGTGCATACCATGTCTGTATATATATTTGTCTATATGCACATGTGGTTCTTTGGTGTAGGACATTGCAAGTACTAGTACTGGGTAGGTATGAGGTGTCGACTCCACCTGACTTCACAGGTCTGAGCATGCCTTATATGTCCGATGGGAGTGGAGGAGATAGTTGTTGGACCCTAACTTGACCCCCAGTTACACTCATGTGAGTGT
This sequence comes from Cryptomeria japonica, assembly GCF_030272615.1. Lineage (NCBI taxonomy): Eukaryota > Viridiplantae > Streptophyta > Pinopsida > Cupressales > Cupressaceae > Cryptomeria > Cryptomeria japonica. The sequence continues at coordinate 595,674,537 of NC_081409.1, forward strand.
TGTCAGTCGGTTGTCTTTCTCATCTGAATTGTATGTGAGTCATAGTGCTTTGGTCTAGTCATTTGTGAGTCATCATTTGATCATCCTTCATTTTATGTGTTTTCATTTATTTAAATGGCTATTTAATTGAATGGATGATGCTATCTTATGTTGGTGTAATTAGTTAATTATTATGCTCTGAGATTATTGATTTAATTAAATTAATGAGTTGCTAGATTAAATGGTTAAATGGCTTATTTCATTGTGTAAAGTTGCATTAATATATTTTATCGAAAGAAATAAATAATTGCCTAGCCATTTAAATGTTGAATACTTATGTTGAAAGAAACTATTTTTGGAAATAGAAAATTAATTAAAGCTTTTCCTTTTTACCTTTCCATTTGACTTTTGTATTTTGTTTCTTTTTGGAAAAGAATTCTTTTTGGAAAAAAGAGTAAATCTAATTGCTTTTTACTTTTTAAATAATTTAATCTAATTGGTGGAGAAAACTTTCAACCTAGAAAGTTTAGGTTGAAATTTTTTCCCATATATTCCTAGAAATTCAAGAGAATGGGAGAGCTGGAAAATTTGGAAGAGAAATTTGGGAAAACCATTCTCAAGGAGGAGATGGAATTCAATTTGGTTTGCAAGGATTGGGGATTCTCCATCATTTTGCTTGCTAGTTTGCTTCAAGGTTGGATAATCTCTTCTTGTTTTAAATTTAATTTTGACTTTTTTAGTTGCTTCTTATGTGTTGAAAAAATACAAATCTCCTTGTAAATTCTTGTGGAATGGTTGGAATGGGAGAAGAAATGCCTGTTATTGTTGATTTTATGAAGCTTATATCATATTTTGCTTATAGGAAAGAAAAGGTTCATTTCTATATTTGTTGTATGTTTTTGTGTTCTTGAAAATCAACTTCTTGAATTACCTCTTCTATTTGGAATAGAATGAATTAGATTTGGTTTGTTGTGTGCTTCTTAGTATCTAATGGCCCAAGATTTGGGGTTTATGTTGGCAAAAATTGGTTATTGCCTTTGTGCTTGATGCAAGAAATTATTCCTGTGTATGGAAGTAAGGAAATTTGATTTTAATCCTTCTCCTACGTGTTGAATTCTTCGATTGTTGCCTAAATCTTTATTTATTGGGTTCTTGTGTAATTTTCATTCACCATTTACCTTATTGGTAAATATCCCTTTGAAATTTGGATTTGGCACTGTGTATGTGTGTTCCCGTGAAATGAATCGAAGATGAATCGTGTTCATTTATAAATGGTTTTATATGCTATGAGGGCATGCATTTTATTTGTATTTTGGACATTACCTTACCCAGTGGCAGGCTAGTCCCACCACGCGGGTTGGTAGTGTCTGCTACCCGCAGGTAGCAGTACTACCGGTCGGTAGGACTGCTACTAATTCATAGGACTGCTACCGGTTAGTAGGACTGCTACCGATTGGTAGCAATGCTACCGGTCGGTAGCGGCTGCTACCGATGGTAGCAGAACTACCGATCGGTAGGCCTGCTACCAGCCGGCAGCAGTACTACCAGTAGGTAGTGCTTGCGGCCTTGGCAGTAGCACTACCGTGGGTTGGCCTTGGCCCCCGCGTGACCTTGTACCCTTCACGGTACAAATTTTTTATGTGCTATGAACTTAAATTTTATAAAATGAAATATTTTAAAGTGGTTTTTATGTTAAATAAAAAAGTGATTTTTATTATGTGGGTTAATAAATTTATCTATGGAAATCAAGGCATAAATTAGTAATTCAAATTGGTTAATTTGGATATATTCTGGAAATGGATTAAAATGCCTATTAGGAATTCAAGTTTTATTCACTTGAATATTCAATGTGAATTTTATCCTTGATGGAATATTGATTTGGAAATTGAATAGATGTGAATGTCATAAAAGAGTGTTTTATTTAATTTTCAATCAATGATGTTGCAAGTGCTTATGATGCTGATTTTCTCAAAGATTGTCTGAGTGCGAACTTAGTGAAATTAGCTTTCGTTGCAAACAATTATATTGTGTTATTTCTGGTCTATGGTTCAGTCATCCTGTGGTGGCGTATTTGGTACCTTTGACCAAGTGAGATATGATGGCTTCATTGTCTTAACCATGTAGTGTCTTTGCCTTATGGTTAATGTAGTACCCATCCTCGTTTGAACTCATTAGACTCATATTTTATTATTGTTTACTTTCAGTGGATACATTACCATGATGTGTTATTCAGACTTATATGACATTATTTCATGCTTTATCTAGATATGAAATGCATAATTTATTTGTAGTATTTCAATACTTGTGATTTATGGCATTTTATGGATTATTGCTATGTATTGACACTTTATTTTATCTATGCAATGTGAAATTATATGTTGCATGTCTGCGAGTTTATTGGATGCAAGGGAATGATTTTCCTTCACTCGTTCCGGTGAGACAAGGAACGTCGTGATTCTCCTTCATCGGTGTGCATGTCATATTTTCTATATTATATATATGCATGTGTGGTTCGGTGATGCAGAATATTGCAGGTACAAGTACCGGGTAGGTACAGGGTATCATCTCCACCTAGCTTCATAGGTTTGAGGGTGCCTTATATTTATCTGATGGAAGTGGAGGAGGTAGTAGTTGACCCTATATTACATAGTTACACTCTTGTGAGTATCGTCAGTTGGTCATCCTCTCAGTTTGTTTAGCCTTCGTATTTTACCGTTTGACCTTTTTATGAGTCTTTGCTTGGGGTTTGCTCAGTTTGTGTGTTTAGTGGATTTAATTAACTAATTAAATTTATGGAGTTATCTCATAGTTGGTGTTTTTTGAATTATGTATTTTATGCATTGAGATTTTAAATTTAATTAATTAAAAGAAATTATTAAATTAGATTGCAAGTTGCATTGGATTCGAATTATATCTTATTTAAATTTTAGTGAAAAATAAATTAGATTAATTTCATTTATTGTTTCCTAGAATTTTAAATAAATAAATGAATAAAAGAATAAATTAGAATTAAAGTATTGCTTTATTTTCTTTATTTAGAAAATTAATTAATTTGCATGAGAAAAGAAAAAAAAAAAAAAATGATTTTTGCTTATTGCATGTTAATTTATCCCTGTGTCAGGAATTAGAAAAGGAAATAAAATTGCTTTTATTACTAAAATTAAATATTAGGTTTTGGGGAAAAATGTATGCAACCTAAAATTTTAGGTTAAAGAGAATAGATCTTTCTCTTTTTGGTACACAAGGAGGCAGAGATTTTGGGAAGAAAATTATTTTTGAAGCAATATTTTGTTGAAGAAGAAATTATCAGAGGATTGCCAGAAGAAGGATTGGCTTGGATAACCGGTACAGGACTGAGTTCTTCCACGTGAATCTTCCAGGAAAGCTATACGGGTTGGGTGGCCTCTTCTGGTTGTTTTTAAAGAAAATATTTTATTTCTTCCCTCTTTCTGAATGATGTGTGTGTATAATATTTGTCAAATCCAAAACCCTTTTCTGGTTATTTCGTATTCTTGGCTAAAATTCATTCCTGAAATTAATTTTAGTTTATGGAAAGAAGTTATTTCATGGGTGTTTCTAGATTAAATTTTGTGAGGATTTTGGAAAAGTTATTCTGGCAAATTTTGCCAAGATGATTTACTATGCATAAAAGTTGCAAGTTTTGGTAGAAAATGGGTTTTACCAGAGAAAATATTCCCTCTTGTTTGGGTTGGTTTCAATATTTGGCTATGGTTGTTCTGTCAATAATTGTACATCTCTGTAAAATTATTTAGTTACTATAGAAATAAATTTAATTATTAATTAAATTTATTGGGTTATTAAAAGTAAGGGAAAATTGTTTTATTATATTCTTTGGAGAAAATATGTATTAATTAAACTCCCTAGAAATAAATTGTATTGGAAATAAATTTAATTGGAAATAAATTTTATTGAAAATAAAATTTAAGGTTTTTAGGTTATTGAAATTTAATATTTTAGGTTATTAAAATTTAACATTTTTTTAGGTTATTGAACCTTTTTTAAAAAATATATAAAAAAAAAAATGCATGTAGGGAAGGTTGATAGTTGCTACTGACAGTAGTACGGCTACCCTACAGTACAGTATTACCGACGGTAGCATGTTACCGGCGGTAGCATCTACTACCGTAAGGTACGATAGCATTGCTACTAGCAGTAGCACCTGCTACCGTAAGGTAGTATGTACTACCGATGGTAGTACCTACTACTATGTGGTAGCAAGGATTATTATAAATTCGCTTTTCCTGGTTATTTCTCGTGCAAACCGAAATATGGTACTTTCAGATTTCCATGCCAGAGTTATAAAATTTGGTTCTAATTAATTTATTATATATATTAATATATAAGTTTATTTTAATTTTTGGACATTATATCATTTAAGTATTATTTTAATACTGTGCAAATTAATTCATGAGTTTATATATATATAAATTAATTCAGAATTTAGCTATTTTTAGAAAAGCTTATAATTTAAGATTATATATTTATGCTTGGAAATACATTAGGGGGTTAATTTTAATGCGATTTTATTTAACCTTATTGGACAAATGACAACATTGATTTCTTTGTATTAATATAGTTGTATTTTCTTATGTTCTGGAAAATCTTTAATTGAAAGAATTTTATGCTTTTGGTTGTTTAAAGAGAAGATTGCCTGTATTAGGATCTTGTGTAAATGGTATTTGCAGTCAAGCTTAATTTCATTACAATTCTGGTTGAGTTATAGTTATATCATATGTTGATATATCCCCTTGGTTAGGTATTGTTGTATAACCCTGTTGATGTGAGCCATTGTGTGTTATGTTTCCAAATGGTCAAGCTCGGTTTAGTGATTGTGTATCCTTCATCTGTGGTTTGTCAAGATTAGATATGACTGTCAGTTTTGCCATAGAGTTCTCGTAGAGAGACCTTTCGTATTAGTGTCCTATGAGAGAGAGTGGCTTTCGACCAAGGGTCACACTCGAAGTGGATGGCAAGATAACCCCTCGAAAGTTAGTTAAGAAGTGATAACCTAATAATTGATTGGGGGGGGGGGTAGTTTAAATATCAATTAAGATAATGTGCCTCACACATGGTTGAGTGCTTGTATAGGCTCAGGATGTGGTTAGAAGGCCTAGAATGGTAAACTTACCACCTTGTCTTCACGAAAGGATTGGTAGGGTCCACATGAGGCTTAGATGGAGCCAGAGGTTCGGGAGAGGTTACCAGGATAACCTAGGATGGGGGTCGAGACCTATGGAGGCCTACCAGGGTAACCACCTTAAGCCTTGTGATGACACTCTCTCCTTAGAGTCACTAGTTTTTGTGAGTTGAGTCACATGGATGTTTGCGGAGTCATGTAGTTCTATCATACTTGTCTTATTTTTCTTTCTTGAGGGTCTTCTACTATCTCCTAGCATGGTGGGGTGGTTCCATTTCGGGATCACATGGTTGGGTGGTAGTGCCACTTCCCATCAGATATTCTAGATTGTATCTTCAGGCGAGGAAAGGCTTCGCTAGTGTTTCTTGGTTCATGGTTTATGTACCAGCTCTTGTTCATGATCATTGTTCAGTTGAGACCTTGTGGTCGTTGTATCAAACTTCTATGTAGCCTTGATATTGTAACTTTTGGATTCCGTGGTATTTTTGGAAGCCATGTGTTTATGGATATTGTAATATTATATCAGTGGAATGTATGTAAATTCAGCTGCTTTAATCTTCTATATATATGATCTATGGGAAAATAAATGCATTGGAATACTTTGATTCTTTCATTATGGAATATAGATGTATGTGTAGGTTTTATCTTAAGCATTTCATTTTCCTAATTAGATGGACAATTGGATTAACCATGGTGTTAATATAATCTATGAATTAATCTTCGTTGGTAACCCTTAGGAAATCATGTGTTAGACTACCAATGTGTTATTAAACGTGCTATTGTTATAATTAATGCACTTAATCTTTAAAAAAAAATATTTCACCATTTAGTTTCCTAGTTGTGTTATTTTCCTTTAGGGTTTATGGCGGGGCATTACAGTTAACCAAGATTCAGTATGCCCTTGTTTTGACCACTTATTTTTTGGATAGTGGTGTTATGGTTGTCTGCTTTACCATAGGGTCCTCATGGAGTGACCATGTTTGTTTAGTGTCCTTTGAGAGAGTGGCTTTCCAGTGGAGGTCGTACCCAAAGTGGTTGGCAAGATAACCCATTGAAAGTAAGATAATAAAGTGATAATCTAATTAATTAATTAGGTGGGTAGTTCATAACATTTAATAAGATATTGTACCTCGTGCATAGGTGAGTGCTTGTACAGGGCTCATAATGTAGTGAGAAGTCCTGGAATGGAAAACTGACCACCTTGTCTTCATGAAAGCCTGGTAGGGTCTGCATGAGACTTAGTTGGAGGCAGAGATTCAGGAAAGGTTACCAGGATGACCCAAGATGGGGGTCGGGACCTATGGAGGCCGACCATGGTAACCTTCTTAAGCTATGTGATGACACTCTCTCTTTAGGTTCACCTGTGTAATTGTGATGTTGAGTCACCTGGATATTGTGGAGTCATATTGTGTTGTCATGAAGTCATATTTTTCTATCGACCATGTCATGTTTATGTTTGTTTGAGGGTCCTCTGCTATCTCCTAGCACGATGGGGTGATTCCATTTTGGGAATTACATGGTTGGGTGGTAGTGCCACTTCCCATCAGATGTTCTTGATTGTACCTTCATGCAAGGATTGGATTTGTAGGTATTCCTGTGGTTTGTGGCTCATGCTTCATCCTATGTTCAGAGATTATTGTTATTTGGAGACCTATGTGGTCATTATATCATGATCTTTTGTAACCTTGTAATTGGTTAAGTTGTATCTTTATATGTATATTGAGAAGCCATGTATTGGAAGAGCAATGTAATCCTAAGTTTGGGATGTTATTTATCAGTTTCCTTTATGATATGTGTAAATGCTTATTGAAGAGAAACTATGTTGTATCCTTTCAATCCTTCAATGGTGTATATGTTATTGCATATGGCTTCTTACGACCATTGAGTTAATGATGGATTATTGGATTAACCTTAATTGTGGAATTTATCTTTTGGTTTTATTCTTCATTGGTAACCCTTAAGGAATTCTGATGTAAGGCTTCCGCTTGTGTTATCGTGCATGTTGTGTTTAATGCACTTTTTATGTTTAAACATAAAAAAAAAATGGTTTCACCCTTGTTGTGGATTTTGCTTTGGGGTTCCTAGCGGGGCATTATATTTGGTATCAAAGCCCATGTTTCAACACTGGGTACTCTGGGTTTGTAGCGAGCCCATTCGCCTTAACCTTTTTTGTAGGTCTTGTGGGGTGAATTCCTTGCTTCTTTCCTTACCTTTGATCTGAAATTTTCTCTCTTTTGCAGTATTAGGTCATGGCTAGGAAATCCAACGGAGGTGGCCATGTTGGTGGTCGCACCAGTGGCAGAGGAGGACGGGGTCAAGGTTCTGACCGCCATAGTCCTTCGCCACCACCCACTCATGCGAGTGTGGATTGGGATCAGTCTATTCATCAGGAGGAATAACATTTAGGAGAGCAGGTTCCCAAAAGGGAAGAGCTACGGCAGATGTTTCAGGAGGTGCTAGCTATACTAGGCCCTAGACCTGAGGTGGATCAACCCATCCATGCCCAGGTAGAGGAGTCCCATCAGCAGATTCTAGAGAGAGAGAAAGAGAGATCTTCTAGAGGGAGAGAGGTCCCAGTGGACCAGGATCTAGCTAACATGGGTCACATGAGGGACTTGATGAGGTCCAATCCTCCTTTCTTTGATGGCAAAGGTACCGATATTGAGGCAGAGACCTAGCTTATTAGTTTAGATCGGTTTTTCACCATGTATCCATATGGTAGCAACACCAAGGCAAGATGCGTGATCATGCATCTCAAGAGCTTTGCATCTATCTGGTGGAGATTAGAGGAGGAGAGGATCGGTGTGAACATTAACACCACATCTTGGGAAATCTTTCTAGAGAGATTTAGGGAACGATTTCTCTCACCCCAATGGAGGCAGTCACGACCAAACAAGTTCTATGATTTGCGCCAGTTTAGGTTGTTAGTAGATCAGTTTGAGGACAGGTTCTATGAGCTCAAATAGTATGTCGGTATTGGCAGTGACGAGACTATGATTGTGCAACATTTCTTGAGGGGTCTTAATGATCGCATCAGTAGAGGAGTGAGATTTTTTGAGCTTGCTTCAGTAGAGGTAACTGTGGTGAGAGCCAAGCTGGTAGAGCAGAACCTTAGCCATGCTCATGGCGGCCAGTCTGGAGTTCAAATTGGGAGTGATCCTTTCAGTGGGTCTAGAGGGAGAGGGAATTAGTCCTAGGCTGCTAAACCTTCTAGGGGTCCTTAGGCAACCACTAAGGGTGGTCAACAGCAACAGCAGCAGTCGAGAGCAAAGTAGTCTCAGGGCCAGCCAGGTGGCAACTCTCAGTTTTGAAAGAGCAGGAACTAGCAGAGGAATAGGCAGATCTTTCCAGGGCAGTCCTCTCAGGGTGCATCTTAGGCCCCTACTAGGGAAAGATTTCAATAGTCCAGTGGGTCATCTGGGATTAGAGGACCTGGTAGAGGACTTTGTTTCACCTATGGTTAGTTTGGCCACAAAGCCTCTCAGTACCCTCAGTGTCTTCACCAGATGGGTAGTTAGAGGCCAGCCGCATCAGAGCTGACAATGGGAGATGCAAGTAGATCCCATAGAGTGTTTGCAACGGTGGATGACCGCCAGGTTGAGCATTAGAGTATCATGATTGAGACCCTAGGTGTGTTGTGTGGTATCCCTATCTCTGTACTTTTTGATTATGGTGCTTTATATTCTTTTATTTCTTCATCCATTGTGGAGCGGTGTGGGCTCATGTCTGCTAACCAGGTGGATAGGTGGCAAGTAGAGTTGGCTACCAATGTGCATGTATTTTTAGATGCCTTTGTTCCCACTTGTGAGTTGGACCTAGGACCCTTTGTCACTTCAGTTGATCTTTGAGTCATTCCTTTGGGGTCCTATGGGATTGTGTTGGGGATGGATTGGTTATCATCTCACAGCACTTGTGTAGACTGTCGTCTGAAGACAGTGAGTGTTTAGATAACCATGGCAAGAGAGTGGGGATCATTGGAGTTCAACAATTGATATCCTTACGTATGATTTCTGCTCTGGAACTTAGGTGGTGCATGCATCAAGGGTGTCATCTTTTTGCAGTTTCTCTTGAGGATGTGGATGAGGAAGAGAGTCAATAAATCACTCTTGATGGTCAACCTATTCTTCAAGAGTATGCTGATGTGTTTCCTTTGGATATTCCTGGTATGCCTCTGAAGCGAGACATAGATTTTGCATTAGCTTGGTTCTTGGTGCAGAACTTATTTCAAGAGCACCATATCAGATGACTACTCAGGAGTTGAGTGAGTTGAAGTTGCAGGTTGAGGATTTGTTGGCCAAGAGGTTCATTCATCCTAGTGTTTCTCCTTGGGGTGCGCCGGTTATATTCATTAAGAAGAAGGATGGTTCTCTTCAATTATGCATCTATTATCGACAGTTGAATAAGGTAACCATCTGGAATCGATATCCATTGCCTTGGATCGATGATATTTTTTATCAGGTGAAGGGAGCCAAGATGTTCTATAAGATAGATCTGAAATCTGGGTATCATCAGTTGCACATTCATGATGCAGACATTCATAGGATGTTGTTTCGTACTTGTTATGGTCACTATGAGTTCATAGTGGTGCCATTTGGGTTGACAAATGCACCTTCAGTATTCATGAGTCTTATGAATGGGATTTTTGCACCTACCTTAACCACTTTGTCCTTGTGTTCTTGGATGGCATATTGATTTATTCTAGATCTATGGAAGAGCATGAGGGACACTTGCATCAGGTATTGCAGTGCTTGAGGGAGAATTGGGAATTTGGCAAAGTGTGATTTCTTCCAGTCAGAGGTGAGCTATCTTGGTCATATAGTCTCGAGAGAAGGTGTATCAGTGGATCCTTCTAAGATCCAAGCCATTGTTTATTGGCCAGTGTCGACTAATGTTTCTGAAGTTTGAAGTTTCATGGGTTTTGCCAGATATTACCGTCGCTTTGTTCAGATATTTTCTCAGATAGGCCACCCGATTACTTCTCTTCAGAGGAAAGGGAAGAAGTTTGTTTGGTCAGAGAAGTGTGAATTAACTTTTCATACCTTTAAGGAACTCCTTGTTAGTGCTCTGATTTTGGTAGTTCCTTATCCATCCAGAGATTTCATGGTGTGCACAGATGCCTCTTTAGAAGGTATAGGTGCGGTGCTTATGCAGGATGGACATGTGGTTGCCTATGAGTCTCGCAAAATCAAGGATCACAAGTTGAAATATCTAGTTCATGACTTGGAGTTGGCAGTTTTAGTGCATGCATTGGTTAGATGGAGACATTTCCTATTGGGGCGTCGGTTTGAGCTGCATAGTGATCACTGATGTTTGTAGTATATTTTCACGTAGTCAAACTTGAATGCTTGATAGTGAAGATGGATGGAATTCCTCTGTGAGTATGATTTTGAGGTTTGTTATATTCAGGGGAAAGAGAATGTAGTGGCAGATGCTTTGAGCCATAGGTGGCATGAGGTTGCAGCATTATCCCTTGGTGTGGACTTGAGTGAGAGAATTCTTGGAGTTCTTCCTCAGGACACCTAGTATCAGGATGTTAGAGCCGTGGCGGAGTCTGGAAGACCATTGGAGGATAGATATTTTGGATATACTATTGAGTCAGATGATCTTCTTTGACATCTTGGATGGATCTATGTACCTCCTTTGGAGGGCCTTTGCATTTTGATATGACTGAAGCCCACCGTGCACCTTATTAGACACACCGTGGTGTCAAGGAGATGCATGTAGATCTTAGACAAATATATCATTGGGTTGGTATGAAATGTAACATTGCTTATTTTGTGTCGAAGTGCTTAGAATGTTAGCGGGTGAAGGTGGAGCATCAGCACCCTGCAGGACTTTTACAACTAAATTTGATACCAGATTGGAAATGGGATATCATTTCCATGGATTTTATTGTGGGGTTGCCTATTTCCTCACATTGTCATGATGCCATCATGGTCATTATTGATAGATTGACCAAAGTTGCTCATTTTGTTCCTATTCGATCTTCTTATACAGTAATAGTGGTGGCATGAGTCTTCTTGGAAGATGTGGTGAGGTTGCATGGGATCCCAAGACAGATCATTTTTGATAGAGACCATGTCTTTAGTTTAGCCTTGTGGACCTCACTTCAGCATTCTTGGGGAAACTAGTTGAACTTCAGTTCAGTTTATCATCCAGTGACCGACAGTCAGACTGAGCGTGTGAATCAGGTTTTGGAAGACAAGATTCACATGTATGTTATGGACCACTAGTCGCACTGGGAGGAATATCTTTGCCTTGTAGAGTTTGCTTAAAACAACGGATATCACAACACTATAGGCATGTCTCCCTTCCAGGCATTGTATGGTCTTCCTTGTCATACTCTTTTGAGTTGGGATCGGTTGGAGGATAGGGTATGTTTAGGACCTGATTTGCTTCGTGAGATGGAATAGTAGGTTGAGTAGATTCGTGGGCATTTGTTTGTTGCTCAGGATAGGCAGAATAAGTATGTTGATGCCCATAGAGTCGATCGCCAGTTTTCAGTTGGCGACCATGTGTTCTTGAGAGTGCGTCCGCGAAAGAGTCTGATTCATTATGGAAAGGGTTCTAAGTTCGTGCCTCATTTTGTAGGCCCTTTTGAGATCCTTGAGGGGATAGGACTTGTTGCCTACCGTCTTGCCTTGCTATCGAGTCTATCCCGCATCCACGATGTCTTTCATGTTTCTGTTCTTCAACCTTATCATCCTGATGTGACCCATGTTCTTGATTGGAATGCTTTGTAGGTCGAGGATGGGAAGCTTTTCATAGAGCCCATGCGCATTCTTCAGCATCAGGATTTTACCCTCAGGGGTCATAGCATCGAGCAGGTAAGGGTCCTATGGGACCCATGTGATGAGACCTCAGCGACATGGGAAGATGCAGTGAAGATGAGAGAGCTTTATTCTTATCTGTTTTAGGCTTCTAGGAGTAAGCCTAGGCTTGGGGGGGAGGATGTAGTACCCCTCCTTGATCAGACTCTTTTTGTATGTTTTGATTGACTTCAGCAGAACATTATTGTATATTGATTCAAATTTTATGCTTGATATGGATCTGTGGGGTATGATTTTATGCAGTATCTCAGTGCTTATGATTAATGTTATTTTATGGATCATTATCATGGAATGACACTCTTACCTTATATGTGTGATGCTTTATTTATATGTTGTGTTTTTGCAAATGTATTGGGATGCAAGGGGACAAGGAATGTCATGATTCTCCTTCATCAGTGTGTGTACCGTGTCTATAAATATATTTATCTATTTGCACATGTGGTTCTTTGGTGCAGGACATTGCAAGTACTACTACCAGGTAGGTACGGGGTATCGGCTCCACCTGACTTCATAGGTCTGAGCATTCCTTATATGTCCATTGGGAGTGGAGGAGATAGTTGTTGGACCCTAACTTGACCCGCAGTTACACTTGTGTGAGTGTTGTCAGTCAGTTGTCTTTCTCGTCTGGCTTGTATGCGAGTCATAGTGCTTTGGTCTGGTCATTTGTGAGTTGTCATTTGATCATCCTTTGTTTTGCGTGTTTCCGTTTATTTAAATGGTTATTTAATTGAATGGATGATGCTATCTTATATTGGCGTAATTAGTTAATTATTATGCTCTAAGATTATTGATTTAATTAAATTAATGAGTTGCTAGATTAAATGGATAAATGGCTTATTTCATTGTGTAAAGTTGCATTAATATATTTTGTGGTAAGAAATAGATAATTGCCTAGCCATTTAAATGTTAAATGCTTATGTTGAAAGAAAGTATTTTTGGAAATAGAAAATTAATTAAAGCTTTTCCTTTTTACCTATCCATTTGAAATTTGTATTTTGTTTCTTTTTGGAAAAGAATTGTTTTTGGAAAAAGAGTAAATCTGATTCCTTTTTACTTTTTAAATAATTTAATCTAATTGGTGGAGAAAACTTTCAACCTAGAAGGTTTAAGTTGAAATTTATTTTCCCATATATTCCTGAAAAAATCACGAGAATGGGAGAGGCAGAAAATTTGGAAGAGAAATTTGGGAAAATCATTCTCAAGGAGGAGCTGAAATTCGATTTGGTTTGCAAGGATTGGGGATTCTCCATCATTTTTCTTGCTAGTTTCTTTCAAGGTTGGATAATCTCTTCTTGTTTTAAATTTAATTTTGAATTTTTCAGTTGCTTCTTGTGTGTTGAAAAAATACAAATCTCCTTGTAAATTCTTGTGGAATGGTTGGAATGGGAGAAGAAATGCCTGTTATTGTTGATTTTGTGAAGCTTATATCATATTTTCTCTTATAGAAAAATAAATGGTTCATTTCTCTATTTGTTGTATGTTTTTGTGTTTTTTAAAATCAACTTCTTGAATTACCACTTCTATTTGGAATAGAATGAATTAGATTTGGTTTGTTGTGTGCTTCCTAGTATCTAATCGCCCAAGATTTGGTGTTTATGTTGGCAAAATTTGGTTATTGCCTTTGTGCTTGATGCATGAAATTCTCCCTATGTAAGGAAGTAAAGAAATTTGATTGTAAACCTTCTCCTACCTGTTGAATTTTTTGATTGTTGCCTAAATCTTTATTTATTGGATTCTTGTGTGATTTTAATTCACCGTTTACCTTATTGGTAAATATCCCTTTAAAATTTGGATTTGGCACTATGTATGTGTGTGCCCATGAAATGAACTGAAGATGAATCATGTTCATGTTTAAACGGTTTTATATTCTATGAGGGCATGCATTTTATTTGTATTTTGGACCTTACCTTACCCCATGGCATGCTAGTCGCACCACACGGGTCAGTAGTGTCTGCTACCCGCGGGTAGAAATACTACCAGTCGGTAGTTTTTCTATGCAGTAGCAGTACTACCCGTCGCTAGGACTGCTATCGGTTGGTAGCAGTGCTATCGGTCGATAGCAGCACTACCAATCGGTAGGACTGCTACCGGTCGGTAGCGGCCACTACCGGTGGTAGTGGCACTACCGGTTGATAGGCCTGCTACTGATCAGCAGGAAGTGCATGCGGCCTCCGCAGCAGCACTACTGCGAGTTGGCCTTGGCCCCCACGTGACCTTGTACCCTTCGCGGTACAAATTTTTATGTGCTATGAACTTAAATTTTATATAATGAAATATTTTTAAGTGGTTTTTATGTTAAATAAAATAGTGATTTTTATTATGTGGGTTAATAAATTTATCTATGGAAATCAAGGCATGAATTAGTAATTCAAATTGGTTAATTTGGATATATTTTGGAAATGTATTAAAATGCCTATTAGGAATTCATGTTTTATTCGCTTGAATATTTAATGTGAATTTTATCCCTGATGGAATATTGATTTGGAAATTGAATAGATGTGAATGTCGTAAAAGAGTGTTTTATTTAATTTTCAATCAATGATTTTGCAAGTGCTTATGATGCTCATTTTCTCAAAGATTTTATGAGTGTGGACTTAGTGAAATTATCTTTCCTTGCAAAGAGTTATATTGTGTTATTTTTGGTCTATGGTTCAGTCATCTTGTGGTGGCGTATTTGGTACCTTTGACCAAGTGAGATATGATGACTTCATTGCCTTAACCATGTAGTGTCTTTTCCTTATGGTTAACCAAGAGTCAGTATGTCCTTTTTTTGACCACTTATTTTTGGATAGTGGTGTTATGGTTGTCAGCTTCGCCATAGGGTCCTCATGGAGTGACCATGTTTGTTTAGTGTCCTTTGAGAGAGTGGCTTTCCAGTGGGGGCCATGCCCAAAGTGGTTGGCAAGATAACCCATTGAAAGTCAGATAATAAAGTGATAATCTAATTAATTTATTAGGTGGGTAGTTCATAACATTTAATAAGATATTGTACCTCGCGCATAGGTTAGTGCTTGTACAGGGCTCATAATGTAGTTAGAAGGCCTGGAATGGCAAGCCAACCACCTTGTCTTCATGAAAGAATGGTAGGGTCTGCATGAGACTTAGTTGGAGCCTGAGGTTCAAGAAAGGTTACTAGGGTAACCCAAAATGGGGGCCGGGACCTATGGAGGCCGACCATGGTAACATTTTTAAGCTATGCAATGACACTCTCTCTTTAGGTTCGCCTGTGTAATTGTGATGTTGAGTCACCTGGATATTGTGGAGTCATATTGTGTTGTCATGGAGTCATATTTTTCTATCGACCATGTCATGCTTATGCTTGTTTGAAGGTCCTCTGCTATCTCCTAGCATGGTGGGGTGATTCCATTTTGGGAATTACATGGTTGGGTGGTAGTGCCACTTCCCATCGAATGTTCTTGATTATACTTTCATGTGAGGATTGGCTTTGTAGGTGTTCCTATGGTTCGTGGCTCATGCTTCATCCTATGTTCTGAGAATATTGTTATTTGGAGACCTATGTGGTCATTATATCATGATCTTTTGTAACCTTGTAATTTGTTAAGTCTTATCTTTATATGTATATTGAGAAGCCATGTATTGGAAGAGCAATTTAATTCTAAGTTTGGGATGTTATTTATCAATTTCCTTTATGATATGTATAAATGCTTATTGAAGAGAAACTATGTTGTATCCTTTCAATCCTTCAATGGTGTATCTATTATTGCATATGGCTTCTTGTGACCATTGAGTTAATGATGGATTATTGGATTAACCTTAATTGTGGAATTTATCTTTTGGTTTTATTCTTCGTTGGTAACCCTTAAGGAATTCTAATGTAAGTCTTTCGCTTGTCTTATCGTGCATGTTGTGTTTAATGCATTTTTTATGTTTATACTTTAAAAAAAAAAAAAAATTCACCCTTGTTGTGGTTTTTCTTTTGGGGTTCCTAGCGAGGCATTACACCAATCCTCAACTTTGAAATCATCCTTCTATGATTTCATCATTTTAGTTTCCACCTGGTTTTACTGAGTTGTTATATTTAAAACTATCAAAGAGTTGGCCTCCTTCAATTGGTAGATATTTCCAATAGTCCTTGTTCCCTTTGCAACCAATCTTCTAGAGCTATCTTTCCTAATTTTTGCAGTTATTCTTATGAAATATAGGTTTGTATCCTTTACCACACATCTAACTAACACTAAGAAAATTGTTTCAATCCCTCAACATAAAGAACACCCTCTATTTTATGTTTTTATATTAATTGTAACATTGCACTTTCCACATATCTGAGCAGCTTCTTCTCCACCAAAGTGGCGTGATCTACCATCTCACTTTACAAGATTAATGAACTTTCTTCTATCATCAATCATGTGATTAGAGAAACCACCATTGATCACCCATGCATTTGGTTCTTCGTTTTCATGAAGAGCATTCCAAAAAATCAACGATATTTCCTTATTTTTATTGGTATGGAAGGTGACAAACTCTTTACATACTTCATCATTATCAACTTTCACAGCGATAAATAGTACCTCATTATTTGAATCTTCACAATCCTATTGTACAAAATAGTAGCATTCTTTGGAGTAAAAACTTCTTTTAGACATGTTTATTTTATTTGTCTTCTTCCCTTTCGGTTCTATCTTCTTTTCTTCTATTGTTATTTTCTCTTGAATTACATTTAGATTCATTATGATCAATTCCTCACAGTTGAAGAGTAAATTACCTTTACATTTGTCAATACCTTTCTTCAGTCTTCTTACAAAGTTTTCTTTTGCATTATCAATTTTATCATCGAGATCAACCATGTCTTCCATTCTCTTACTAGCCTTGAATGCAACTTCATTCATGGAGTTGTCAAGGTCAATCTCTCTCATCTCAAAGGTAGTGAGTGCTCCATAGAGTTGATTCATTGTATAAGTATTCGAATATTTGCTTTCCTAAATAGAAGACACCCTAGGAACAAATGATTCAGGAAGGGTCTTGAGTAGCTTCTTTACTACCTCATCTTCTTCCAACTCCCCACCAACACCTTTGATTCCACTCACCACTTAACTTACTCGGTGAATGTAGCTATCAATAGTTTCATGTTGAGACATCCTTAAACTCTCAAATCTTCTTTTGAGAATCTGCAACTTCACTTGCTTTATCTTCTTGTCTTCATATATACTGCTAAGCTTCTCCCAAACATATGTTGTAGATTTGTAGTCTATCACCTTCAATAATTTTTTATCTAACAGACCAATTATGATTCCATTCCTTTTCTTTCCATCATTCCCATGCATTCTGATTTCATCTAGAATAGTAGGTGGAGTAGATGGAAGAATATAACCATCTACAACAAAGTTGCAAATTCCAAACCCCATAGAGTTCAAATATGATACCATTTTCATCTTCCAAAAATACTAGTTTGTGCCATCTTGAACCTACATCAAGTGGTTAGGCTTCTTCTAGAGGAATTTTTCTCTATATTACCAATTTTTTAACACACTTTAGGACTAAGAGGGGGCTGAATTAGTCTAGACCAGATACTATAGACTTTATGTAGAGCCCCTCCCCGATCAAGCTCTGGTTAACTCAGTCGACCATGGTTGACCTTACTAATAAATGCTATAATTTAATAGGATGGGCTATGTTAGACGGATAGATTGGTGAGAAAAGTAATTGAACCAGGTTACGGAATCATTTCACCTTGAGGTGTACCTTTTGATGTGTTATGGATACATAACTTTATATGATTCTAGAATAGGATAACTTTGAGACGATGTATGTCATTATTGGATTTGCAGGACTTTACTATGATGATAGAAATAGGATGCATGTCTTATGTATGGATTAAAATTTTGAGGATTATGATAATTGCTTATGTGGATTTATTTGGATATGAGATATATCGATTTGTTTAAATGTAAATTGTATGCAGAGTGTTTGA
Organism: Cryptomeria japonica; assembly: GCF_030272615.1. Taxonomy (NCBI): domain Eukaryota; kingdom Viridiplantae; phylum Streptophyta; class Pinopsida; order Cupressales; family Cupressaceae; genus Cryptomeria; species Cryptomeria japonica. The sequence goes on from NC_081409.1 coordinate 595,692,433, forward strand.
TGTGTATTATTATTCATGTGTTTAATATTATATGAGGTTATTTGGAATTACTAATATGTAATTGAGATGCGCAGGAAAATTATCCATGTGACCATGGAAACATTATGGAGAACCAAACCTAGACCTATGTACGTTCGTAAAACTAGGGGTTGTCGATTTGGAGAGACAACACCTCGTATGTATCATATTTTATTTGTAATAGTAAATGATGCATGTGTGTTAAATTTTATTTATTGATTTATTTAAATCCAACAAGAGACAAATTTCATGTGTAATTTTGTAATGTATTTTATTGTGTCACTTGACACGTGTTGATTTATGTTTTGAATTTTGACTTGTCTCTTGGAGGGAGTTGTTTCAACCATAGCTTTTTCAAACATTTGAATATGGTTCCAAATTTTCCTTGGGTAGAGAGTCTTTGGAGTGGTCAACTCAAGTTTGACCCGAAAGTTAACTTCAGATGGGTTTATAAGGGGTCAAATGGACTCCTAGGGGTAGTTTAAAGGTGTTTCCTAAAGTCCATAAGGTATACCTATGGGTTAGGAGTATTTTTAGGCATGTGTCTACTCCCATGTGACTGTTTAGTCACCTCAAAAAGTGGGTTTCCTAAGGTGAACGAAAATTGAAATTAGAAGGTGCCATCTAGGTTAGATAACTTTCCTTTTTGATGTGAGATATTTTTCCCACTTTCTTTTACTTTTTCCTTTTCCAATTTTAGAAACCTATGAGAACTCTCACTGAGGTCTTTTTAGGCAAGAATGAGAGACTTTGTGGGTAATCACCCACTCTCCATTTTTGGAGATCATGCAATTCTGAAAAAAGATATAGTTTTGGGATAGAATTTTGGCTAAGTGTAGAAGGAAGAATGGTGGAATTGGGCTGCTCATCCTCAAACTAGCTCTAGCAAACCTTTGGGCAGATTGAAGGTTGGATTTATCTTCTCCCTTTCATGTTGCATGTTTATGTTGGAAAGATTGCTTGTATGTAAAAGTTTGTTTCTTGTATTTTCCTTTGTGAAAATTATTATGTGATCTATCTGTTATTTCTTTTATGAATTTCCTATGATTTGGGAGTAACCAAGGCCTTCTACTCTTGGGAGAGTAGGATGGTCTTGTGGGTGGTAGGAGTTTGACAGCCCTCGAGTGAGAGGCTCTCATTATGAGAGTGAACTCAAGGGGTGTATATGTGACCCTTGCTGCATAGCCTTGTGTATGCATTTGGGGGTCATAAGGAGGGAAAGTATGGCATGGATGCCTTGGGGGGCATAAGGATGTGGGGGTTAATGAACTTGTGATATATCTTTGTTTGCCATGAGGTGGCTTTGTGATCTACTATTCTTGCAGTCTCCTCAAGGTATTTGGTCGACTACCACCCATGTAAAAACATCACATTTTGTGATGAAGTGTAGCCTTGGTTGGGAAAGTGTTTGTTGTATGTTTTTCCCTTGCTTGATGTTTTTGCATGTGTGTAACTTGTCAAGGGCTTGGTTCTCTAAACTTGGGGGTGGCTTCTAGTAAGCCTAGGCTTGGAGGTGAGCACTCCATGGTCAAAACCTTATGATTTATTTGCAGGTTGCTTGGAAAGAAAAGAAAAAGACAAGTTTGGAAGTTGCTGGTTTTACTTGATTTGCAGAAAAAGATTAAGGAATGGAATACCATATTTTAGTTGCAGCAATATAAAGGAAGAACTATATGTTTTATTTATTTTGAAAAAAGAAATGCATTCATTTTGTTTAAAGTCCTCATTTAATAGAAATGAGAGGCTAGTTGGATATCTCACCCATTTGTGTTGTTGGCTATATTGTATTTTAAATACACTTTAAAGAAATGCATTTTTTTTTTATTAAGTATTATTTTGTTGCAAAAATGAAATGTTTATCTTTGGATTAAGTTCCTATAGTTAATGAAATAATATTTGTTGTATGCATGTTAGTTTTGAAAATAAAAGTTCATTTTATCTCCTTATGCGTTGTAAAATAATGGAAATGAGTAAAGTAATAAACTTGCATGTCAGTAAGAGAATATTAAAGCATTTAGTCCTTATTATTTATTTCCAAATACATATCATGGTTTAATAGATTTAACATGTCTATCTCTAAGGTAAATTTAAATGATTTCAAGTCTAATATAGTTGCTGTTGAAATTTATTAAATTATGTCACTTTATTTATTTGTAGTAAATAAATCTAGAATTAATAATCCATCTCTAAAATTAGCAAATAGATTGTCAATAGAAAAAGAAATGCTTATTTAAATCTGTTAGTTTTGAAAATCTGCTTTAAGTGATTTTAGAAAAAAAATATATAAACAGATTGTTTAAAGTAAATAAAAGAAATTTTGCCCTATTATCATGCTGTTAATATTTTAATAATTTATGCATGATTCAAAAAGGTTTTTAAAAAAATATATAGATTGCTTAAATGTGTGTGTGTGTGTGTGTATGTGTGTGTGTGTGTATAAAGATATAAATATATATACATATGTAAAACTACACATTTTATTTTTCTGTCTGTGAAACTTCCTTTTTTTTTTTAAAAAGGGGAAAACTTTTTATACCACATTGTAGCGTCCTAAAATTGCGACACTTGCAATTTCGACTGCATTTCGGTCTTCACGATGGCGACGCAACACGCAACCTGAATGGAGACCCCGAAACTTGCTCACGACGCCAAAAACTGCATTTTTCAAGTACCCTGGCCTGAACCTCCTTGCACCCTGCTATCCCGGGAGGTGGGACCAGAGCGCCCAGCGCCCTGGTCCCTCAGGACCAGGGCGCCCAGCGCCCTGGTCCCTGGGTCCTATTTTAGGCCCGGTCTCCTAAGGAGATTGCGGGTCTTTTTTGTTTGCAATTTGGAAATTAACTTTCCTGGTCGGCCTAAGGTCGGGAAAATCAGTCTATCAGCCCTAATTGACAAGTATATAAACTACATTTTTCTCTCTCATTTGGAGATAACACATACATGAGGGAAAAGGCGTGGAAACTATACTCAAGCATTCAAGCATTCAAGCATTCCTTCAAGCAATTGATCATTTCAAGTCTCCATTCAAGGCTAAGTGTTGCATTCAAGACAAGGATTCAACCATTGAAGAGGAGATCACATACTACATGCTACATACAACATACAACATACAACACACAACATCTAAACCTTCACACATAAGGATACAAACATCCTTAGAACAAGGTATTAGTACTTGTTTTACAGTCATTTACATTTACAGCTCTTGCTCATTTCTTGGTTAATTCCAAAATCGGGGTTTGACCTAAAGGCAAACCCCTAATCCCTAACCCCCCAATCGTCTTCGCTTTTCTGTGTGTAGGTTGCAGGTACGCGGCTGAAATTGAAGATCTGGAATCCTTGTGCAGAGACGAACAGATCCCCCTTCGTTTCGTGGATTTTTTGAAGGACCGTGGCATCGGGCGCCATCGTCCCGACAACTTTTGCTCAAATTTGCAGGACAACGCCGTATCGACATTTTACTGCTAATTCCAGGTCCGCAGCTTCATCCTATATCCCTATCTCAGTTTATAAGCGAATCTTTGTCACTTTCTATGCATGCTTAGCTTAATTCTTCTATCAACATTCTTTACAAAAGAGGGTAGCCTTGCTGTCATAACCCTTGAAATTCATTTAGCATCCAATCTTGCATTGTGTGGGATTGGATCTTGTGGGTTTCAACCCCTCTTTTGAATGTAAAGTCTCTCCCCTAAGTGAAAACCATCGAATCCTAGCGAACCTCCCTTCTCTCTCCTCGGAGTTGGAAGAGGGGAGTGCAACTAGGGTTCGATCGTGATTTTCCGCTTTACATTTTGGTGAACCCGACGTGAACATCCTTTCTGATTTTTCATGCTTAGATCTGAAAAAATTGATCTTTTGAAAAATTTTAGAGGTGATTGCATTAAAACCCTAAAATTTCTTTTTAGTAATTGAACTTGCGAAATGTCTAAATGTTAATGCTTGTTTCAGATCTGTCCTTCTATTACAAATTATCAATTCATATCTATGCTTCAATTTTGAAAATTAAGTGGTTAAGTGTCAAAACCCTAATTTTTGAAACCCTCTTGATTCAACCTTTGTCCAACAATTTCACTGATCAAAACATCTCCAAATCAGCTGTAACTTTGGATTCCTCAATAAAATCACAATATCTTTCATCCCTGAAAATTTGGAAAAAAGTTGCGAGGACCGTGGCGCCGAGCGCCATCGTCCTCGACATTTTTTCTGAAATTTTGGGAGCAAGATCTTACTGTATTTTCCTGCTAAAATTCAGTATTTTGGTTGATTTTATCAATTTTAACACCTTCAAAATTACAGTCAAAATTGGTCTTGTGATTGCTTGGATTAAGGCTTTTAAACATTCAAAAATCATTGAAACTGAAATTTTGTGTCAAAATTGTGTTCTTACTGCCCTAAATCTGAAAAGTGTGTTTGCATTCATTAAAAATTTAAGTGCTTTATTCAAATTCTTGCATTTTGTGACTTTTGAAATTAAGTGCTTAATTACAACAACTTTGATTTCCGCTTTCAAAATTGAATTTTGCGTGAAATTGAGTCAACTTTTGAATTTCAAAATTTGCATTGCTCTTGACATTCCCTCTAAAATCATAAAATTTAAAATTTCAGTTTCCCTCTCTTTTTCAAAATTCAAATTTTGCATTTTTCGACAATCTTGGTAGGGTTCAATTTCGAGATTGCAACTTTAATTTGGCCTATCTACAAATCGTAAAATCACTCAATTTTTTCAGATTAGCTTTAAAATCATCAGACCTTTCATCCCTGCAAATTTCGAAAAAAGTTGCAAGGACCGTGTTGCACTCCGGGCGCCACGGTCCCGGACATTTTTTCCGAAATTTCGGGAGACTGTTGTGATTGCATTTAACAGCTTAAATTCAGAAGATTGGCTGATTTTACTGAAAATTGCTACCTCTAAATTCAAAATTTTCTCTCCTTCTCTAGTGCATGAGTTTTACAACAATAAGCCCTACTTACACTATTCCCGTTAGACGAAGCCGTAGAATTAAGTCTTTCCGAGGTTTAATTACTGAGGAGATGGAACCTAATTTGAATAGCCTTTTTAACGAGGACATGGGTAATTCCTCTAATCCTCCTAATGATGAAGAAGCTCTCCATGAGGTTTCTATAGAACAACTTTCGAAATTGGATAACCAATTTGACGATTTTCGACAGTGGATGTCTCATGAATACCCTGATAGTCAAGCTCTTCCTTTAATTGAGGGTCTAAAACGTATTCTTCAAAGTGATAAGAATGGAATTGATATTTTGCGTGGTATTGCACACATCGTGGATTCGAATGTGATGCCTATGAAAAGTTGTGCCGAAACCTTAGGTTATACACAACCTCCTACTCAAGTCAATCATTCTATTCCTTTGATGACTTCTATTGCTAGCATACCTACCTTTACATCAAACATAATGGCTACTTCTACACAAGACATTCCTCCTGTGATCACCAGTCATGGGGGCAACCCTTCTTCTTCAATTAACCCTCTTCCTTCATTTAATCCGACTTCTTCATTCATTCCTTCAATGAGTGTCCCTATTATATCTCCACAAATGAACATGACGCAAGGGGGCAATTCGTTTAACCATTCCATTCCTCCTTGTAGTGTTCCTCCTGTCCAATCATCTCCTATGACTAATTATCATAGAGTTCCACCACCTTACTCTCTACCTTCTTTCAATAACATAACACCTCCATCTCAATCTAACACATCTAATATGAATTCTTCGACTGAAGCAACCATTAACAATCTTGCACAAACTGTCTCTTCTTTACAGCAACAAATTGCCTCTATGAACCAATCTAAGTTTAGTGTGCCCACATTTGATGTTGCGAGCCCACTTTCTCTTGACATTGTTCGAGCTATTCCCCCTAAACATGTTGAAATCCCACATTTGGAGATTTATAATGGTAAAGGTGATCCTCTAACACATGTTAAGACTTTTCAAACAATATGTACTGATTTTTCTTATGACCAAAGGTTGCTTGCAAAACTGTTCACTAGAACATTAAGAGACAAAGCCCTACAATGGTATTGCTCGTTGCCTTCCTATTCTATTACTTCTTTCGAACAACTTGCAAATGCTTTCATTCAACAATTTCAAAACAATATAAGTCCTAAAGTTACTTTGATTGATTTAATGCATTGTAAACAAGGTGTTAAAGAAAAAGTGATTGATTTCATTGGTAGATATAAGCATTTGTATGCTCAAATTTCTTTTCCAGTGCCTGACAATGATATTCAAAGAATCTTTATTTCTAATTTACAAAAAGATATTCGAGAGAAACTTCTGTTTTCTGAGTTTACTTCTTTCCAACAGTTGTGTGCCACTCTTCACAATTATCAACTGACTGTGAGTCAAATGGAACAATCACATCCTATGGCTCTGAGTGATAAGGGTGATAGTAGTCAACAACCATTTGGGAAGTTTAAACCGAACAGAGATTCCATCAAGTTCAATGAAAACATCATCAACAACAATGTGAATGCAGTATCAGGTGTGCCTCCTATTTCTAAATTTTTCAAGAAAGAAAGAAAGTATACTCCTTTGAATGAATCATTGCATAGTATTATGAATAAATTATTGGAACAAAATGTGCTTACTCTTCCTCCTATAAGGCAAATTGATCCTGCAAAGATTACTTCACCTTATTTTGATAACAAAGCCTTTTGTCAATTTCATCGTCAGCCTGGGCATGATACTGAAAAATGTTTTTCTTTAAAGGGTAAAATTCAAGATTTGATTGATAATAATACTATTTCTGTTTCTGGAGTGAATGATAAAGGCAATACATCTGTAGCTCCTCCTAATCAAAATCTTCAGATTTTTACTGATCCATTACCTTCTCATACTTCTAATGCGATTGAGGCTAATGATTCCTCTTTTTCATCTGATGGTCTTGTGTCTATGGCTCCGAATGTGATTAACTTTGTAGAGCAGCAAGAAATCCCTAAAGAACCTTCCATCACATTTGATTCCAGTGAAACCATTAGGGCACCTGATGGTCCTTTATACATAGTTGCAAAAGTCAAGAATACACCTTGCCGTGGAGTGCTTATTGATCCTTCGTGCATGGCTAATGTTATTACTGAAGAATTTCTTTTTACTTTGCAATTGAATCAAGTGATCTATGACAAAACAGATGTGGTTGTGAAATTATTTGATGCATTTTCTTCTCCTGCAATTGGTTCTATTACATTGCCTATTGAGGTCCATAACAAATCTCTTGATGTGAACTTTGCTATTATTCCATCTTCCGAACAATTTCGTGTGAAGCTTGGCTATCCTTGGCTGTCTTCCATGAAAGCTATTGCTTCTCCTATTCATAAGTGTTTGAAATTTCCCCATAATGGTGAAGTTGTTACTGTCAATCATAGTCTCTTTAAACCAGCTGAAAGAACTTCTAGCGTTCCCATTGATTACTTTTGGCCTAAACAATTCCAATCTCTTCCTCCGCGAAGTGATCATCTTTTCAAATCTTATCAAAAGTGGAAAACAGATATGATCCTATCTCTAAGTGAACCTAGGACACCTAAACTTGATATTCCTATCATTCTTGAGAAGGAAGTTCTTCCTTTGAAAGATAAAACTAATGTCTTTCCTCAAGAAGATTCCCAACCCACCCCTATGGATGTGATTATGTCTATGCCTAATAAACCTCCTAAAAGTATACCTATCCCTCCTCATCATGATGGACTTGGTCTCTTTCCTAAACCAAAAATTCCTCCTTTATATGGAGCAGTTCCTCCTCCGTCCTTTTATAGAGAGAAGAGACCTTCTTCTTCTCCTATTATCCAGCCTAAGAGACCACAACCTAAACACCCAAGTGATAAGGATGAGAACATTCCTCCTCCTCAATCTTCTCCACTTCCTACTAAGACTAGACGAAATCGTTCTGCACGTGAACGCCGACGAAAGCGTCGTCTTAGAGCTCAAGCAGCTGCTGCTCAAACTTTGCAATCTCCAAAAACACCTTCAACAAGCATTATTCCATTTTCTCCAAAATCTCCAAAACATAAGATGCATGATGGTCTTGATCCTGTGCGAATTAAAGACCCTATTTTTATAAATCTTGATGATGATATAGATGAAAATGTTATTCATGATGAAAATGTTACTTCTCTTGCTTCTGATAGTGAATATGAACTTGTTGATATTGATAACCATTTATCTAATGAATTTTCTAAAGCACTTATCCTAGCTCCTAGACAAGAACAATGTGGCTCGGAACATGAACATAGCCCTTGTTTGGATCTTGTGATAGCTCCATCTGCTGTGTTGAATGTTCCTCCTCTAGCGTGTTCCCTGCCTTCCCGAAACATTGATCAGCAAGATCGGGGGGTAGATGACGTGCTAGACTAGTTACATTAGCATAGCAGATTCTCTCCCCCTCTCTTGCGTTACTTCTTCTATATGTTATTCTCATTCTTCTATTTTTTGTCCTTAGTCTTGTCTACTTGAGGACGATGCAAAGTATTGAGATCTCTCGATCTCTCTCATGTTGACTCAAAAGACACATGTGTTCCCTTCTTCTAGGTGACCTTCCTTGATTGGGGAATGAAGAACAATTATGCATACATACATATGATATACATGAATTATCATACAGCATACTGACCCCGAGGAAAGCGAAGTTACCTTGTGCTTTGTGTTTTGTGTCTATTATCCTTAGGTTTATCTCACACTTGGGGGCTAAATCCTTGTGATAACGTGCTCCTTTCCTTTCTCATTTCTTATGTGTATCACTACGTTAAAACAATCACCCCCGGTGAGGCATGTGCGATCGCTTTAACGTAGGGGGGCGTACATCCCGTTCATATCTTTTCAAGATACTTGAAAATTTCTTGACAAATTTAGCTTTGCCTTGAAAATTTTTGATATCTTTCTTGCATGACTCATAGTGAGGGAACCTTACTACTGACAGTCATGGTTCTCCCTCGTGATCTTCCCTTTTACTTTGTCAATCGAAGTCGTAAGATCCTTAGTCCACTGGGGGCTTGGTGTATCTTGCCTCCTTGATGTGGTGAAAGTCTTTCAATGTTGTTTCCTTGTACTTTACCGGAAGTATGAGCATACATACTCCCGCTAAAGTGGGGGCTAAATGTAGCGTCCTAAAATTGTGACACTTGCAATTTCGACTGCATTTCGGTCTTCACGATGGTGACGCAACACGCAACCTGAATGGAGACCCCGAAACTTGCTCACGACACCAAAAACTGCATTTTTCAAGTACCCTGGCCTGAACCTCCTTGCACCCTACTGTCCCGGGAGGTGGGACCAGAGCGCCCAGCGCCCTGGTCCCTAGGTCCTATTTTGGGCCCGGTCTCCTAAGGAGATTATGGGTCTTTTTTGTTTGCAATTTGGAAATTAACTTTCCTGGTCGGCCTAAGGTCGGGAAAATCAGTCTATCAGCCCTAATTGACAAGTATATAAACTACATTTTTCTCTCTCATTTGGAGATAACACATACATGAGGGAAAAGGCGTGGAAACTATACTCAAGCATTCAAGCATTCAAGCATTCCTTCAAGCAATTGATCATTTCAAGTCTCCATTCAAGGCTAAATGTTGCATTCAAGACAAGGATTCAACCATTGAAGAGGAGATCACATACTACATGCTACATACAACATACAACATACAACACACAACATCTAAACCTTCGCACATAAGGATACAAACATCCTTAGAACAAGGTATTAGTACTTGTTTTACAGTCATTTACATTTACAGCTCTTGCTCATTTCTTGGTTAATTCCAAAACCGGGGTTTGACCTAAAGGCAAACCCCTAATCCCTAACCCCCCAATCGTCTTCGCTTTTCTATGTGTAGGTTGCAGGTACGCGGCTGAAATTGAAGATCTGGAATCCTTGTGCAGAGACGAACAGATCCCCCTTCGTTTCGTGGATTTTTCGGAGGACCGTGGCGCTGGGCGCCATCGTCCCGACAACTTTTGCTCAAATTTGCAGGACAGCGTCGTATCGACATTTTACTGCTAATTCCAGGTCCGCAGCTTCATCCTATATCCCTATCTCAGTTTATAAGCGAATCTTTGTCACTTTCTATGCATGCTTAGCTTAATTCTTCTATCAACATTCTTTACAAAAGAGGGTAGCCTTGCTGTCATAACCCTTGAAATTCATTTAGCATCCAATCTTGCATTGTGTGGGATTGGATCTTGTGGGTTTCAACCCCTCTTTTGAATGTAAAGTCTCTCCCCTAAGTGAAAACCATCGAATCCTAGCGAACCTCCCTTCTCTCTCCTCGGAGTTGGAAGAGGGGAGTGCAACTAGGGTTCGATCGTGATTTTCCGCTTTACACACATAAAGATATATATTTATATATAAATATATATATATACATAAATATATATATATATACATAAATATATATATATACGTATATATATTTATATATTATATATTTTGTATTTTTAAAAATATAAAAGAAAAGATCTAAAATTATTTTTTTAATCAAAAAAAAAAAAAACCAAAAGGGGAAGCCTCGGCCCCCCTGCGCTGTGGGCGGTGACCCCCAGCTACCACTGTGGGCCGCAACCCACAGTCGGGGAGGCTTCGACCCCCCCTGTGGGTGGCGCCCCCCAGCGGCGGTGCAGCCGGGCTGCGGGCCACATCCCACAACGGTGGCCAAGGCCGCACTGTGGGTCGTGACCCATAGGCACAGCTATGGCCGTCCCTGCGAGGAGCCCCCAGGGTCTCCTCCACCACCGCCCCCCCCCCACTATGAAAGACCTCTGTCGCCCTCTGTGCGCCCCGTGGCCTCCATTAAACCCTGCCGCTGCTCAAAAATTCCTCCTCTGCCATGGCTCCTCCAAACCTGCAAAACACACATGCCCTAATCCAAATTTCGGGTTAGGGAAAACTTAGAATAGATTTAAATAAAATATGTGTGGTAAATGTAACTTTAAATATAGGGTTACGAATATTAAATGGTTTAAGTGAAATAAAAGAAAAGGGGGGAAACCCTATTCAAATTTTGAATAGGGTATCCCATATATACTTTTGAATACTAATAGTTTATATTTATATTTCTTAAGTTAATAAATTCATATATGTGTTAATTTATACATATGTTAATCATATATATATATAAAAATATGCATATAATAGTGAACTTAGATAAGGCATTTTCTAGATAAGGTATATAGGAATATATTATATTTAGGCTATATAAAAGCTTAAAAGTATGTATATATGTATGTATGTATGTATGTATGTATGTATGTATGTATGTATGTATGTAACTAGTTTTCAATTGAAAACTAATGGGTTTTATTTTATTAGCATGTATTAATAGGTGCTTTACTAGTATTTTGACCTTAGGGAATCATTTATTTGGTCAACATTAACTAGAGTTATGAAGCAAATGCTATTAAAGGTCACTTTAACCTCTAGACGAATTTTGAACGCATTATATTTATCACTCCCTAAATACTAAGTTGTTAATAGTCTAAATATTAGATTTGATATAATTAATGCTTCGTGTAATTAAAAGATTATTTGAGATTGATAGTATCTCTTGTCAATTAATTTAGAGATTTGTGCTTAATGAATTTATATATTTAATTAATTGGTGAGATAATAATAATTTCTTTGGAAGAGGATATCATGGTGGAATTACATATATTCGAAAATAAGTCCAAGACCTCGATCTTGCGAACTCATTTAGCCTAGATGGAATCTTATACTAAATAAAGCAATTAACATTTTAACGTTTGACACTTCAATCTTCATTTGCTCGATTAATTAATATTATTACGTTAAAATAATATTAATAATTAATTTATAGATGCAAGATTTAATCAAGGTATAAAGGAAGGATGTATTATCACGGATGGAGGAAACTTGTTAGGAGATAAATAATTATTATTGAATCAAGTAATTATATCAATGCCTATTTAGTAGAAGTTGATCTAATTAAGAATTATAACTTGCAACTGTAATAAAAGGGACATGCGATGTGAATTTATTATTGTCCTTATAAAATCATATTGTTTCATTTGATTATAGGAGTTATCGTAATTTGTTATGTCAAGAATATCCTCACTTTTTCATCTAAGAGTTTTATAGAAACCTAAGGCTTCTAGATAAATTTGTTCTATTCATCACTCACGTTAGTAAAATGTTTTATTATAATTTGAGATTCTGCTTGGAGCAACCTATTAAGTTGTCACATCTAATTAAGCATAGGTTGCATATAATTAAATGTTTCAAAAAAAAATTGTTGTTTGGTTTTTTGCCCAAAAGTTTGGGCATGACACTTTATTCCACAATCGCCAATCAATTTAACCTTACTCTTATTGGCAGCAATGAAAGATAAAACAATGAAATACTATGCACAAGAGAACACTATATTTATGTGAAAAAATTAAACAGGGAAAAACCATGGTGAGATTCAACTCACAATATAATAAATGGTTATAATTTTGTTTTGGGCTTAATGACAAGGAATCGCATTGCTCCCTGTAGGAATTACAAGTTGAGATGCACTATCCAAGGGCAAGATACAAAGGACTTGTAGGTTGAGACACATTGCCTTAGGGAAAGATACAGAGCTTGTGGTGAAGATACGCTTTCTTCAAGCAAGGTACATGAATATATGAATTGGTAATAAATAGGCCTTTAGCAACATAACCTTCAGAAATCTCTAGATATGAAGTCTTTAAATTTGTATCATAAGCAACTAACTTCTCAACAACCACACACTTTCTCTATCACAAATTCACATCAGTGAATTTTACAAATGATATAATCATGCAATTACAATGTGCATGTTGATCCACACACTCATCTACACCATAAAAATCACTTTGATCTTCTATGTATACCATCTTCTTCATTGCAAACATCAATTAGATCGACAAGAGAAGAGGAAAAACATAGGTCATATCAAAGCAGCCACCAAAATATAAATGTAGTGAATGTGGTCTGATCCAAGAGATCAAGAGGACCTAAAACTATCAGGTCACTTCTTTCTAATAAATTCTAAATAATTCACACTATCACACATCTTCTAAGGTTGGCAACAAGGTAATATGTAGATATACAAAGTAGCACACTACAAGCTGGCCCAAACCATATCTTCCAGATGAACAGGCTCAATGCACATCCCCACACACCAAGGTAGGACCCAAAATTAATGCAACACAGTCTTCAAAGCAAGTGGAGACACCCAAAGTTTCATTGTAAGCTAAACAACAACATTTGTCGATTGGACTAGAGCAGCTACCTAAAAACACCCATTCCAGTCACAGTGCAACATCAAATATACCATCTAACATGATGCTAAGCACACCAAGGCATTCCTTGAACAACCAATAAAATCCTCAAATCCTTCTTTTGTCTTTCCATAACAAGATCACACTAGAACAACACAACTGATCCAGAGATTTTCATTTTGGAGAGCCAAACAAGCACAGGTTACAATACCACTACTTGCAGACCACAACAACATCTAAAAATTGAACTGAGACATAGCATGGACATTATAAACATTTCCTCCAAGATGCATCACTTAAAACACTAATGTAGAGAGATTTCGATAATTTTCCAAACCATTTCTAATAGACAACGAGGCTATCAGCCAACTACAATCACCAACCATATCATTTGCAAGACCAAGGACCTAAAATTATAGGAGTGCAATGTCCATAGAGCATAAACATTGCGTTCAAGTACACAAGACCATATCAAAAAATGTAGATGAATAAAGAGGAATGCAAATAATTCTTCCAAACACACTTCAATACATACTTTTGCACCAAGTAGCTTTATCAACATTTTAAGGACCAAAAAAATATTGAAATATATTATCTCCTCACATAGTACAATATCTTCATTCTAATGTTATACAACTAATCCTCATCTTAATATATCAAACCATCTAATCCTCATCATTCAATCTTTTCCATTAGCATCATCAACTGTATTACTCAATGTAGACATCAAACACCAAGAAGGTAGCAATCTACAGATCATTTGCAACCAAAATCCATCTATTATCTATTTAAAACTCTTCATACTAGTCATGTAAAACATAATGAACAATAATTGGCAATTAGTTGGAACCAACCTCCTTATACACTACCAATCGGTTGTATAGTTACTTTTGCAATCATCATTGCTTCCTAATACATCAAACTGATTATGGTCATAAAACAAGAAAATCATTAACAACATCTCTACACCATTGCATATCTGATAGAACAAGCATTAGTATCATGCAAGAGAAAGTATCTTCACCAATTGCCTCCAATTGTTAGAGAAATATCCACAATCTACATCAATCACCATATCATTAACAATTTACACTATCCAGAGTCCACTGTAGTAAAGTAGAAATCTTCATTCAATTTCACCATGTGACAACATCAGGCAAGATACCAACAAGAACCAAATAGAGAACTGCTAAAACACCACTTAATAGACTATCATTATCTTCAATTTTTCTGTCAATCCATCATTACCATATTCATTTGATCAACTACATCACTACCTCAACAACTACAGTGGATCTCTATCTAACCAAACATCAATGAAAACATAACCAAGGACAAAATATATTGTTAGACATCAAGTTGATATCAATGAAAAAATATTTTGTCAATAGTTTCACACCACCCAACAATTTGATTCCCTTACATCCACCCTGTGGTGTTAGGAGATAGTCACTTGGGCATAATCAAAACACGCACAAAATAATAGAGTATGATTTACTAACAGAAAAATAGGTAGGAACGTCCATTTTATCATTCATATATAAACATTGAGGCAATAATTATAATAGCATACACATGGAAATAGGCATAATTAATATTCAAACATAGAAATGATCCAATATGAGTCTCGCATCAAACACCAATAGAAATAGTATTAAGAAGAAGGACTCTAGTGAGAGCAATGGATGTCATTGTGAGAACATGAAGTTTTGGCTCTACGAGCTCAAGTATGTATGCTTTCACTTAGTGTTTATAAGTCTTTTGCTTGTATTATTATGATTGTGTATCAAGGTGTGTGTCAATTTTCTCCTCACACATGTTTTAGACATATTGTGAATGTTTTAGTATTGAGTGGTTGGAATTAATGCCTTTATTTTGAAAAACAATTGTTGGTCATTTTGTGTCTATTAATATCCTAAGTGTGTGGCTTGGGATTGTTGGTATTATGGATGTGTTGAATTAGTTTTGTCATTGATGTCAACACTTATGCTTCTGGAGATCTTTGGTTATGTTGAACTGGCACATTATGTTCACCAGCAAGTTCAGTGACTTATGCACAGTAACCGATATACTATTCACCAACAGGTTATATTGTTCACCGGCACTGAGGATGACTTGTTATCATCTAGAGATCACTTGGTTATATCGAAGACATGGTTTGGATACTTGGTTTTGGTATTCTAGTTATTGGTCTAATTGAGTTGACATATTTTTTGTTACCAGAAAATTGGTCTAGGTTATGGACCGGTACACGTCATCTATTCGAGATCAACACAACATGTTATGAAGATGATTTGTTAATTGGATATTGCTATAAATGTATTGAGCCAACATGATGCATCGCATCTTAACTTGTTTGTAATTGGTTTTATTGTAATATTCTTAGTAAGCTGACCTACACATTTGGTCTTAGGTTTTGGTATATATGCAAGATCTCATTTGTGAGATGAATGTGACATAGAATGGTATTGTAATAGAGTGTGGTATTTGGTATATGTGAATATAAGCAGATCTATTCAAGTAGACATCATTCGAAGGTTCAAGGAAGGTTTGAAGGTGATTATCAGAGCTTAATCGGTACTGAATCCAGCATTAGAGATGTTATTTTAAGCAGTACATTATCATTGGATTTAACCATCCAATTGTATTCAGTGTGACTCCTATTTTGTGATTGAGTAGTGAGCTTTAGGCGGTTGGCCTTTCTGCATGTGCAAACCCCATTTGTAAACACATAATATTTGCAATAATATCATTTGATTGTGGGTAAGGTTTCCCATCATGGTTTTTCCCCTTACAGGTTTTCCACATACAAATCTTTGTGTTATGTGTTGTGGATGTTGTTTCTCTTTTTGTTTTATGCATTAAGCTTTACCGATATTAATATTAATTGCTAATCTATCAGCCGACATTAAGTTTGGTTTACCAATATTAAGTATCAAGTTTGATTAAGTTATATTTGGGTTGAAATTAATTGTCAACTGATTCACCCCCCCCCCCCCCCCCTCTCAGTTGCCTCTGGGTCCTAACAATTGGTATCAGAGCTAAGTCCTCTTTTTGCAGAAGTTTAACAGCTTGAGGAGATTCTATGGCAACAAACTTTTTTAGGAAGGACAGTCTGAAACTTAATGGAACTAGCTATGGTATATGAAAGATCAGAATGGAGACACATCTGAATTGCATTGGAAGAGACATATGGGATGTTAAAAATAATGGCTATGTTTCTCCTACACCGAATCAACCTAATCCACCAAACTTGGGTAAGGATCTAGAGAATGATTACAAAGCAAGAGAAGCACTTTTGAGTGCCTTATCAGATCAGCAAATAATGGGATTATTAGACCGATCTACTACTAAAGATATTTGGGATAAATTGGAGACATTGAATGAAGGAGATATCACTGTCAAAATTGCAAAACTGAAATGCTTCTGGGTCAGGTATGAAAATCTGAAAATGGAAGAAGATGAAAGAATTTCTGCTTTTATGGAAAGGGTTAATGAAATTGTTTTGGGAATACAATGTTGTGGAGGTTCCTTAAGTGAAGATGGGATTGTTTCTAAAGTTTTAAGAGCTTTTCCACCGACATACAAAATGAAAGTAAATGCTATTAATGAGTTGAGAATAATGTCTAATACATCAGTATCTAGAGATAGTTTGGTTGGAAAACTTTCAACATTTGAGCTTGAGGAATTTGGTCATGTTGCTACAATTAAGATAGATCTGGCCTTCAAAGCATCATCATCTGCAACATCATCATCATCATCTAACAAATCTGATCGGAAAGAACTTTATGCAAGAGAACTTGAAGATATCAGAAAGGAAAATGAATAAATGGAAGAACTTGAAGCACTAGTTGCAAGAAAAATGCCTAAAGGTCCTATTGGAAGTAAGTATGAAGGTAAAACACCATTTAAATGTTTTAATTGCAATAAAGTTGGTCATATGGCATCTAGATGTCCTGATAGACATGCAAGATTAAGAGAAGAAGCTAAAAGAACATATAAGCCTAACCCTGAATATTAGAGATACAGATTTAAGAAGAATAGAGACAAATCATGTTACTATGTTGATGAAGGAGTTACTGATGATTCTGATGAAGAACCGACAAACAATGGATGTGCTTTTGTTGCAATAAAAGAAGATCAACCGGCACCTACTGTTCCACCAGTAGAACAGGCCTTGGCAGCTAAAATTGAAGAAAGGGATGAATGGATATAGATTCCGGATGTTCACATCATATGACTGGTGATAAAAGTAAATTCTTATCTTTTCAGGAATACAATGGAGGTCTAGTAATATTTGGGGATGATAAAGCTTGTTTGATCAAAGGAAAAGGCACTATATATTTTGATGGTAAGCACAATACTGACAACTTTTATTATGTTGAAGGTTTGAAGCATAATCTTTTGAGTGTTGGTCAATTAATTGAAAAAGGATTTTAGTTACAGTTTAAGAATGGTAAATGCAAAATCATGAATAGAACTGGTTTGGAGATTGCAACCAATAATCAGACTAAAGGTGATATCTTTCACTTGAATAACAATGAAAAGACATGCTTGATTGCACACATTGATGAAAGTTGGTAATGGCATAAGAGACTTTGTCATGTGAATTTTGATTGCATTGTAAAGATCAGTTCAACTAAGGCAATAAGAGATTTACCTAAGATTGTAAAACCTCATAATCCGGTATGTAAGGAATGTCAAATGGAAAAGCAAGTTATAATAACTTTTAAGAGTATTTATGAGAAATCCAATAATGTTCTTGATTTAATCCATACTAACTTGTGTGGTCCGGAAAGAGCTAGAAGTCTACAGGGAGACAAATACTTTATGCTAATCATTGATGATTATTCTAGAATGTGTTGGGTTACCTTTCTCAAGGAGAAATCAGAAGCTTTTGGAAAATTCAAACTATTCAAGGCAATGGTAGAGAATGAAACCGGTAAGAATATCAAATTTTTAAGATAAGATCAAGGAGGTGAATTTACATCTAAGGAATTTAATACATTCTGTGAAGTGAATGGAATCAAAAGACAACTATCGGCACCTTGAACACCTCAGCAAAATGGAATTGTGGAAAGGAAGAACAGAACTATTCTGGATGCAGCCAAAAGCATGATATTGCAAGCAAATCTACCTCATGTGTATTGGAGAGAAGCAGTGAATACAGCGGTTTACACTTTATCGAGTTCACATCAAAGGTGAAACCAGTAAGACCCCTTATGAACTTTGGTTTGGTAATACTCCTACTCTTAAATATTTCAGAAAATTTGGAAGAAAATGTTATATTAGGATAGATGAGTATATTGGTAAATTTGATCCTAGAAGTGATGAAGGAATATTTCTTGGTTATTCATCTAAGAGCAAAGCATATAGATGTTTTAATAAAATATTGCATAAAATCATTGAGAGTGCAAATGTGAAGATAGATTAACACTTTAGAGGAAATTCAAGGTCTATGGATTCTGAACCAATAGTTGAGATGATCATAAATGAATCTATACAGAGTACACCAGTACAGAATGTGGATCTAGTCACACTGGCATCATCAAAGAATTCCATAGTGATTGAAGAACAGCAGCAAGTAAACAAACCCAGGTATGTAAGACTGAATCATTTTGAAAGTCAGATAATTGGGAATAAGTATCAAGGTGTTATGACAAGAGGGAGACTGACAAGTGAAGAGGTATGTTTAATTTCTCAAATTGAACCAGCATCTGTTATTGAGGCATGTGAAGATAAACATTGGATTAAAGCTATGGAAGATGAATTAGAACAAATTGAAATGAATAATACATGAACATTGGTTCCCCGACCTAAAGACAAAAATGTAATTGGAACTAAATGGGTATTAAGAAACAAACTTAATGAAGATGGTAAGGTAATCAGAAAGAAAGCAAGATTAGTGTGTAAAGGATACTCATAGAAAGAGGGAATTGATTACAATGAAACCTTTGCATTGGTAGCTAGAATTGAGGTAGTCAGATTATTTCTTGTATTTGCAGCACACAAGAACTATAAAGTATATCATATGGATGTAAAATGTGCATTTCTGAATCATGATCTTGAAGAGGAAGTTTACATTGAATAGCCTAATGGATTTTCATTAACAAATGATAAGGATATGGTTTGCAGATTAAGGAAAGCTTTGTATGGATTGAAGCAAGCTCGTAGAGCTTGGTATGCAAGATAGGACAAATATCTTTTGAAACTTGTTTACACTAAAGGTAATGCTGACAGCAACTTATATTTCAAAGTGACTAATGATGACATCTTGGTTATTGAAGTTTTTGTTGATGATATCATTTTTGGAGGAAAAGATGAATTGTGTAAAGACTTTGCTAATAAGATGCATGAAGAATTTAAAATGTATATGATTGGGGAGATAAAATTATTTTTAGGATTGCAAATTTCACAGACTGATAAAGGTATATTCATATGTCAAACAAAGTAATTGAAGGAACTACTGAAGAAATTTGCTATGGAAAACTCTAAACCGGTAAGTACTATAATTACAACTGATAAATTGACATTGAAAGATGATTCAGCTCTTGTTAATCCAACAAGATATAAATCTATGATTGGAGGTTTAATGTATTTGACACAAACAAGACCTGATATAATGAATGCAGTATGTATTATTTCAAGATTTTAGAGTAATCCTAAAGAAAATCATGAATCAGCAGTGAAAAGGATTTTCCGTTATCTACAAGGCACAACAAATCTTGGTTTATGGTATCCTAAAGATGAAAATTTTGATTTATGTGCATACATCGATGCAAATTGGGCAGGAGATGTAGATGACAAAAAGAGCACCACCGGTGGGAAATTATTTCTTCGTAGTAGATTGATTTCATGGTTGAGCAAGAAACAAATTTGTACATCATTATTAACAACAGAATCAGAATATGTTGCAGCAGCAACTAATTGTACACAGGTATTATGGATTAAGCAAATATTCAAGGACATAAAGGTAAAATGAAAAGAACCTATAATCATTTATTGTGATAACTCAGCAGCAATTGATATATCAAAGAATCTGGTATTTCACTCTAAGACTAAACATGTTTCTATCTAATTTAATTTTCTGAAATAGAATGTTGAAGAAAAAGAAATGAGATTGGTTTATGTGAATACTAAAGAGCAGATTGCAGATATCTTTACTAAGTCTTTTCCTAAGGAACTTTTGAATAACTCAGAGAGCAACTCAAGGTAATACCCTCACCAGTAGAGACATAGACAGTTGAAGTTTGGCATCAAACCAATAGAATTAACAGAAAAACCTTTTTCCAGCTTTGATGGAGGAGAGCTACTTCTCAGGGGGGTAGTTGGTCATAACAGTTGGTTATATGAATTGTTTGTATGTTCTGGTATTTGTGTTGCTTTGGCATTTGATGTCAAAGGGGGAGAGATATCTATTGGAAAATAAACATTAACATTATCCTTTGGGGAGAGATTATTCATTGGGGGAGAGACATTTACTCTCTGCATTTGTATTTTGAATTCTGGTATTGATCTATTCTGGAGATTGTTGGTTTTTGGTTTTTGGCATTCTGTTTTGGCACTTAAATGTTTTTCCATCTTGTGTTGCCATCAATGCTAAAGGGGGATATTTTTGGTATTATGGATGTGTTGCATTAGTTTTGTTATTGATGTCAACACTTATCCTTTTGGATATCTTTGGTTATGTTGAACCGGCACATTATGTTCACCGGAAAGTTCAGTGACTTATGCACAATCACCGATATATTGTTCATCGGCAGGTTATATTGTTCACCGACACTGAGGATGACTTGTTATCATCTAGAGATCACTTGGTTATGTCAAAGACATGGTTTGGATACTTGGTTTTGGTATTCTGGTTATTGGTCTAATCAGGTTGACATATTTTTTGTTACTAGCAAATTGGTCTAGGTTATGGACCGGTACACGCCATCTATTCCAGATCAGCACATCACGTTATGGAGATGATTTATTAAATGGATATTGTTGTAAATGTATTGAGCCGACATGATACATCACATCTTGACTTGTTTGTAATTGATTTTATTGTAATATTCTTAGTAAGCCGACCTACACATTTGGTCTTAGGTTTTGGTATATATGCAAGATCTCATTTGTGAGATGAATGTGACACATTATGGTATTGTAACAGAGTTTGGTATTTGGTATATGCGAATATAAGCAGAGCTATTCAAGCAGACATCATTCGAAGGTTCGAGTAAGGTTTGAAGGTGATTATCAGAGCTTAACTGATACTGAATCTAGCATTAGAGATGCTATTTTAAGTAGTACATTATCACTGGATTTAACCATCCAATTGTACTCGATGTGACTCTTATTTTGTGATTAAGCAGTGAGCTCTAGGGGGTTGGCCTTTAGTATCATCTGATTGTGGGTAAGGTTTCCCACTGTGGTTTTTCCCCTTATAGGGTTTCCACGTACAAATATTTGTGTTATGTGTTATGGATGTTGTTTCTCTTTCTGTTTTATGCATTAAGCTTTACCGGTATTAATATTAACTGCTAATCTGTCAACCGGCATTAAGTTTTGTTTATCGGTATTAAGTATCAAGTTTGATTAAGTTATATTTGGCTTGAAATTAATTGTCCACTGATTCATCCCCCCCCCTCTCAGTTGCCTCCGGGTCCTAACAGGGATGTTGCAGTTCAATACTTCTTTGATATTCCTTTTGATTTTATTCTAAATGTTATATATACATAATCCTTTCAAGTGAAGTGAGTAATCTTGTTACCAATTAGGCTTACACACTTTCTAATTTATTAACTCAATAATCTCCTAAGAAACATGGGATGGTAACATGAGACCAACCTTGAGAGAAGGTTAGTTCCGTTTGGAACTTCACCTAGACTACTATTAAACTATTGATACTACTGAGGGAAAGAGGATATAAAATAACATGAAATAAACCTAATCTCTATAGGGTAATATAACAAACTAATTTTAGAACCTATATTGTTGTTCACTAGCACATAATATGTTTTATTAGAAATCTATAATACACAACTAAAGTTTCTTGTCATATTCATGCGTTACTGTTCCATAAGTGTTGAACACTACCAGAGGATGAGAGGGGGGTTGAATCAACATTGATAAAATATTACCAAACCAAATTGATTCTATCTTCATCATTCATCAATATTAATGAGCTAAAATAAAATAGCAATAATAGAAAAAATATCCGCACAATGACACCATAATTTTATGTGGAAAATCCAAATTGGGAAAAGTCACAATGAGAATTAAACTTACAATGTATAGTAAAAATTATACAATAGACAAAGGCTTCCTACCTAAAAGAGCTTATTGCTTCGGACTTGTAAATTGAGACACACAACCTCGGGCAAGATATAAAAGAGAGTCTTTCTCAACTAAAAATCACTTCTCTAGGGAAAGATACAAAAATAATCTCATAAAGTAATAGGAATAATAGATTGAACTTTATATAAAAGGAATCTATTAGAATGCAGATAATAGTTCTCTAAATATACTCATTTATTTGCATTGTACACCTTTGAAACACTACTCTTACATACTTCGCATCTATCAGTCATTTATTTCACTCTATCTATCCATCTCACCCTCACGTCACTTTTTCTTCTTTCATCATTATTACATCACCCATATCTATCACAGCCAATATTCCCAATCAGATCCAACAACAACCACCACTAGGCTGGACAAAGGAGTATGTAACATGTGCATAGAATTGACCCAAAAATATATTACTTGGAAGGTAAAAGGATATGTACCAAGTCAATACTCCTTCCAATCAATATCAAAAACATTTTACACCCAATCACTCAAACCAAAATGCATAAATCAGTATAAAAACTTGTTCTACACAACGCACTATTTATTCTAGACCAAAAACAAATAAATTAGTTCATCCAAGAGAACCATGACACTTGTCTCATCAAATAAAAATTAATAATCTTATAAGACATATCTAGTACAAATACTTATTTTGGTCCACAATAAGTTTCTCTGGAGAAATCAACAAAAGTACTTCCAAACCAGGTGAAGAACACAAATCCTTTAGAAAAATATTGAAACATCATTTCATATCTTCTCATCAAAATAATTTGAACCTGTAAATAATTTTGCATCATAATGTCAAGAGAGTAAATATTTGAACCACCATATGCACATCAACTGATCCTCATGCAAAATCCGGATCACCAATAATAGCGAAGGCATTATGAGATTGACAAAGATTTGACATCAATGACAACAATGGCATCCATATGTATAACAATCTCCCCCTTTGTCATTGATGGAAAATCGAAAAATATATTCTCTCTCCCCCCCCTAACACCATTTCTACCCCTTTGACAACAATGACAAAGGGTAAACACCTTTAAAAATAAAAAAGATACAAAACTAAAACTGCAACCTTCTTGAACAAAATAATTAAGAAAACAAATGAGAAAGAAGAAATGTCAATCCAGCATTTACAGACCAGATGTCCTTGAATTGATGAACCAATAAAGTTGATGATTTACAATCACACATAGTAGCAAATGGGATCCTATTTTGATTTTTGCATTCAACAAACAAATTTACTGCAACGTCAAAGATCATAATTAAACACACTTTGTTCAACATTTTTTGCTTCATCCAGAAATTTGAGAAAAAGGGATGGCAATAACTCCATGTCATCTTTAAGTCCAAACAATAATTTCACATAGTCTTCACTTTGATTTTGTCTCATGGCCAACCAAAAATGAATATCCCAAGCACCATTTGTATCTTTGTAAATATTGAAGGATAGGGCCAACTTTGTAGGTTGAGAATAATCGAATCTATCTCATATTTGAATTTATGTGTAGCCACAGACCATCTAAGATAATATCTATATAGTTGATATATAGTATCCAGCATCAACCTGAAATTAATCAAATTTAATTTGAGATCATGGTGTACCTTCAGGCACCTTTTAGTCATCTTCTCCAATACATTGTCTTCAGTGAAAGGTTCACTAGATTCACTTTCTTCTCTAGCAACTATGGCCATCATCTCAATCAATAATTCTAATAATAAATCTGGGACAACATTAGCAACATTCAAAGGAACAATATTGTTCCAAATCAAATAAGTAGTGTGCAAACCTACTCAATAGTGTCATGATCATAGGATGGAATAGTGAGATACAACTCATCAACTCTTTTGAAACCACTAGGCTTTGAGAGAATCTCAAGAACTATGTTTTCATAAAATATACCTTCAGGGGAGGCAATAACCAATTCTGTAACTGAAGCACTCTTCTACACATTAGCCTTCTCCAAATATTTTTCATCACTCTCTACTGTAACAGATTTTGCAGATCTTTTTGTAATTCTTTTAGCTTTTGACACTTTGGAGGAAGAAGCAAACGCTTCATCAAATGATCTTTTTATTTTCTAGCCTTTCAAAACTCTTCAAAAGTTCCAAATCTTTCTACATTCACATCCTTAGGCATCTTAAAGAAAATTTCCATAATATCCATGCACTCATCTTCTGATACCTCATAAGGAATCTTGTCAACCCATGAAGTTCTAGGAATAACAACCTCAATAAAACAGTTGTCTTTATCCACTAGGAAAGTAATATCCTCTTTGTACCACTCAACAAACTTTGAAGGAATTTGATTCCTCAAAATCAACTCTTCCTGAATATCCACAAAGAATGTATGGTAGGCGACATCCCAATCATTCAAGTTATCCAAATATCCTTTTTATCTAAACACAAATTGGAACATCTCTTCTCCAAGCTATATTATTCATTTTGGGTAAAGCATTAAGAAAGTAAAATATTAAACACACAAGGAGTGATTCATATCAAAAAGGATATAGGTCAGTCTTTGTCAGTTGAAAATTATCCAACAATTGACACCTCAACAATTCATGCAAATTATAGTCAAGATTCTCCTTTATCATCTTATAATCTACATACATTGTGGTAGAGGAAGTTGAAACTTCTCGATTCCTATAGTACACTTAGTATGAAATACCCATGTTTTCATATTTGATAGCCAAGTCATCAATGGTGTCAATTCGTAGGGCTCTTTTATCAAACACAACACCAGTCAGCTTGTTCACTTCATCATTCTTGACGAATTGCAAAGCAAGTACAATTATGAACGAACATAAACCAGTTAAGTCACTTAGGGTTGTAATGGTGAAAAGGAATAGGTGAGGGAGATCAAGTGGAAAGATTTACCCTCCTCAAGAAAGGAGTGAAATTTTCACAAAGGATCCTCTTCAACCTCTTTGACGCATTACATTTAAAAGGGGGGGGTTGAATTCACTAGATTCGATATCAATGGAAAGAGATTGAACTCTAAGTGAATTGATAATGAATTTGGAAAGTAAAAGTAACCCCTCTTTTAGAATGGATAGGATGAATTAAGTGAATTGAGACTAAGTGTAAAGATAGCAAAGAAACAATTATAACTTGAGACAGAAATGTGGGATGAAATTGTGCACTTTGAATTAATAGTAAAATGTCGAGATGAAGCTCCCCTGTAAATTTAAGTGAGATTTGTTAGGACCGTGTTGAAAGTATACTTGGTCCTCCAAAAAATCCGTGCATCGAAAAAGGTTTTTCCATCTCTAGAAATAAAGCTTAAACCTGCAAATACAGTTACGCACCGGAAACCTACACATAGAAAAGAGAGGAAATGTTGTTGGGATTGGGGGTTTTCCTTTAGGTCAAACCCTAGATTTGGTATTAACCAAATGATGAAAAGTACTTGCAAGTAAATGAAAGTAAATGACTAAAGTAGAATTCGCCTTAAGAGAGGATGCAATCGAAATGTTGATAGAGTTATTTGAAAGGATGTATGAAGTTGAATGCTTTGAATGTTGACAGGGATCTCCTCTTCAATGGTTGAATCCTTGACTTGAGTGCAACACCTATCCTTGAAAGGGGACTTGAGATGCTCAATACTTGAAAGGAATGCTTGAATGACGATAATTCTTGTTCACCTTACTTTCACCTCTTGAACTTATTGATCTATTGAACTTATGCAAATGAGAGGGGAAAATGCATCTCATATACTTTCCAATTAGGGTTTGTAACTAATTTTCCATCTTAGGTCGACAGAGAAAACCTTTTCCCACTTCCCAATGATAAGCCCAATGCATGACTTAAGTGAAGGGGGCCCAAAATAGGGAAAGGACAAGGGCGCCATGCCCCTATCCTAGGGGGATAGGGGTGTCATTCTCCTATCCTAGGGGGATAGGGGTGCCACGTCCTTGTCCTGCCCTAATTTAGGACAAAAAGTAGGAATAGGCGGTGTGGGGTGCAAGGAAATGCATGTTTCAGGAGGTGCGAGCATATCTCAGGTCTCCAATCAAGCTTAGGGATTAACTTTGCCAATGTGAAGACTCAAATGTGATCAAAAATTGCAAGGTCACAATTTTATGACGTTACAAGGGCCAATTTAGAAATTTAATATGGTATATCTAGCCACAAACAATCCCCATGAATTCTACTCAAAACTATCCTTATAGTCTCCTCATCATGCAATATAGGAAATTCACTCCATGCATCCAAACCCTTATGCCCTAGAATAATATACTCAACCCTAAATCCTTTTGCACCATCTACCAGATGAATTCTTTTGAAATCCATAAGCTTTCTATGATCATATTCTTCCAAAGGAACATGAATATAATTGAAAATATCTTCCTTACGTCGAAATAAATGGTTTGAATTTTAAACTTGGTCTATCCTTTTTCATTGTCACTAATAATTTTAGGATTTTCCATCGAAAAAAAATTCAAACAAGAGAAATACCTTGAACGGTTCTTCTTCACTTCTCCTTATGCTCTTTTTCCCTTCGATCACATTTGCACAGATGATTTTTTAATAAACTATATATAATCGTCAATTAGGGTTTTTTCCAAAAAGTTGATACATTGTACACCTGCAATTGCCAAAAATGTTTTGAAACATAAATTTTTCTTAAAATTCACCGAAAAACACTTCCACACATTCATAGTGTTGAGAGAAACCTAACACCAATCCAAGAGGGGATGAAAGATACACTTTTAAGATCTCCCCCTCAAACACAACTATTTGAGCTAATTATCGGAAGAAGGTTTTGCACCTACAGAAAGTATGAATCTATCCTCAAACTTCTTGTTAGTCTCAACCTCTGACTTTTTCACCTATTTCATCTTCATCTTCTCCTTTTCCTTATTTATGTCAAATTTATTTTCCGGACCATTAGATCTTTTTGTTCTACTTCTGTAATTTATTGCAATATGACCCATCATGTTACAATTATGGCATACCAGACCTTTCTAAAGTTTTCTACCATTCATCTTGATGTTCCCACAAATTTTGTTTGACCTGCACTTAACAACTTTTTGTCCATATGTTTTGCAAGCATAGCATACTCCATTAAAAATATGAGCATAGTTCAAATTTCAGTATTCATTCCTTATTACTCTACTTCTGCATTTGGTAGCCTTATGACCAAACTTGTTGCAAGAAAAACATCTCATAACAATTGACTAATTTATGTTTTGACTGTTGCATTCACTAACTCTATGCCCAAATACATTACAAGTAAAACAATTACCATTAAAAGAAGAATACCTAATAGGAGTACGAGGAGCTCTTTAAACATTTCTTGAATTTCTAAAGCTTTGGTTATTCTAAACTTTATCATTAACCTTGCCTTTTCCTTTGTCCTTTCCTGAGCATTAACCTTCCTTAAAGCCAAGTCCACTCTTATCATTATTCTATCTCTGAGAATTCAAAATAGCATCCAATACTCCACTGCCACCTTTGAATTGTTACTCATTATCAGTCTAGTCTTTTGCAATTTTTAGTTCCTCCTTAAGTTTGACAACTTCTTAAACAAGCTTTGCACATTCCCTGGTCTTCTCATAGAGCTTAGTTTCAAATTCGTCAATAACCTTCTTTCCTCAATCCAACAAAGTTCTTAAAAAAGAAATATTTTCAACTACCTTCTTGTGCTTTTCTCTACTATCATCCAAATCTGCCAAAATTGATCTTAGTTTTCCTTCCATGTCAAATATATCATCTGAATTGTTCCATCCATTTTGATCCATATCATCTATGTCATTCAATTCTTCTTCAAAAATAGTGTTCAAAATCCAAGATCTACCTCAATAGTTAAGTTGACTCTTCAAGAACCAGGGCTTTGATACCAATTGTTGAACACTACCGAAGGCTAAGAGAGGGGGATGAATCAACATTCACAAAATATTACCAAATTAAGTGAATTTATCTTCAAAATTCATCAACATTAATGAGCTAAAAGTAAATAGTAGTAACAGCAAAAACATCCACACAATGACACCAGATTTTTACATGGAAAACCCAAATTGGGAAAAACCACAATGAGAATTAAACTCATTATATATACTAACAGTTTTACAATAGACAAAGGTTTCCTGCCAAAAAGTGCTTATTACTTCAAACTTGTAGATTGAGACACACAACCTCAAGCAAGATATAAAAGAGAGACTTAGTTTTAGATCACTTCTCTAGGGAAAGATACAAACTTGATCTCATAAAGTAATAGGAATAATAGATTGAACTGTATAAAAAAAGCATCTGGTAGAATGCAGATAACAATTCTCTAAATATACTCATATGTTTGCTTTGTACACCTCTAAACCACTGCTCATACTCACTTTGTATCTACGTTCATTTATTTCACTATATCTATCCATCTCACACTCACATCACTTCTCCTTTCATCGTTATTACATCACCCATATCTATTACAACCAATATATACCAATCGGATCCAACAACAACCACCACTAGGTCCACCAAAGGAGTATGTAACTTGTACATAGCATCGACCCAAAAATATATTATCCAAAATGAAAAAGGATATGTTCCAAGTTGGCACACCTACCAATAAACATCAAAAACATTTTACACCCTATCGCCTGAACCAAAAAGCATAAACCTGTAAAAAAACTTGTTCTACACAACACAATTTATTTTGGACCAAAAATGAATAAAGTGGTTCATCCAAGAGAACCATGACACCTGTCTCATCAAAATAGAAACTGTAGTCACATAAATCTGTCCATTTTAATTAAATGAATATTTCGTATTTATTTGATTAAAAATCCACTAGCCATCAGTTAATTAAATTAATATTTAATTAATTCATCTTCAAACATTCTCCTATTAATTAAATAAATTATTCAATTTATTTTAATTAATTCACTAAACCAAATTCACAAATCAACTAAATGAATAAATTATATTTATTCAATTTAATCCCCTTTCTTCTTTTAAATAAATTAAATAAAACATTTATTTAAATCATTAACTCCCCCCAACTTGCATTTTCCTACAAATGCAAGTTGCAACCACAAATTAAAATAAATGAATTTTATTTTAATTAAATCCTATTTTCCCTCACCCACCAAATCCACTTGCATTCCTAAACCCCCTTCTAGATTCTTCTAACCCCTTCCTAATTAACCTAATCCATCCCCTAATTATTGTCACATTCCTAAGCAACTTGGAGTCACTTCTCAAAGACTTCAAAGTCTTTGAAAAGCATTTAATGCTTTGTGTGTTCAACAATTTAACCTCTAAAGTCTTCCAAACCATTAAAAGCTCTTACATGACCATTTATGGTTAACCCCTAACTCAACCCTCATGTGATTCATGTGTCTCCTCAAGCATTTATTGATTTGACCATGGTTATCCCTTTTACCTTTGCACAAGAGTTTATCCATTAGATAAAATCTTTATTCTTTGAATAAATAATTTATTCACTCAACCCAACCTTGACCTTAACTCCTAAGTTAACTCTCAGGTCATGTCGAGCATTTAATGCTTATTCCCTCTCCTCTCAACCTATCTCATATTGACACTTGTCATCCTGGGATTGGGTTGAAAACCATCACATGGATTGAATATCATTCAATCCTGACCCTTGTTGAAATTACTCAAACTCAACCATCCATTGCTCCATTTTTCCTATAAATAGAGCCCATTTCTTCATAATCCAGATCCGGAAAACTTCTATGCATCTAAGTTATAGAGAATTTTAGAGAGCATTTAGCATAAATCACTAATATTAGTTTTAAAATAAATCATTTTAGTTTTAAAATAAATCATTTTAGCATCATAGCATCTAGCATTAGCTTTTTATCCACATTTAGAGTAAATACTTCAATCTCAAACCTCCATTAGCATCCATAGTGCAAAAAGCTATTGAGAGTCACACTAGTTTGGAACTTGGAGAGGAGAGGAACAAAGGAGAAGGAGCTAAGAGCATGTTAGGAGGCATTTGGAGATGTCTCATTATATTTACTTTCCTAGTTAAATATTCTCTCATGCTTTTGGTATCTCTTATGATATGCCTATTTAGATTAGTCTTTGATTGAATAACACTAACGATTTCTTGTGTTTTTGTGTGTTATATGACCACAGGCTTTACTCTAACTTGTCCCTTTTGCAGAGCATCATTTGGTGAACCCGACGTGAATCGAACATGCAAGTTTTCTACAAACTACTAACTTTTTTGTTTAAATTGACACACAGGTCGCGCTTCAGCGCTTTTGTTCATGTTCCAGCACTATTGTCATTTAGTCATTTAGCGCTTTTGTTTATACAATAGCACTATTGTCTAACGTTTAGCACTTTTGAATATACTCTAGTGCTTTTAACCCTTAATTAGCACTGTTATTTAGGTTTTAGCACTTTTGACCCGCTGCACAAATATCTTACTTAAGCGCTTTTGTTTTCCTTGTAGCACGTTTGTGTTAAGTAGCGCTTCTCTTTACACACAGAATGGCGCTATTGTAATAGAACGTTGTAAAAAAGACCATGTAACCGAAAAAGTGAATTTTATTAGGCTTGTAGAAGCCCACCATAGGTTCGGATTTTCCTAACCGTTTGTTTCTTGTGCAGGTTTTTAACTAACACCTTTTTGTTGTTAAAACTTAAAATTTCCATTTGGTGCTCTAAAATTGAACAAAACAAGCAAACATTTCATTTCTTGCAAGTTAGAAAAAAAATTGGTTTTTGTGCTCTAAAATTGAACAAATTCATTTCTTACAAGTTAGGATACACTCTCTTTTTGGTGCTTAAAACAAGACAAAAACAAATTTCCTTTTTATTGCATCAAACTTAAGTTAAACTCACAATCCACACTTCAAATTTTGGTGCAAATAAAAGGAACAATCCATTTGTCTTATTTTGCAAAGTGATTTACTTCATGCATACGTGTTTCAAATTAAGTTGACCAGGATTTCAAATTCTAGTTTACTCAAACATTTTTGCGTTTGAAGTTAAAAAGAACACCATGATGGTTGGAGCAACATCTCCAAATAGTTAAATCACATTGCGATGATGGGTTAAAAATAACAAGTGCATTTCGTGTTTGGCACACTTGTGCAAAAGAGTTTGTCGAGTGGTCCTACTTCTAACACACACTATCCTCTCCCTTGGATTTTATGGTCCTAGGTGCAAGAGAAAAGTGTTAGTAACACTCAAGTTTTATCTTTTTAAGAGAGGCCTGCCAAGAGACACATCACTCTTAGGAACAACCTCGCACGGTAAATCCTTCGAACCGCTATAGAAATCAGGTGAGAGCAAAAGTTGTAGCCTTGGGTATAGTTGTTCCTATAGTGTAACTTGCCGAAAGGACAAATGGGCCCCACCACAAGTTACAAGGCTCTTAAGTGAGTCACTGTAGAATGAACTTATGTCCAAAGACATCAAAAATTACTAAACACCTTTAAGTAGTAGCCCACCCATTCTATTGATTGAGGATATTTGTGATATAATTCAGTGCAAGAGCATAGATGGTTTTGCTTCCAAGATACTCACCATACATATTTCCTTGAGTAGAAACATAGCTTTTTGAAAAGTCACTTGTGGCTTGATGAAAGTGATGACTCCCCCATCATAGGGATCATCTATTTGTTATGCTCGTGCAAGACTTAGTATATCACATCCTTACCTGCCACTATGGGATTCATAAGGTATGTAGTACCAAAGTCAAAGAAATATCAAGATGTGGGCTGAATTTATCGCAACTGGCCATTTGACCTTAGGGATAAAGAGTGTTTGAAGTGTTTTCATTTTTTAGTCAAGACTAGTGCAAATTGAGCCACCTTCGGGCTTTGGAAAACACCTAAAAATACATTTAAAGGAAAGGGTCATAAAAATTCCAAGGATTGGGTTGATCTAGACCCATACTTATTTGTGCCTTTTGAGGCAACATTCTTGTGTTTGTGTGCTTGCTTTGTTTTCTTGTCAAAGAAACATCATAAAATCCAAAATTCAGAACAAAATATTCATCCAACATAAACATTTCCAAACACCAGCAAAAGATCAAAAACAAAGAGCAAGAGTATCAAAATATATGACCATTCTTCATATCTTGAGAAAGAAGAATCTTCATCAACACATCAACTTGAAGAAAAGACCATTGAGTTCAAAGGCTCTTATCAAAAGGAGGAAATTCTTCTATCTAAATAGACAAATCTTTGTCTCTCATAGAACTTTTCTATGTCACATGCATCTTTATCTTCAAGGGAAATCAAATGAATTTGATCAAGAGTTATTAAACCACAGAGCTTTTATGCAATATAGAGCTTTGAGTTATCACAAAAACAAAGGAGGCAAGATCAATCCTGAATTTTTTCCAGGCATTTGCATCACATACAACGTAGCTTGAGAAATGCCACCAATGCTCGAAAGGGAAGAAGAAGAGTTTATTCCTTATGTAACACAAAGTTTTTATTGAAGTTAAAACATTTCATCCATTATCACATTCCCATATCATCAAATCCATTTCAACTCTCAAAGCATCAAGAGGTTTTTGTCCTAAGTTCTATTTTCCAAATTGCTTGAATCAAACACAAACACATCACTTTTTAGAATATCTCTACATCTAGGATAAACTCATCCTAAGAGATATTTCTACGCAGGTTAAAACTAGTCTATGAGTGAATCCTCTCATTACTAGGTAGTTAAGTTTGTAACACATCTCAGATTTCTCTAAACCTTATCACATCAAACCTTATCAAAAACAACAATCAATTCAAGAAGAAAACTTTGGTAACATCCACCTTTAAGTGCTAGAGATCCATATGCAACACACCACACCAACCATAAATCTCTCATTTCATCAACAACTCATCATCATTTTCACCCAACTTCAACAAAAACTTATAAACAAAATGGCTCATACCAGGTCACGATCTAGACAACAAGAAATTGAAGAGGAAGAGGAAAATATCAATGAGTTCCAAGAAGCCCTTGGAGGAAACATAAATGATGACAATCCAGGCACTCCTACTCCCGCAGCAATAGAAAGGGCGCAACACACCCTCTCTTCAATAGGCTTTTTGATGAGATACTCAAGAGCAATGTTGATGCTCACTTTTTAAAACTTGCTCAAGAAGGAGCCAAACTACCCTCTGACTTTGATCTTGCACAACTAAGACAAGCATCAGAACGTCAAAGTCATAATGAGGATGAAAGAGGTCGAGAGCATATTAGATACAACTTTCATCATGGTAATCCTCCTCCTCCTCCAAGTGAAATAGACATGTTGCGGCAACAAGTCAAAAATATCGCCCAACAACTTCATAGTGGTGTAAAAACCAATTAATTTTCACTCAATGACATTTGTCCCTATCCCTTTGATAGGAATCTTCATATGCCACCTTTTCCGCTAGGGTTTGAAACACCCAAGTTTGAAAAGTATAGAGGAAAAGGAGATCCTCGTGATCATGTTAGAGAATTCCATTTAGCTTGCCTCGAAGTGGCATACAAGGATACATACCTAATGCGAATTTTTCCCCAAAGCCTGGGAGGAACAACCACATCATGGTTTTCCCGATTACCAGGTGGCATTAGGACATTTGAAGAACTCATCCAGAAATTCTTGGCACATTACTCTCACAACATTGAATGTGATATCACCATGGCTGATCTATGTAACACTAAACAAAAACTAGGTGAACTATTTTCAGTCTTTCTGCAATGATGGCGTCAAATGTCTAGCAGACGTTCTCTTCAGTTACCTGAACAAGAACTAGTGGAAATATTTATTTCCAACTTAAACAAAGAAATGGAGTTTCACCTGGACGTAAAAGACATAGATTCTTTCAATGACATGATCACCAAAGGCTTAAAATGTGAGCGGGCTCTCATCAAGAAAGGACTTATCAAAATCTATAATGAGCCAAAGGATGGCCCTCACCCATGCTTCAATAGTGACAAACCAAGCTTCTGGAACAAAAATAAAAAAGTCGTCAATGACGGGGTTGTGGATGCAAGAACTATCAAAAGTGCACAACCTGTAGTCTGATTTGTAGGATAGAATCCCCCACCTCAGACTAACATAGTTGCTCCTCCAAATCAAGGCCACATCACATCTCAAGATGAACCCAGACAACGTCAACAAAAACCAAAGCGAACATACACTCCCTTAGGGGAACCCATCGAAACAGTATTACGTCAAGTGGTTTCTCAAAATCTGGTAACCTTACCCAAAACATCAAATTATGAACCTCAAGTCAAACCTTCATGGTGGAGGGATACTGAACATTGTGATTTCCATCAAGGGAAAGGACATAAGACAAGAAATTGTCACAGATTGAAAGATCTTATTCAGGATCTTATTGACCAAGGTGAAATCAAAATCGAAGGACATGACCCAAAGACAACAAACAATGATCATCTTATGTTCAAAAATCCACTTCCATCCCAAGATCAAAGGGGTCCTTCCACTTCAAGGCGAAACACAGATACCACCAATTATACACAAGCTGCATATAATTATACTGTGAATCACCTATACGATACCAGTGAATAGATTGCAACTATTACCATCAAAAATCCTAGCTCCACCTTCAATGTTGTTACATGTCGCGGCAAGATTACCATAAAAGCAGCTCCACAAGGCACCCCATCTATCCCAAAGCAGTATAACCTTGTGGAATAGTTAGACAAAACACCCGCACTGATATCTATCTTAGAGCTATTGCACCTATCTCCATCCCATAAAATAATTTTGGATCAAGCTCTCCAAGAGGCGTCAGTCCCTGCAAACCTAAATACAGATCAGTTCCAAGCCATGGTCGAAAATCTATGATCCTCACCTTGTCTCACTTTCTCGGAAAGTGACAACTCCTCCTTCCAGCAACCTCATAATGCCTCACTCCATATTGAAGGGTTTATCAACCAGCATAGGATCAAGCAAATCTTGATCGACAATGGAGCAGGCCTGAATATCTGTATGCTGCAATTAGTCATAGCTTTGGGATATGCAATTGAATCAGTGGATCCCCACAAGAATATCACAATCAAAGCTTATGATGATGCAGAGCATTCATCCAAAGGAGTTGTTATACTACCAATCCGAGTGGGCCCTATGGTGAAACACATCATCTATCAAGTCCTAGACCTTCTTCTGTCATACAATTTGTTATTGGGAAGACCTTGGATACATGCCATGCAAGTCATTCCATCCACTTACCATCAGTGTATCAAGTTCCTGCATAATGGTGTAGAAATCACAATCTTGGGCGATGCAAACCCCTTTGCATATTCCTCAAAGAGGGGCAAATGTAGTCAAATAAATCTATCCATTTTAATTAAATGAATATTTCATATTTATTTGATTAAAAATCCACTAGCCATCAATTAATTAAATTAATATTTAATTAATTCATCTTCAAACATTCTCCTATTAATTAAATAAATTATTCAATTTATTTTAATTAATTCACTAAACCAAATTCACAAATCAATTAAATGAATAAATTCTATTTATTCAATTTAATCCCCTTTCCTCTTTTAAATAAATTAAATAAAACATTTATTTAAATCATTAACTCCCCCCCACTTGCATTTTCCTACAAATGCAAGTTGCAACCACAAATTGAAATAAATAAATTTTATTTTAATTAAATCCTATTTTCCCTCACCCACCAAATCCACTTGCATTCCTAAACCCCCTTCTAGATTCTTCTAACCTCTTCCTAATTAACCTAATCCATCCCCTAATTATTGTCACATTCCTAAGCAACTTGGAGTCGCTTCTCAAAAACTTCAAAGTCTTTGAAAAGCATTTAATGCTTTGTGTGTTCAACAATTTAACCTCTAAAGTCTTCCAAACCATTAAAGGCTCTTACATGACCATTTATGGTTAACCCCTAACTCAACCCTCATGTGATTCATGTGTCTCCTCAAGCATTTATTGCTTTGACCATGGTTATCCCTTTTACCTTTGCACAAGAGTTTATCCATTGGATAAAAGCTTTATTCTTTGAATAAAGAATTTATTCACTCAACCCAACCTTGACCTTAACTCCTAAGTTAACTCTCAGGTCATGTCAAGCATTTAATGCTTATTCCCTCTCCTCTCAACCTATCTCATATTGACACTTGTCATCTTGGGATTGGGTTGAAAACCATCACATGGATTGAATATCATTCAATCCTAACCCTTGTTGAGATTACTCAATCTCAACCATCCATTGCTCCATTTTTCCTATAAATAGAGCCCATTTCTTCATAATCCAGATCCTGAAAACTTCTATGCATCTAAGTTATAGAGAATTTTAGAGATAATTTAGCATATCTTACTCATATTCACTCTTTTGGATTAAAATCAACACTAGATTAGATAATAATCTCATTTCTAGTTTATTCATACTTGCATAGCATTTAGAGTAATCATCTACAATCTTGAACCTCCATAAGCATCCATAGTGCAAAAAGCTACTGAGAGCTACACTAGTTTGGAACTTGGAAAGGAGAGGAACAAAGGAGAAGAAGCTAAGAGTATGGTAGAAGGCATTTGGATATGTCTTCTTGCATTTACATTCGTAGTTAAATGCTTTACTTTGTTTTTGGTATCTCTTTTGATATGCCTATTTAGATTAGTCTCTGATTGAATAACACTAATGATTTCTTGTGTTTTTGTGTGTTATACGACCACAGGCTTTAGTCTAACCTTGTCCATTTTGCAGAGCATCTGAAACTTATAATCTTTTGATACATATCAGGTACAAATAATTATTTCGTTCCATGATAAGTTTCTCCATAGCAATCAACAAAAGTACTTTCGGACTAGGTGAAGAACACAAATCCTATGGAAACATACTGAAACATCGTTTCATATCTTCTCATCAGCATAATGTGAACCTATAAATAATTTTGCATCATAATGTCAAGAGAGAAAACATTTGGACCACCATCAACACACCAACTGATCCTTATCCAAAATCCAGATCACCAATAACAACTAGGGCAATATGAGATTGACAAAGGTTTGACATCAATGACAATAATGACATCCATATGTGTAGCAATAAGAATGTTGGAACTCAACAACATTATGAAGGAAATCATATGTTTAAACAACAAAAAAATTGTTTGAGCTAATGAAACAACTTATAACCTACACAAAAATGTGTGTTGTTATGAAGGTGTTGGAAAATGAGACATGAAATTCAAGGATTGAGTATGGCATTACAAAAACCACATCAACAATTCAAATTTGCACATAAAACATAGATAAAAAGAAAAAAAGCATTTACTTTATTGGTAAAAGGTGCTTACAAACTGCATAAAGCCTAAAATGTTTGTTTCTTAATCTGAACCCAAGTTACAATGAGTTACAATTATATAAAGTGATAATATATAACCTTGTTTCAAGCTACAATCCTTAGCCCAAAAAGAAACAATTGAAAGAAAAAATTCCCTTAAGTTTCCTAACATGTTGTCTAATAGATAAAAACATACATTAACGAAAGAAAGAAAATTGTATAAATTTCTCTTATTGGACCAATCTTCTCACGTGTCTAGTTAAGTTGTCTCAATTTTTCAAGTCCTTTGAATGCTCCAAGATGTTATTTGAATAAAAAAATTCCAACTTCTTTGACCCTTCCATTTATGGTTCCCCTTAATTAGCTCCTATATGGTCTCAATAGGCTCAAAATGGGTCAAAATTGCCTCCTTCATCTTTTCAACCACTTGTAAAAGTCACTAACCTCATCCTAGATGCTTTCTACTACCAATAACTACTCTTTAATACTTCAGATTATTGTTAAACCTTCCATGCCCAATCTTATAAGGCATGTGCAAGAGTTTTTAAAAGGTCAAAACTTCCTACAAGGCTAGAAGAAACTCTACGATAGGTCTTTGACACGTAAGTTATCTAAAAAAATTCCTTATTTTTACAATTTTATCTATCTATGTTAGACTTTTACCTCTATCATCGATATTGTGCTCTTTGTTAATCTTTCTTCTAGACAATACTAGAATCATGACCCTATTGTTTAAAAAAATTAAACCTCTTCTCATCTTCCTCAGACTATTTTTTTTCCTCTCTCATGTGTGTGTATCATGTCAAAGAAGATTACTCCAATATTATTCTCAAATTAACTTCTCCTCACTATCATAACCCTTAAAACCTCAACATATCATAGCAGCAAAGAAGATCCACATGACACACATTTTCTTCCCACATTAGTTACAACAAAATCTTAACGCCCAAAGAAATGCTTCATATGAGATGTCTCATGCTAATGAGTATGATGTTCATTGTGTCTTATTTTTTAATATCATTGTTCCCTAGAAGATAATCTTCTCAGAATGCTCTTAATTGACTTCTAAGTATCTTTTGTCTCTTTCACCCTCACTAACATACCCATTGTCTCTCTAAGCTTGGTGACTAGGCATGTTCTCTTTGCATGATGCATTTCATCTCTTGTCATTCATCCTTCTCAAACTACAACCTTGTCATAACAACCAAAATGATTGTCCTCCATATTGTGTGTTTGAGTATTTGGTCTATGTTAATTCACTTAGTCCTTTCTTCCCAAGAGTCTTGTCCAATTGTCATTTATCTCATTTAGTCCATCTTTTCCCTTATCAGTATTGTCCACCTTGTCCTACTTTTTGCATGTCTATGTTGTCATTGATATACCTTTCTACTTTATAAACTACTATTACTTGAATTAGAAATAGTACTATCATGTTGTATACCACTTTTCTCCTTATTCTTCATGTATTTATAACTATTATATAGTATCATAACCTTTGTGATTATTTCTTTGCAAGTTTTTCCACTTTTAATAGTCCTTATGATTGTTCACAGTCTTCCTAATCTTGATTGTTTTCTTTGTGATTTCCCACAATAATCCAATCATTGAATCTAGAAGTATGGATGATTATCTTTTAATGTCAGCATGTTATACACTATCTAAAATGTCACTCCTTTCCTTTATGGATGTGTTATGTATTTCCTTCATCTGACTATTTCTTGATGTCAAATGACTAAGTATTAATTCATGACTACCTGAGTAATTATCTAAACTATAGCTGTTTTGGACTATCCTCACTTGTTCCCTCTAATAATCAGCCTATATCTTCCCTTCCATTTGTTTAAGATTAGCGTTGGTAAGCAATCTTCCAATTTGACTAAGTCAACTAAGTTGTCTAATCGAAATTAGATAGCTTAGTTAACCAATTAATTAATATTTAGTTATGATAAAAATGGTATTAATAATTATTAATATGTAAATTGACTAATGCATGAATCGATTCTTTGTTTAAATGTATTAACATTTATGTAGTTAGTCGCATTAATACATACTCGCTTCTAGGAAGAGAGACATGATGATTGGATAAGAGATGTGTTGTTTAGCACAAGCATCACATTAGGTATTTAATATCAATCTCTTCCTCCATATGAAGATTAATCAGTAGAATAAGAAAAGATGGTCCTCTTCCAGTATAAAAAATTCATACGGTATTATTAGCAGATCGAACTCCTTGTTCTACATATTCTCTATCACCGATGTGATCTATCTATTCAACAGATCACCATTAATAAAGCATATTGAACCTAGGGTTTAAACCGAGTTGATTCTTCTTTGAGAGGTGATTCTAGACAACTATTAGATAATTTTGAAATTATAGATCTGATCACCAAATTTATCATGGTATCAGAGCAGGTTGATCTTAGGGATCTTACTGGTGCTATTTATTAATGGGGCAATTTGGGAGAATGATAAAAGGCAGTGACTGCATCTACTAATACATCAATGAAACAAGTTGAGGATAGCAGTGACTCGGTTCCAAACTCAGCGATTAAATTAATGATGGAGAGTTGTATTGAGGTAGACATTATATGTGTGTGGCTTGCATCCACGAACCAAGCAAGTCCATAAGGTGACAATACGGATAAAGTTAGAAGTAATATTCTTCTGCGTAATTGCTATCAAGAGAATACTTCCGATAGAATTCATAGACACCAAGCATCGTGTTCCGTAGGCGTCGTTAAACCATGGAAGACCAAAACAACGATGAATAACATGGAGGGATTGATTTACAAAAGGAAATGTGGAACAATGATAAAGGTGGTATTTTAATAATCGAGCAATGACCAAAACACAATGCAGCGATCTCTTAAAACTTTTTGAATGGTCTTAGTATTGTACATACAGAGGAGAAACCAATTTGGAGAAGGTTGATGGTCAAACAATGAGCCACGGATGCATCTATGAGGTAGTCATACCATCAACAAAAAGAAATGTGATACATATATTCAATATTGTGATATACGTATTCAGATGGGGGAAATAAATAAAGAGACAATGCTAATCGCATGATTAGTCAGTGATAATTGAGAAAGCAAATAATCGTTAAGGCATAGCACATTGAGCATTACAGAGTATGTTATGATAAGACATGTAATATAGGGGAGTAATCACAAGAACTAGTAATAACAACAATTACAACTCCTTGGTCAAGCAAATTAATAATTATGTAAAAGTCGGTTATGAATTGAGCTAACTCATCAAATCCAAAGGATGCCACCTTTAAGATTAAAGGGGTATAAGATGTAGGTTCAACACCTTTATTCGCATACTTTAAAGGAACAACTGGAATATATAACTCCAATCAGTGAAATAAAGAGGATTAAAAGCATCGAGGAAGATAACCATCGATTAGATCATATCAAATCGGATCAAAATTGTTATTAAATTATAGGAAGTAGCATCTTGTCCTTAGTGGAATGCAAGGGGTACATTCATTCTCATTATCAAATGAGAGAAAGATATGATAAAATAATTGTATATCCCATATGGGGACATTACAAGTGGATTCATATTTTATCATTAGAAGAGTGCGATCAGGCAAAGAATAGTTAATAATTATTAAAGAATAATGAAAGCTTCTCTCAAAGGGGCATGACTCTTAAATGAAACTGTAGCATAGGAAATCGGAAATCATCACAAACAAATATAAAAACTAATATAGCTCAATCACAAAAGCTTAAATGTAATGATCAATCCTAAACACACTCAATAAAGACATAAAGACAAAACATTCAAAACTAAATATTATGCAAACCAAATGTAAATCTGAATGCTTCCTTCATGCGGCTCCATTGTTCTTTTTTCTTCTCCAAATAGCCTTTGTTGTGGATCTCACCTACTAGTGCATGATCATGATTGAAAGCAAGTAGAGAAGATTATTGCTCAAGAGTACTCGAAGCGTGATTGATTAGAAATTTGATAGTCTAATTATTCTCATTATTAGATTGGGATTGAAGAAATTCATCCAATTTATAGATAAATTGGAGAGATGATCAAATTAGCATGATTCAATTCAAATAGAAATTGCAAATCAATTATGTCAATTATGACAAATTATGCACTTTCTATGCAAAATTTGTTGATTGATAATTTATGACAAATTATGACAAACTTCTATGTCAAAATTGATTGATTGTCAATTATGACAAATTGACATGTCATTCCCATGAATTTAGGAGAGAAATAGGAGGAAATTGAAATTAAGAATTTAGAAAATTAGAAAATTAGAAAAAGAGGAATTAAGAAATTAGGAATTAAGAAATTGATGAAAATTAGGAAATTAGAAATTAGAGAAATGAGGAAATTTAGAAATTAGTGAATTAATTAATACTTTTTCATTTATTAATTAATTCACAAAGAGGGGAAAATTGATGAAAGATTAGGAAACTAGGTAAATCAATTAATAATTTGTCATTTATTAATTAATTCACAAAAAGAGGAATAATTAGCCAATTAAATGAAGATTTAATTATGATGAGAAGACTTAGGATAAATAAATAATTTATTAATCCTAAAGGGAGAAATGACAACCAAGGTTAAATGATTAAATCACGAAACCCTAGAAGATGAATTAGCAATGCAAGGACGACAATTAGGTCTTGATGAAAGATAATTGACTCGATCATGATTCTGATTAACAAAGGACCAATGTGATAAATGACTTGATTGATAAATGCGCCAATTGACGAGGAACAATGACTAATTGATCCAAATTGACATAATTGAGACAGACAACAATCAATGGCGAAATGATCGCAAAATGACAAAATTGACAAGAGGACAAGGATCGACGACAAAATAGATTGCAAGACGACAAGATTGAAAAATGACCACGATCGATGACAAATCGATCACAAAATGACAAGATTGATAAGAGGACAAAACCCTAAATAGGATTGACAATGTCCAAAATGATGACAAATGAGCACGCACATTGATGTGATAGGATAAGATCGATCAAAATCATGACTGGAGAGTGTTGTCGACAAGACCAAATTTGAGGGCGAGACGAATGAAGAATGTAGAAGAATGACTCGATGCTCGCAAATGATAAAGACCAAGTACAAATCATAGGAGAAATGTTAATGTGACGCAAAAACCTAAAATGAGGCAATGCGCAAATGTTAAAGTATGACTCTGCAAGCGTTGACCATTTTTAGGTGTCTACAGAAACATCACTCTTTGGAGCAGCAGACAATTCAAACCTTAGTGCATCCTTGGAATGGATTTCCTTTGCATTTTCAGGAAAAGTAAAGTGACTGCATTAGAATCAATAAAGAGATAAGTATTTCATGGCTGAATAATGTTCATGAATTTAATATTTAGTCTTTTTGTTAATTCATGCAAGTACATTATGCGTGTTAAATGTGAAACAACTTTGTCAGTAGATGTTCGCTTACGATAGCTACATTTGGATATCTTGTGTTTTAAATTTCTTCAATTTACTATGAGAAATTTGTCCTTTACATTTAGGATATCTTTATAATCATGGTTTGTTGCTTTTCAGGCTATAGAGTTTTGATTTTCTATTTGTGATGAAGAGATTAAAATTCAGGAGGAATATGCAGTGGACTTTAGTGGAGATTCTAAGATTTGAATTTCCATTTTTTTATAAAACAAATATCAACCTGCGAAGGTGCAACAATTCACTTGTGAATGCCATAGAGGTACTTGTGCTGGTAATGATAGCATCTACGATTACAAAGCCAAGATTGAGACAAGAGGGCTCTCTCAGTGAGATGGGGCATACTGAAAGGGGATTTTGTTCTAAATCTCAAGATGATCATATTCCTACCTAGGGCTTCATCTTATGACAGTAGATCCATGGTGGTTTTGGATCTAGCACTTCCAACCGTATGAGGATCATACCAGATGATGAGAGTCTCCTAAAGAAAGATATCTTCCACAATTTGGACCATGTGAGTAGGGGATGCATCCGTGGCAGAGGGAGTAACTAAGAGGATGTGCTTCTATTGATATCCGAGGATATTGGTTATATTGGTTCAAAGGGAGTGGACCATGTCAAGATAGTTTCTCTAGTGATCAGTCAAAGGACTATGATTCATGAGATGGAGTCCCATTTATGTAGGTTGGAAGGCCTTTATGCTGACTTCTAGATCATGATATTCCTGGATAGATGAATACTTGGTGAGCTTGGAATACACCAAGAGTGATGGAGACTCCAACCTTGTATTTTATAAAAGGTAAAAGCA
Organism: Cryptomeria japonica; assembly: GCF_030272615.1. Taxonomy (NCBI): domain Eukaryota; kingdom Viridiplantae; phylum Streptophyta; class Pinopsida; order Cupressales; family Cupressaceae; genus Cryptomeria; species Cryptomeria japonica. Next base: position 595,736,555 of record NC_081409.1, read on the forward strand.
TGTGGAGATCAAGTGTCACTATTTTAGAGACCTGGTGGAAAGGGATGATATTCACTAATGTAATCTTCTATTCAAAAGATGTTTTAAAGTGTAAACTCTTGTGATTGCATTTCTCTTTGAGAGAGACTTAAGGAGAAATCCCTTAGCTACACCCTCTGATATGATTCATGGTGGATGTCATGTGTGTGACTCCATGACAATTTTGGTTCAGTGCTTGATGAGCCCTTGTGACCATTATTGTTAGGTGACGATCTCTCAATAGTGAACACTTGTACATCTAATCATTATCGTAAGGTGACAATCTTATGATATTGATTGATCATACCATTATGATGGATATCTGGGACGTGATATCTATGGATATGTCATAATGGTTTATATCTCTAGTAGTAATATCTATGCATATTCCATAATGGTGGATATCATGAGACATGATATCCATGGATAAGCCATAATGGTGGATATTACACAAAGAGAGTCATGGTGGATTTCATGTGACGTGAAATATGTGGACATGTCATGTAGTGATATCTATGGATATGCCATAATGGTGGGTATCATGTGAAGTGATATCTATGGATAAGCCATAATGGTGGATATTACTTGAAGAGATCTCTATGGTGGGTATCATGTGAGGTGATATTCGTGGATAAGCCATAATGGTGGATATCACATGAAGTGATGTCTATGGATTTTCCATGTTATTTGCTATCATAGTGAGGTGATACCTATATGACTCAGACCTTAAGTAAGATTCCTCCCTAGCTAAGAGGGAGTGTTGAAGATTAGCGTTGGTAAGCAATCTTCCAATCTGACTAAGTCAACAAAGTTGTCTAATCGGAATTAGACAACTTAGTTAACCAATTAATTAATATTTAGTTATGATAAAAATGGTATTAATAATTATTAATATGTAAATTGACTAATGCATGAATCAATTCTTTGTTTAAATGTATTAACATTTCTGTAGTTAGTCGCATTAATACATACTCGCTTCTAGGAAGAGAGACATGATGATTGGATAAGAGATGTGTTGTTTAGCACAGGTATCACGTTAGGTATTTAATATCAATCTCTCCCTCCATATGAAGATTAATCAGTAGAATAAGAAAAGATGGTCCTCTTCCAGTATATAAAATTCATATAGTATTATTAGCAGATCGAACTCCTTGTTCTGCATATTCTCTATTGCCGATGTGATCTATCTATTCAACAGATCACCATTAATAAAGCATATTGAACCTAGGGTTTAAACCAAGTTGATTCTTCTTTGAGAGGTGATTCTAGACAACTATCAAATAATTTTGAAATTATAAATCTGATCACCATTCTCCACCTTTCTATGCATAGGATTGTCATAGTGTTGCTTGCATTAATATGCCATTTTGGTTCTATCACAAACTGTGGCTAGTACAAAATGATAGTGAAGTCAACCACTTCCTTTTGGCATCATTAAAATGTATAAACTTTATGATTCCTATTGCTATCATTTGTGCATCTTCCTTACTCATATTATTCATGTGAGATGACTATCCTTAAAGAATTTTAAATCATGTCATAGACAATCTTATGAGGTTCGTGTTTATCATATTGTATCTTAGAGAACTTCATCATCATTGTGACTTAGTGATACCTTAAATACTTTTAAAAAACCTTTTTTAATTGAATATATCATGCTCCTTTTCTACACTTGTTCAAATTCAAGAGTAGGCAATGTGGTTCACATCATATTGAAATTTTATCATACTATTATTTCATCATTATGATACTTTCTTGGCTAATGGACTCTAACAAACAACAACATATATTTTCTCTCGCGTCCTTGACAATGAAATAGAAGCATAAAAAATATTGGGCATACAAACAATAACCACAAACTCAAGTATTTATCTCATGAGATAATACAAGATCTTCCAACTATCACAAAAGGCCTGAATTCATCTTGTCTTTCATTACAAGCCCTCTTCTAACCCATTTTGTCTTCTTTAAATTGTCATCAATGGTTTCTTCATTTCAAGATCATTATTCACTCACATATTATATATTTCATTATCATCTACCCCTAAATACTTTTGAAGGATTGAGACCCTACTCACATTATCCTTTTCTATGTGTTTTTGCGTGACTTCTCTATTATCTTTAGGTTTATAGACTTGCTTTGCTCTTCTTTTATAATTATGCCTTCTTGAACTATTAGGAGCCTTCTTGGTACTTTCTTCCTCTCTTGACTAAAATCATAATTGATTTTCATACTTTCACTATTTATTGTTTTTGTTCTTGTTTGACATAACTTTGACATGCATTTACACCTAATAATTTACTTTTTTATGCCTCGTGACTCTATTTATCCTTTGAAAGGCTTCATAGCTCTATTATCCATTCTTCTTGTACTTTGTCATGTTCTAGTATCTTTGAGTGATGTTAATGAAATGAAATCTTGATCTACCATTACAACTCCTATGTATTTTCACTGAGGGTTCTAGTTAGTGTTTAGACATTTGATAGGATTCATGACTGTGAGACTTTGAGCTTTTTACCACTTTAATGGTTTAGTGAGAGTTTTAAAAGTATGTATTATTCACATTCACTTCTATATGGCTTTGGTATGATAAGACTCCTCAAGGAGGGTAAAAGAAATTTGTTGATGACTATACATTACATGACTATACAAAACATAAATTTAGAGTTGCTTTCAATTTGACAACAAAAAACTCATGAACAAGGGCTTTTGAAGGATTACAAAAAAATGCAAACTCTAGCTAATAATTGTCTATCTCCACTACCAAGGGATTGATATAGAGTAATAGAATTTTATGCGTTTTGAAGCCTCAAATAAATCCTCCACCTTCGCCCAAACCTAAGAGAGTTCCTTGTTGACTATGTCAAAGTATTCTTCACTTTAAAAACCTCATTAAAACCTTCATAATTATTTTTCAAACAAAACACATGGTAGGATCATCAAACTATTGCTTCAAACTAAGCAAAGTTTTACCTTGAGCATACAATGATGGACTTGAAAAGCACTGAGAGGGGGGGGTGAATCAGTGACACCAAAAATGAAACTACTTCAGCTAGTAACCGGTAGATGAACTTAACAAAGCTTTTAACTAAAATGCATATAATCCACAATGATATAATAACATTCACAGTAACACATCCACCATAACACAAATATTCATACGTGGAAAACCCAAATAGGTAAAAACCATGGTGAGATGGAACTCACAAGTTAACTATCTGCAGTAATAGATAATTGACCGGTTAAGGTCTACAAAGTGCTTTGCTAATAGTGAATCTGGTTAAAGATCCCAAAGCTTGATTAGAAGCTCATACCCTGTTAAAGGTAGTGCCCTGTTAGCAGTAACCTCGCTAGAGGATTTAAGAACCCAAGTTAATGGATCACCCTGTTAGAGGATTTATACATTGAAGCTTGTTAGAACTTACCCGGTTAGGGGATTTGATTATGTTGTAATTGTTAGAAAACAATGGGATTGGTTTGATCTGTTTTGAGTAGCACAATACTTGCTTGATCAGATCCTTCTAAACAATCTCAACATTGCTATACAACACATTCTTCATCTTAACACTTATTGATCTTCAACATAAAAGTCTTTCGCTCTACATGCATACCAACATCATATTCCATTCTCAAATGATTTACTAAGATGACATTATATAGACATTCAAATTTCATGTCGACCTAAGGAAATCATAGCACAATTTCCTAGGTGCAGTGTATCTAGTCAAGTGATCATAACTCATCACAAAACTTACCGCCAAAATTTTTTTGATGGAATAACTCATCACCATCTATGGTAACTCATCACAAAATCACCAAATACTGGTTGGAACAATCAATACCAGTTTGAGTTAAATATTAAACCATTATCCTGGAATCTTTTGTCATGATCTTTGCTTGATCTCCATCTTGATCTTCATCTTGATGCCGACTTATCATAACCACGGGTTGTCTCTCATGCACATACTGGTTGACACAAAGTACCCATTAGAGATAACCACTAAGAATACCGGTTGACAGTGTAAACAGTTGAAGTTACACCAGTAGACAATGTAATCATATGTGTGTGAGTGTTTCATCAATGACAACATATTACAATCATCATCATACCAACATACATATCTCTCACAAAGAAAAACCATATTAAATTTACACTATGTACAATCTAAGAAGATTGTCATAAATGTAGTGCCTCCTCTACATGCATACCTATGCATGGGTAAAAATGATGACCTCTAGAGACCAAACAAAAGTTCTAATGCAACTTTATTCCAACATGAAGTATTACATATGTGAAACTACATTCATCAAGACCTCAAAAGCTCTATGACTTGAACATAGAAAATAAAAACATGCATTTAATGCAATTTTCATGATAGAAACCAAAAAGAGGAGTTTTGTAAATAGCATAAAAAGTTGTGGATACCTCCCATAAAGCTTGAAGATAGCCTTCGCTACCATGGAAAAGCTTGCAAATCGTTCTACCAAAATTTAAAGTGTAACAAAAAATATAAAGACTTGATATGTCCTATTAAAACTCAACCTTCTTCAAATATGAATCCCTCAACAATTGTATTCAACGTATCTTTAGTGTTTATGAACGTGGACTTGCCACAAAAACAAGGCCTTGTGGATCCTTTTTGACAAAAATAAGGCTTTTGATCAATTTTTAATCTTAAACATGACTCAAATACTTGTTGTATAGACAAAACATCTAAATAAAAAATTTCCTTAAGTGAGTAATTTCATCCTCCTTCTAAACTCTAAAAAACCCTTTGAAAGGAAATACAAGAGCAGGGAAAGAAAAACAAAATCCAAGTAAGTTTATTGATGAAGCAAATGTTATCAAGAGAAATGCAAAAACCTTGGAGCAATCACCCAAATGTGAAAGAGGCACAAGAACTTTTGAAAGGGGAAAAGCAAAGAAAAACCCCTTGTGATATTATGAATGAGGCAATGCCTAAAATGAGAGAGAGAGAGAGAGAGAGAGAGAGAGAGAGAAGCTCTTTACAATATTGTCATTAAGAAGAAATGAGAGAGGAGACATCTCTTAAATAGAGATGAGGAGAGGAGTTACAAAGTAACTCCCAAAGCTATGAATGCCACCATTCATAAAATGTGTGTGTCATGTGTCCACATCCTCTTATAGAGGAAATCTAATATTCCTTAATAAAAGAAAATGAAAGAAATGACTTGTCATCACATATGTACTAGAGGACAAATTACATGTAGGAATTCCAAAGGAATATCCTAAACTAAATACAAATAAACCTAAGCCAAGTAAAAATTAAATATTCTAACACCCCCTCTTAAGCTTTACTTGGGGAGTTTACATCAAACCCTTCAATGGGTTGCAATCCAAGATTTTTACAATGAAATTGGAACTTTTCTTTACAAAGTGGATTGGTCAAAATATCTGCAACTTGGTCTTCCCCCTTGCAATAGAAGAGTGAAACTTGCTTGTCTTCAATTTGTTCTCTAATAAAGTGGTGTTGGAGAGCAATGTGTTTTGTCCTTGCATGGAAAACTAGATTTTTAGCCAAGGCAATGGCACTTTCGTTGTCACAATACAATGGAGTTGGTTCATGTTGAGGTAGACCCAAATCTTCAAGTAGTCTTCTAAGCCACAAGGCTTCTTTGGAAGCATTAGTGCATCCTTTGTACTCAACTTCAATGGATCCAAGAGAGGTAGATTGTTGTTTTTTACTATTCCAAGAAATTGCTCCTGAACCAACCAAAAAACAATAACCACGAGTAGATTTCCCATCATTGGGATCTCCACATAGATTAGAATCAGTAAAACCGTTTAAAGTAAAATCAGAATTTGCATCATAAAACAAACCTACATTAATAGTTCCTTTAATATATCTTAAAATTCTTTTAGAAACTTTAAAGTGTGTTTGTTGAGGTTTAGACATGAATCTTAAAACCAAACCAACACTATAAGCAATATTCGGCCTAGTAAGAGTTAAATAATTCAAACTTCCAACTAATTGTCTATACAAAGTAGGATCAACAAGAGGAGTTTGCATATCAAGCATTAACTTAGTGCCTAATTCAATAGGAATTGAAACATGGTGATCATCATTCACTTTAAACTTATCTATGAGATCTTGAGCATATTTACTTTGAGATAAGAAAATTCCTTTAGAGGTTTGCCAAATTTGCATTCCTAATCGGTCATTTGAAATTTTTTATTAAGTTGAAACTTAAATATCAGAAACCAAAGAATTGGAACTTGAAGTAAGAATCAAATCATCTACATACAAGATAATAATGATAATATCATCTTCACTATGTTTAATATACAAGTTAGGATCATTTTTACTTCTAATAAAGCCTTGAGAAAGAAAGAATACATTAATCTTTGAATACCACTCCCTAGGAGATTGCTTTAATCCATAAATTGATTTCTTTAATTTATAAACTAAGTGTGCATTACCTTCTTTAATAAAACCAGGAGGTTGAGACATATAAATTTCCTCATGTAAATCACCATTAAGAAAAGCACTTTTAACATCCATTTGGTGAATAGGCCAATTCATTCTAGAAGCTAAAGCAAGCACAAGTTTAATTGTAGGCATTTTAGCAACAAGAGCAAAAGTTTCAGTATAATCTAAGCCTTCAATTTGAGAAAAACCTCTAGCAACTAATCTAGCTTTAAATTTACTAACTTGATTATTAACAGTCAATTTAGTTTTATAAAGCCACTTGCAAGAAACAAGATTTTTACCATGAGGCAAGGGAACTAAATCCCAAGTTTGGTTAGAAATTAAAGTATCATATTCTTCCTTCATTGCTTTTTGCCAATGTGGTTGATTTTTAGCTTGATCAAATGTTTTAGGATCCTTAGAATTCATAATAGTAGTCATTAAAGCATAATTACAATAATTAACTCTTCTAGCTTGAATTCTATCCATTCTAGCTAAGTATTCATCACTATCTTGAATTAAAGATTTAAACCATTTAGGTCTTCTTTTAGAAGTAATGGATTCATCACTAGAAGAAGAGTCATGAGGACTAGAGTTATTATTATCATCATCACTATCACTAGAAGGAATAGAAAGAGATGCATTAGGAGTAGGGTTAATAGAAGGAGGTTGGTCCTCCACAAGCACAACTTTTCTTTGAGAAAGTTCATACTTTAGAACAATCATGAATGCCTTTTTCTGCAATACAAACATCTCTTGCAACTTTTACCTTGTTAGTAATAGGATTGTAAACTCTATAACCTTTAGTATTTTCATCATAACCAACAAAAATAAAAGGAGAATATTTAGCATCTAATTTTTTTCTTTTCTCCTTAAGTTTGTGAACATAAGCTATAGAACCAAAAATTCTTAAATTCTGCAAATTGGGCTTTCTACCAAACCAAGCTTCTTCAAGAGTTTTATCCTTTAAGGCTTTGGTAGGTGTTCTATTAATTAAATAAGTTGCACAAGCCATAGCTTCAACCCAAAACTTGTAATCCATATTTTTTGCATGCAATAAACATCTAGCCATTTCAATAATTGTCATATGCTTTCGTTCTGCCACACCATTTTGTTGTGGTGTATAAGGAATGGTAAGCTCATGTTTAATTCCAAAAGATTTCAAATAAGCATTAAATGCATTATTGACATTCTCTTCCATTGTCAATACAAAGAATCTTAATTTTAGAACCAAATTGCCTTTCTACAAACATATGAAATTCAATAAACACATCAAGCACTTGATCCTTACTATGAAGGAAATATATCCATGTTCTCCTTGAAAAATCATCAACAAAGGTAAGAGCATACCTTGAACCTTGGATGGAGGGATTCTCCATGGGACCGAAGAGATCACTATGAACTAAATGCAATTTAGTATATGCCCTCCAAGATTGACCATGAGGAAAGGATTCCCTATGCATCTTACCACTCATGCAACCATTGCAAACAATTTGAGAAGGAACAATAGTAGGCAATCCATCAACCATATTTTCTTTTTGCATCAATGAAATATAATCAGAATTGAGATGGCCAAGTCTTTCATGCCATATAGTAAAATCAACAATAGTAAGCAAGGAATACTTTGTAAGAGCAAATTCATAGAACTTGACTAAGTTATCACTATCCATTTTAGCAGTAGCAATAACATGATTAGTTTTTGGATCAATGATATAACACGTGCCCCTATAAAAGTTAATCTTATAATCTTGACAAAGTTTAGGAACTGAAATCAAATTTGATTTTAATTCAGGAACATAAAGAACATCATGTAATTTCTCATTAGGAACATTCACATCACCAATAGCTTCAACTTTGCAACTATGATTATTAGTTAATTGAACAGGAATATTAGAAGTATCAGGATGCAAAGATTCAAAACATTCTTTATGAGAAGTAACATGCTGAGATGCACCAGAATCAATAATCCACTCAAGTGGTTGAGAAACATTATAAGTACATGTAAATGCATAACGAGATGAATTACCATTATTATTACCTTTCTTATAATGAGGTTTAAGTTGTTGATTATTTTGATTATTTTGGTTCATGGGTTTTTACCATTTTGCTTCTTAAAACAATTATTAGTAATATGACCATATTTCCCACAATATGTGCAATGGGGTCTTGTTTGAGAATTATTCTTTTGATTATTGTACGTATTATTATGATTATTATTATGAGAATTGTTATGATAGGATTTAGAATGAGATTGATAATTAGAATATTTGTGATTATTATTATGATTATGATTATTATTATTGGATCTAAAATTATTATTATGATTTTGGTTTTTAGACATAAAAGCATGTTCACTACTTTTAAGAGTACCAAATTGAATTAATTTAGCTTCCTCTTGACATAACAAATTACAAAAAATATCATAAGTTAATTGAGTAGCTAAATTAGGAATAGCAAGTTGAGCATGAATATTCGTAATAAATTGTTGAAATTGACGAGGAAGACATATTTTAAGAATAAGATGAATTAAACATAAATCATCTAGAGTAACTCCTAAACCAATTAATTGACTATTAACAGAATCAAACTTTAATAAGAATTCATCCATAGTTTTAAAATCTGTATACCTGAGATCTTCAAGCTGATCTTGAAGCTGAATTTTTTGAGATTCATTTGAGCTATCATAAGTTGTTTTTAAAATTTCCCAAGCTTCATATGCTTTTGTACAATTTCCAATTAGAACATACAAATCAGGAACCATTGAAATACCAATTAAACCAAGTGCTTCCTCGTTTTGAGCCTTCCACCTATCTTGGTCGGCTTGAGGAGCAGTTGTAGCGGGCTCAGAGGTTTTATCAGTAGCAACATCCAAAAGGTGTTTGAAATGAAAAATAAAAGAGATATGTGTTTTCCATGAATGATAATTACTACTATTTAACTTAATTTCAGGAATTAAAGTAGACATGATAGCAAAAGAATGGTTGATTAAAAAAATTACCCCTTTAATTAAAAAATTAAAAATTAACCTCCTTAACTTAAAAATTTCAATAATAATTATTAAAAAAAAACTTAATATTAAAAAAAAAGTTGAAGTCTTTATAAATAAAAAAAATTATATTAAAAAAACTTTATATATATTAATTAAATTTGTTATTTTAAATAAAAAAGTTATAAACTTTTCAAACTTTTAATATAAACTATTTAAAGCGTTTTATATATTAAAAAGTGTATAACTTTGTTTTTAACTTTTTAAATATACTTAAAACTTTATTTTTTTGAAAACTTAACTTTATACATGAGATTAAGAAAATGAAGTTTAAAGTTTTATAAAAGTGTAGTAAATGATACTTTAAGAGAAAGGGATTAAACGTAAGCAATGAAACGATAAAGGGCAGAGGCGTTAAAACACAGATTGAAGGAAAGGATATGAACCAGAACAAAATAAAATGCAGACTGAGGGCCGATAATAACAGTAAAATCAAAGAGAAAACGTGACAAACAGAGAATCTATGGAGACTAAATGATAATATATATCAATAACATGCAGAGACGTTACACGAAGCAGGTAGAAGAGTGAGCAAGAAACGTTAGAGGAGGACAATATTTTTAAATCTGATTTTTTTTTGTTGCAGGCTGAGGGTAGGTAATAAAAGAGATCTAATAAAATTGATTCTGAAATTGAAACCAGAGATCTTTGAAATTAAATTATGTACAAGAAGCAGTTAGAAAACACAGAGGTTGAAGTAAATGAAATAGATAGATTCAGATTTAAAAAGAAATAAATTTTGATTTAACAAAATTATTTTAAACAGGTTTAAACAGAAAGATGAAAGATTTAACAAAAGATTGAAATAATATAAAAAAACAAAATTACTACAGCAAAGAAACAAAAATAGTTTGTTTGTTTTTTTTGAATCTGCAAACATAAATTGTTAGAAAATATATAAACCAACAATAATTTGCAAGTGAAATAAAATTTTAGAACCTGCAAACAAACAGAGAAGCAACCGAATAATGCAAAATGTTTTGGCGGCAAGCCCTCCAAACTGATAAATATAAATTATAGAATGCAGAAAAATAGGTTAGAAATGGAGTTTTGGTGGCAAGCCTTCCAAAACCACAACTTTAAACCAGAAAGAAGAAACTTTGGCGGCAAGTCTTCCAAAGCCACAACTTAAAAAAAATAGAATCTAAGAAGATTGAACCTGCAAAAAAAATTTAAAATCTGAAATAAAAAACCTGCACAGTAGAAAATATTAGAGAAAGAAATTCTTCTCCTCTCAAGAATGCCTCCAAGAAGGTGAACTCCACAGAATGGTAACCTTCATCAATCTCAACTTGAAACAAGTATTAGAACCTGCTCCACCGGCAACCTGACAGGTGGGGTTTCAGTTGGATCCTTATAAAGCCAATCTATGACATCATCATCTAAAGTTTATTTGTCAAGTTCACCCCATCTTGTAAATGTAGTGGGGGGCTGATATTGAATGACTATCTTAGGTTCCTTTTGCAACAAATGTGGTTTGCCATGTGATTTTGGAGATATTGGTAAATTCCCAATGAGGAATGTTTGAGCCATTGAATACTCTCCGCATCCTTGGTCCTGTATCTTCAATTTTCCTTTGACAGCATCTAACAATTCATTTGGATCCACATAATTATGTGAGTGGGCCTCTCTATTGACTGGGACTTGTTGCTGCGAGGAATCCTTTAGATTAGCACAAAATTGAAATGGATTAGGATCTCCTGGAATTGTTATCTTAGTCCCATTGTAAGGATATTTTAAACACTGATGATAAGGAGATGGAACTGCTTTCATTGCGTGAATCCACGGACGGCCAAGAATCATATTGTAAGGGAGATCAAGGTCTAGGACCTGCAGGAAAGTGTTTTCTGTCACTGGACCAACTCTGATAGGTAATGAAATGATCCCTTTAGATGGGCGCTCAGCATCATCATATGCTTTTATTGTAATTATTTTGGAAGAATCAATGTCATTTTCTGTATAACCAAGGCCAATGACGACCCTTAAGGTACAAATATTAAGACCTACTCCGCCATCTATCAAGACTCATCGGATCTTGCAATTATGGACAAAGACTTCAAGATGTAAAGGATCATTATGAGGGAGCTTATCAGGTGAAATATCGTTATCAGAAAAGGCAACGTGTTGGGAAACAGCGAGATGTCCAATTCGGGCTTGAAACTGGTCAACATCAATGTCTGTTGGGACAGTAGACTCGATTAAAGCTTTATCTAGGACTGCGCGATGCATAGGGGACATTTTCAACAACTCAAGGATTGATATTTGTGCAGGTGTCTTTCCCAGATGATCTAGGAGATTCTACTGACTCGCAGGAGTTGATTTGGCAGGAGTTACAGGAGCTCCTTTCAGGACTATTTTAGATCGACGAGTGGTGACCGCGCAAGAAGGATCTTGTCCCTTTATTTTTATAGTGGAAACATACTCATTTGACGCTCGAAAACAATTGATGACATTGTTATAACCAGTATTTGCATAATTTGTTGTTTGGGTAGAGTTTGAAGAAGATGCTTTACCCTTGTCATGATCAAGCAAAGGAGTTTTGAAAATTGTATGATCAGTGTTAGAGGTCGCGTTGGGCGGGTCTACCTCAATTACTCCTTGATCCAACAAGTCTTGAATCATATGTTTCAATTGAAAACACAATGCGGTTTTATGTCCTTTTGACCGATGGTATTCACAATATGCATTATCATTCCACCAATGCGGTTTTACCAATGGTTCTGCCTTGATATCTGGTAACTTGATAAATTTTGCTTGTATTAATTGTTTCATTACTGACTTAATAGGCTCTCCCAATGGCGTAAACTGTCGAGGAGGCCCATCCCTTGATCAGAAAGGTTTGCGTTGCTGGTTTTGTTGCTGACCTTATTGTTGATTATATTGTTGAGTGTATTGTTGATATGGCGGTTGTTGAGTAACATTGCTCGCTGGTGTTTGATTTTGTTCCATAGTTGACATATTAGGGGCACTCAATTTCTTTATTGTGAACGGGGGTTGATTTGCATTTACCGCTCTTGCATCAACAACTCCATCATTAGTGACATTCTTATTTTTGTACCAAAATCTATTTCTGTCTCCTGAATTGTTTGTGTTGTCACTGTCTTTGTTGAGCTTAATGATTCCCTTAGCTACAAGAGTTGTTTCAATGTTCATCCCTTTCTTAATGAGTTTCTCAATGGTACTGGGACTTTTCAATTTGAGTTCATACATCATTTCTAGGACCAAATTTTGAATAAATAAGTTCACTTGTTGTTCTTCAGGTATATCTAGGGAAGAACGACTATACAAGTTTCGCCATCGTTGCAAGAAAGTCACTAATGGTTCACCTTTCTTTTGCTTGGTGTTGCATAAATCTGACATGGTCACATCACTGTCAATGTTGAATGCGAAGTGAGATATAAACTTTTGAGCCAATTCCGACCAAGTCTTTATATTCCCTGGCAAATGCGAATACCAATCCATGGCTTGTCTCGTGAGACTTCGTGCAAATAAGGGCATTAAATATGTTTCCTCATAACTCACTTCAGTACATGCCGCGAAAAATGCTCGAATATGATCTTTTGGATTGCCATTCCCTTTATATTTCTCAAAATTAGGTGCCTCAAAATGCTTAGGGAAGGGAGGCATGTACAAGCTCTTGTCAAATGGATTAGGACATAAATCTTGATCTGTGTACAATTTCTTTGTTCCTTTGGTTTCCAATGCGTCGACATGTCATTGCAACTTCTCAAGCTGTTGTGCAAATGCGTTAGGTAGTGAAGATTTTGGAAGCTCATCATTTACTCTTGGGTGTACGCTTTGTAGATACATCCTGTTTCCCATCGGTTGTTGATGCTCTGAAATTGTCGTCTTTGGTGTCTCTGGCATATAATGTTCTTGGTACACCTCTTGTTGTGGTTGTGCCATGCCTTGATATTGACCTTGTTGATGTGCTTCTTGTGGTGGAATCATCATTTGTAGCCTAGGTTGATATTGCGATTGAGGGTGTTGTTGATATTGCACAGACATCACTTGTGGTTGTGAAGTATGATAATTTGTTTGTCTTGGCACATATTGAGGCACATGTTGTTGTTGATGCTGATGAAATGGAATTTGTTGAATTTGTGCCAATTGTTGTTGTCTCGGTGTAAATCCCATCATTTGCAAAAAACTTTGTTTGGGAGGTTTTTGTTGTTTCTCCTTTAGATGGGGTATGGCACTTGCATTGACTTGTTGTGTTGTTTGTCCAATCCACTGTGGTGGTTGCAAGTTTGAATTAACTTGTAATGGTGCAGAAGATGCTGCGACTTGTTGTTGTTGTGCATGGCTTGTTTTCACATTCGATTGTGCCTTGTGTGCATTACTCAATTGTTGCAACATTTGTTGTTGGTGCAAACCACTATTTGTAGCTCTTTGTGTTGCCATTATCAAAGGATCTGTCACAATATTTTGCATAACATGTACTTGAGCATCTGGCAAATATATTGAACTTAATGGGACATAGGAACTTTGTTGCATGGTAGAATTGTTTTGGACATTGGTAAGATCGGGCATTCCAGTCTTAAAGCTTTCTTGCATCTTAGATTTTGATCCAATTTTATGCATGCGAGGAACCACTTCTTGTTGAGGGACAGCTGTCAATATTTGTGTGGTCCTCATTTGATCTTGTGTTACAGGTGCTGTGTTAAATAATGGATTATTTATTGTTTCAAATGGTGATTTTTGAGGAATAGTCACTGTCAATGCCTTTGAAGCACGTTTACTCATCAAGGTAGGTTGAGTTTCTTGTTGCACATTTTCTTCATTTGGATGTGGAGAGAAACTTAACATCTCACCACCTTGTTGTTTTTGCACATTGATTTGCTCACTTGAGGAGGTCACATTACTCATCATGTCAAGATATTTTTGTGGGAACATCTTAAAGACCTTGTTCAAGAATTTATCCATCTTTTTTGTCAACTTAGGATCTTTAAGGAACATATCAACATCATCGGAAGCATCGGAATCTGATGAAGAATCTGGTAAAACATTTGGATTTGTTTCTTGTTGAATGCCTTGATCTGAACCAAATCCTTGTGAAAGAGTTTGTTCCTCGTATAATGTTTGAGTTTGAATGTCATGTTGCAAGTTCGGTTGATTCCAATCAAAAGGTGCATTTCCTCTTGGTGTTGGTGGAACACTCCCATGTCCTGGTTTCATAGGTACAAACACTGGTTCATATAATGGAGGTGGTCCAAGTTGAACCATTCCATATGGTGGTGATGATGTGTTTGACGAACCTTCAATTTGTAATGATTGACTAGGTTGCAATTGTGAGTTTGATACATTGTCAATGGGTTGATATGTTTGTTCGCCCATCTTCTTACATTTCGACCTTGTTTCAACAGGCATGTCACTTATGCAAATGCAATATTTTTGGAATTTTTCAAGGATGATGTATGATATGCAAGTAAATGCAAACTAAATAGACAAAAATGCAATCTATGGCAAGAATGCAACCTATGTTTTTGGTTGTTTTTCAAGATTTTGACAAACTTTTTGGAATGAAAATCTAAAAAAGAGACCCTTAGGAAATTGAAATGATATCTAGACCTCAAAGGACAAAAGGACCAAGTGACAAAAGGACGAAATGACAATGTCTCCCCTATATGCTTGGATACTAGGCTAGGTTTGACCAAAATGACAGTGATGACAAAAAGACAAAGGTTTTGATAAGGTCTAGACTTCCTAACAATAACTTAGGGTTTTATCAAAGATTTGGATTACTAAGTATGACAAAACCTAGTTTTGACACTATATGCAAAGGGACAATTACTATGCAAATGACCCTAATATGATATGATAATGACCTAAGCTTAATGAAGAGACCTAGGGTATGCAAATGTGACCTAATGTTATGAGGACAAGGATGCAAATGCAAATGTATGACAATGTCAACCTAAGACAAAACCTAAGGTTGAATTATGAAATGGTATTACTCTAATGCAAGAGGACACATGCAAATGGATGACCCTTATTGATATGCAAAGGAGTATGACCTAGGTGAAACCTAACCTTGGTAGTTGACAATGAATTTGCAAAATGCAAACCTAGGATGATCCTAAATCTAAGTGACATGAATGTTGAGACAAGATTTTGAAAAATGTTTGACAACCATGTTTGAAGTTGTTTTGAACTTTGTTGAATGAAATACTCTTGTGTTTAACCTTGTTTTGAATCAATTTGTCTTGTTTTTGAAATGAGACACAACTCAACTTTTGACAAGCAAAGAAGACAAGATATTTTAACTTAGACTCAAGACAATCATGCTCATTCACACATTTCTTATGGTAGGTAAGGACAGTAGGTACTTGAGAGGTAGACTCGTTATGAGATTCAAGGAGAATACATAGATGCTTGACCCCACGGGCTCCCCTCCACAGCACTCACTTCTCAGGGCAGCCAAGCATCAATCCCCATGGAAATCTCCCCATGGCGAACTTAGTATCTCTTCCAAGTATCCGAACTCCTCCTTCTCAAGCAACTAGAAGGATTTTTGGCCTCTAAATACAAGGTGTTTAATAACGATTTCTGTTAAGCGCTACTCCTTGGTGTCACGCAAGCATGATTGAGACATAGGCCCACCAAGATATCAAACAAATGTAGTCGCGCAAGCATGATTTAGACCGTGAGGCCCTACTTAGATGCTTCTATGAGAAAGAGTCCAAGGGTCATCACTTCCCAAGTAACTACAATTCCCACGTAACCCTTCCTTCAAAGCTTTTGCCCATCAGGTATTTATTTATAGTGAGTTAGAATGCCAAGGTACTCTAGTTGTGCTCACTTTGGGTCGTTCCCTTCTCACAATTGTCACTTGCTTGCAAAAGAAAGAAAATGGTCGGGAAGGCAGGCCCTCTAAAGGTAACAAACAATCCAAGACATGAGAATGGTATCGAAGATCTGGATTTCTGATCACCCTAAGAAGGATGAGAGCATACTCTCCTACTCCAATGTCAAACTCAACAAGCAAAGTGAACACATATTCATTCCATCCTACTTAGCAAACATACTAGGTGCCTAATTATGAATCACAAGCACAAAGTTTGGTTGGAATATAAGGCAACCTACAAAATCACTAAGTTAGAAGTTTGATTTGTTTGGTCTTTGACTAGCGAACCTACATAAGATTTGTTAGTAGTTTCATTTTTGTCTTCGCCATGCATAATGCCAAGGTGCTGCACAGAGAATCAATACCAAAGAAAACCAGAATACAAGAACGGAATGCAAAACAAAGTAATTTGCAAGTAAAAACACTGATTTTCACCTCTGTTTCTGGCCTCACACAGGCGCAGAATGTCTTGACATAGGCGCAGAATGCATTGACACAGGCGCAGATCCCTTTGACAAAAGCGCAGATCCCTCCTACACAGGCGCAGAAGTGCCCAGAAAGCCCTGAGTTGCTCTGTTTCTTGGGTTTTCACCTGCAAATCAGCTCAAAAGGCACTCAAAACATGGTTAAATGGTTAGTTTCACGTCGGGTTCACCAATTAATGTAGATAGGAATTCAGAAATCATCAAAGCAAGTAGAAAATTAGCCTAGCTCAATCACAAAACCAGATTGCAATGATAACAATCCTAAAAACATTCAATAGAAAACATGAAGACAAGATATTCAAAATGAAATTAAAGCAAACCAAATGCAGATATCTCCTTCATAATTCTCCATTGTCCTTCTTTCTCCTTCAAATTGCTTTGTTTGTGGATCTCACCTACAAGTGCATAAGCATGAGATGAAAGCAAGATTGACAAGACAGCATAAAGATACTAGAAGCGTGATTGATTGATCGATCGGGGGCCATGATGAAGAAATTCATCCAATTTATAGATAAATTGGAGAAAAGACAACATTAGCATGAAATTGATTCGAATGGAAATTCAAATCAAGAATAGCAAAATTATGACAAGTGTATGACACATTGCTATGCAAGAAGTTATGACAATTTATGACAATTTATGACAAATTGCTATGCAAGAATTATGACAAGAATTTGAAATAGAAATAGACATTAGAAGAAATTAGAAAATTAGGTTAGAAATGATGACTTGGAAATTAGGAAATTGATGAAAATTAGGTAAATTAATTAATAATTTTTCATTCATTAATTAATTTACAAAAAGAGGAGGAATTGATTAGCCAATTAAATAAATATTTAATTGTGACAAGAAGACTTAGGATAGATAAATAAATCATTTAACCTAGAGAGAAAATGACAATCAAGATTAAATGAATAAATCATAAAATCCTTGAAGATGAATTAGAAATGCAAGGACGACAATTAGGTCTTGATGTAGGATCGATTTGATCATGATTCTGACTTGATAAAAGACCAATGCTGATAAATGATTTGATTGATAAATGCGCCAATTGACGAGGAACAATGACTAATTGATCCAAATTGACATGATTGAGAAGGACGACGATCGATGACAAATCGATCGCAAAATGACAAGATTGAAAATGACAACGATCGATGAGAAATCGATCGCAAAATGACAAGATTGATGACAAATTGATCGCAAAATGACAAGATTGACCAGAGGACAAAACCCTAATTCTATCATCGATTAGGATTGACGATGTCCAAAATGAAATCGAATTGACAATGTCAAAATATGCTAAATGAGCATGCACATTGATGCGACAGGATAAGATAGACCAAAATCATGACTGAAGATTGTTATCGACAAGACCAAATTCGAAAGCGAGACAAATGAAGAATGTAGAAGGAGGACTCGATGTTCGCAAATGATAAAGACCAAGTGCGCAACATAGAAGAAATGTTAATGCGATGCAAGAACCCTAAAATAAGGCAATGCGCAAATGTTAAAGTATGACTCCGCAAGCGTTGACCATTTTTAGATGTCTACACCATCATTTATATTTTTTTTCAACATGCCCTTAATACTATCATGCTAGACCATTTTGTTGACATTTTCTCTTCATGTTTGTCATATCAATCACCGTGTATACAAAAGGAGTTGCTAAATTTGTAACCATTGACCTGATGGATTCTTCTTTGATTCAATAGTAGTGATCATTGACCTAATGGAGTCTTTTAAGAGTCGCTAATAATGATCATGTTATCTTCAAGATTGATTTATTATGCCTAAGCTTCTTTGAGCTCATTAATTCTAATGAATTTGATTATGAAAACAATTTTTTGATTGCATTTACAAAAAAAACTCATAAGTATTTATGGAGAAGGCCTTAAAGATTTACTAATTCTTCAAACAATTTAGTTGGACCTTTTAGAAAACTCCCTCATGGACTCACCATCCTTTTTGGATTTGAGAGGATCAAATACAACATGATCATCTTCAACTATTTTGAAGCATGACAAGAATTTAATGTGAATTATTTCCTAGTTAGTAATGAAACCTGCAACAATTGTTGGATAAATTGTCATTGAAGTCAAAGGGACAATCAATCGCATGTAGACTTTAATGTGTCAATGGTGTGTAGACTTTAACATGTGCCAAATTTATGATACCCTAATAAAGTTTAGTTTTACAAGAAAAACTTAAATATGATGCACATGGGTCGACCCATGTCCTATGCAAATAAGGATTAAAACATAAACCAAGAAAAAAAAATTAGTCGACCCCACTAAGAGCTGCCCTTTTCCTAAGGGAATAAATTTAATTTTATTTGGCTTTTATATTGGGTCCCTAAGAGGGATGACCCCCTTGGAGCAAGCACCCACATTGGGTAAAGGATTTTAAATAATAAAAAATATGTATTGTCATGCTACTAGGTCGATCTCATTGAGGAGGCATGACTGTTGGGGGAAAAGGTATTTTGGGGAAGGTATAAATAAAGGTTTATTTGAGGGTTAAAGTGTAAGAATCCATAGAAGATCTTTCATATAATAAGAGCATATTTGTGAAGATAGACATATTTTGGAGTGGACATATTGCCAATTTATGAATAATTATAGAAGATCATGATGCTGATTTGTGTGAAGAATTTTTTTAGACTCGTGAGTATTCATTGAAGATCATTTTGTAGATATGGGTGGATATATTTTGCACATTTGAGAACAAAGTTTTAAGGTTGATTTTGTTGAAGGAGTGAGAAAATTTTGAAGGTGATTTATGGCACATCCAAGAAGTCGTAAACAAATCTTTTCATTTTGAAGGCTTGTGCCTTCTATCCTAAGAGATCGGGAGGTTGGTACCTCTCATTCAAAGATATTGGTGTCTCTTGATGAGTTGGTGCTCAATGGAGGGGATTGGTGTATCTTGTGCATTGGTGTCTACAAAGATTGTAAGAAGTTTCCAACATAAGCAATATTTTGAAATGGTTTTCTCCCACAATGGTTTTCATGTAAATCATGTGTGCATGTAGTATTCTAAATTGTTAGATCTTACTTGTGTGTATGTTTTCTGTTATTGCTATATGATTGCTAAAGTTTATAAATTGTAAAAGTTGGTCTTATACCAATCCCATGCCCTTGTATAAGTGTGTGTGTTTCTTCAATTGGTATCAAAGCCATGTTCCTTCAACAAAGTCTAGCCTTATGAAGGAAAGATCTTAAAAGCACATATGGCAAGTCATGAAGGTTTCGCCTCAAACTTAGCCCCATTGTTCAATAGGAACAACTATGCTTTTTATAGTGTAAGGATGCATACTTATTAGTGTTAGAGTAATCGGGTCTTTACTTGATTAATTAAATAACATTTGTTTAATTAATTAAGTTCCCCTTTATCTCTTTTACACTTAAGCTAACATTGGGTGTATAATAATTAAATCTTTTATTAATTATTATGTGCAAGCCTAGGGTTTTCCCTTTTAGGGTTTCTTGACCTATTAGAGGTTGAATCTTTTCTTTTGTATTAATTATTCATTACATTTTTTTTGGTGAATATAGAGCTCTCATCTTCTTGAGCATTTCCTGTGTATTTGGTTTTTCTCTGTTGCTTCCTTGCTTCTCCTTGTAACAGGTTTATTCAGCTTGCAGAGATCATTTGGGCTCCTATGGTTTTGTATTTCTCAACTCTCACATGGTATCAGAGCTTCAAATCTGCAGCTACCTATTCTTGTTTTGAGTTTTTTGTATTGGAAGCAGATCTGGGGTTTTTCAGATTTTCTTTTGTGCACCTAGAGATAGGTTTTTTTTATGAGCACTTTGGGCCTAAACGGACCTCACCATCGTGCTCAGAAGGCCCAAAAACCCCTATGGTCATATAAAACTTGACCACTTTCGACACTTGAGCCTCTAGGGGTATTTTTTTTGTATCGGGTCGTACGGCCCTTGCACGCAGTTTGAGAAAAAAATTAAAAATTATTGCATGCCGAAATTTGATTTTTTACCAAAAAAAAAATCATCAATCAAAGTTTTTTTTTCGCAAATAAGTTTTCAAAAAAACAAAAATTTAATTTTTGGGGTTTGCACTACCGCCAGCTCCCACCACCGCAGCCTCGCCGTCGCTCAGCTCTGCTGCTCCACCGTCGGAGCGCCACCTCTGCTCGGCCCTGCCACCAGTCAGCCATCATTGCCCCTCTCTATTGCCTTTGAAGGGGGGGTTGGTTTTTTCTTCATATCTTGAGCATGCGGAATCATTTTTTCGAAACGAATAGGCGTCGGAAAGCTGGTTCCGAGCTGGACCTTGTGGTATTGGATTTTTTTTCCATTTTTTTTGTTTGACTGTACTTTTTTTCGGTCAAAGCGGGGTCACTTTTCTGCACTTTCGGGGTCGTAGAATGAGCAAACGGACTCTATTTTCCGAAAACGAATAGGCATTGGAAAGCTTTCAGCATACTCTATTCAGATATGTGATCTTG
Organism: Cryptomeria japonica; assembly: GCF_030272615.1. Classification (NCBI taxonomy): domain Eukaryota; kingdom Viridiplantae; phylum Streptophyta; class Pinopsida; order Cupressales; family Cupressaceae; genus Cryptomeria; species Cryptomeria japonica. The sequence continues at coordinate 595,757,854 of NC_081409.1, forward strand.
TTTCTCAGATATTTCATCAGGTACATGAGAATTCAGTTTGAATTTTTTTTGCTTATGCACTCCTTCATTCTCACTAGTATGTACTAGGGTTTGGGTTTATCTCTTGTGGGGGGTGTTTTTTCTCGCTTTCTGTCATTTATATCAGAAATCTAGAACACCAAAACTCTCAAAACCAACAAACCCTTCTGCATCTTTTGTCTATTCTGAAAGATCGCATAATAATAAAAAACACAAGCAGGCACAGATGCAGAGTTTCATGGCAGATCCTTCAATTGAGTTGTTGACATCACACAACTATCACACCTGGAAGCCTCGCATCACGAGGTTTCTCCGGGCACGAGGGTTGTGGTCTTGTTTGGATGAGGTTCAGCCTTTGTTGCAATGTCCTTTTAAGATTCTTCACCACAGAAACAAGATGGATGAGGTCATGGGTTTTCTCTCTTTACATGTTTCCGATAGCCTTCTGTTTCACCTTGATGAGTTGCTCACTCCTCGCGATATGTGGTTGAAGTTTGAAACTCTCTTTGGGAGAGTTAATGAGATCCAGGCATTACAGATTGAGGCAGAGTTGGTTTCCTTGTCACCTGATTCCTTTCCCACCATTGAAGATTTTTTGAACAAATTCAAGACTACTAGATCTGTTCTCCAGGGGTGTGGAAAGACCAAGACAAACATAGAGTGCATTCACTTGATCCTTTCAAAGCTTCGGGGTCATTTTCAATTTTTTGCCTCTGCTTTCTACTCCACTATGGATGGCTTGGGTGCTCGTTTTAACATGCCTACCTGTGATGTGTTTTGTGAGCGTTTGTCTCATGAGCATTCTCACCTTTCTCAGCTGGACATGCTCTCAGGGTCCAAGAACAAAGCCTTGGTTGCTTAGTCATCTAAAGAGAAGCAAAAGCAAAAACCGAAGCCAAAGAAGAATTCTGCAAGCAGTGAGCATTTCTCCAAGCCACCTCCTAAGTCTGATTCTAAACCACCATTTCCTTCGAAACAAGGGAAATATTCGCAGTCTGGTGAATCTTCCTCCAAGACTAAGAAGAAATCGGGAGATACTTGCAGTTTTTGTGACAAGGAAGGACATCTAGTTTCCAAGTGTTGGAAATGATTAGAGGCTTTAGAGGAAGCCATGCAACAGCATCACATCTCCTCACCTCAGGCGTCTTCTACTTCCACAGGGAAAGGTTATGCTCTCATTGCTCGAGCTTCGACCTATGGGTCCACTTGGATTTTAGATTTCGGTGCTTCTCACCATATGACTCACACTCAGCAATTAGTTACTTCTCTTGCCTCTTGTGGTACTTCACAGATTGCAGTGGGTGACTATGTTCATCTTTCTGTCTTGGGTTCAAGTTTTGTCTCTTTGGATGGGGGTACTCTACAGGATGTTCTGGTTGTCCCTGACATCTCGATGAACCTCCTATCCATTTATCAGATTTGTCATTCTGGCTTTGGTAAGACAATTGAGTTCTCACCACATGACGTGGTTATTCGGGACCTGCATGACTCTGATTTGGTTGTGGCTACTAGGAGTGTTGATACTGCATCTCGTCTTTACAGATTTGATGGATTTGAGCCCTCTACGGGTACAGGTTCATCTCTTATAGCACATGCAGATTCAGTGAGTAAGCTTTGGCATGAGCGCTTGGGCCAGTCAATTATAGATATCTTCAGCAAACTAGTACACAGGCACTTGTTCTTGGACTCCCTCTGATTTCCTGCACTGATGGTGTTTGTCATGGTTGTGTGCTTGGCAAGCATCACAGGGATCCCTTTCCGAAGGGAAGAGCCCCTCGTGCTTTGGCACCTTTGGAGTTGATTCACAGTGACCTCATGTCAATCCCCACTCCTTTTTCTGGGGCCAAGTATGTACTCACATTTATTGATGACTTCTCCAGACGCACATGGGTGTACTTTCTTAAGTACAAGTCTGATGTCTTTGATTCATTTCGAATCTTCAAGACATTTGTAGAGAAGCAATCTGGTTGTTCTATTCGGCGGATACGTACACATAATGGGGGGGAGTATGTGAATCAAGCTTTCAGAGATTTTTGCACTGAGTATGGTTTACAGCATCAATTTATTGTTCCCTACACCCCTCAGCAGAATGGTGTCACTGAGTGAAAGAACAAGACTTTACGGGAGATGGTGAATTGTATGATTCAGTCCAGGTCCATGGATTCGTCTTTTTGGGCGAGGTAGTCAATTGTGTCAACTACATTCAGAATCGGATGCCTCACAAGGCGATTCGACATATGACTCCCGAGGAGGCTTGGTCTCATGACAAGCCTGATGTTTCTTTTTTCCGAGTATTTGGCAGTGAGGCATGGGAATTTATTCCTGATGCTCAGAGGAGAGCAATGGAGCGGAAGAGTCGACCCCTCATTTTTGTTGTCTACTGTGAGGATGTTAAGGCATACAGGTTGTTTGATCCTGATTCCAGAGAGGTCCTATTTCGATGGGATGTTCAGTTTGATGAGAGCCCTCCCATAGTGGATACCCCGTCTTCAGTGCCTACCCCTCTGCCTACTCCTCCCACTGCATCCCTTCAAGATCATTTTGAGGATGATTCTGACGATGTTGGTAATGATCCTCCATCTCCACCTCCACCTGCTCCACCTCAGATGCCCAAGTGGGCTCGCTTTACTATTGAGGCGGCAGGATCTATGGTCAGTGATCCTTCAGATACTCATCGCACCCGTTCTCATTCTGTGGGTTCTAGTCTTTTAAGGCATGCAATTTAAGATGATCCTCAAAAGTTTTGAGAGGCAACGGGACACCCTGAGTGGGATTGTGCTATGGAGGAGGAGCATTCTTCTTTGATGAGGAATAATACTTGGGATCTTTGTCCTCTTCCTAAGGGCAAAAAGATGGTTCGGTGTCGATGGTTGTATCGCACCAAGTATGTTGCCGATGGTTCAAATGATAAGTACAAAGCACGTCTTGTTGCGAAGGGTTTCTTGCAAGTTGAGGGTATTGATTACTTCGAGACATTTGCCCATGTCGCCAAGATGAACTCTATTCGCTTTGTACTATCCCTTGCAACTTCTAGGGGATGGCCCATTTTTCAGATGGATGTGAAGAGTGCTTTCTTGCATGGAGACCTACAGGAGGAAATCTATATGGAGCAGCCTTGGGGATTTGTTTAGGACATTTCTTTGGTTTGCAGACTTTGACGTTCATTGTATGGTCTCAAACAGGCCCCTTGGACTTGGTATCAGAAGATGGACTCTTTCTTGCTCTCCACTGGTTTCACACGCAATCATTCTGATCACACAGTGTACATTCAACATCTTGAGGGTGAGATCCTGATTCTTGTGCTATATGTTGATGATCTCCTCATCACAGGTAGCTCATCCTCTATGATTTAGCATGTTCAGCGAGCTTTGATGGACCAGTTTGAGATGACAGATCTCGATCTTCTGCGTTGTTTTCTTGGTCTTTAGGTGATTCAGTCTTCTGAGGGGATCTACATTTACCAGCAGAAGTATGCTCTTGACATGCTTCAGCGCTTTAACATGCTTGATTGCAAGCCTGCCCCCACTCCTTTTCAGTCAACGGTTGTTTTGATTTCTACGTGCCCCACTCCTTCAGTAGATTCTACACTTTACAGGCAGTTGGTTGGCACTTTGTTGTACCTGACACACACTCGTCTCGATCTTTCCTTTGCGGTTGGTCTTGTCTCTCGATTCTCCCATGATCCTCATGAGAGTCATTGGCAAGCTGCCAAACGTATTTTGTGGTACATTCAGGGCTCTATTTCTTATGGCATTCACTACACATCAGGGGAACCTCACATTGTTGGCTACACTGACTCAGATTGGGCTGGTGATGTCACTAATCGGAAGTCTACTTTCTGGCTTTGTTTTTTGTCTTGGCACTGGTCCTATCACATGGTCTTGCAAGAAGCAAACTGCTCATGCATTATTATCTACAGAGGCTAAGTATCGAGTTGTTGTGCTCGTCAGTCAGGAGATCTTATGGCTTCGACAGTTGATGACTGAGTTTGGTTTCCTCCTGATAGTCCCACTATTCTTTGGTGTGACAATCAGAGTTCTATTCATCTTTCTCGCAACCCGGTAGAGAATCAGCGGACGAAGCACATTGATCTTCACATGCATTTCATTCGCCAGTTGATTCAGGATGGTTCTCTCATGTTGGAGTACAGTCCCACTGTCGAGCAGGTTGCAGACATCTTCATGAAATATTTTGCATCGTCGTGCTATCTTCAGTTGTGCTCTATGCTTGGGGTGAAGGAAGTTGTCCTTGGGGGGTCTTTATGAGGCTTTCCTTCCTTCTTATTTCTTTCAGCATGTTCTTTTATCTCTTTTTGGAGAGGATTTTTTTCCCACTGGGTTTTCTCCTTTTCTCCGTTTCATAGAGATTTCCTTGTATTTGGGTACCTGATCAGGCCTTGTTGTCGGGACCCATCTTTCTTGCTTTCAGTAGTTGTTCTAGATTTTAGCTTCTCCCTAAGTCTAGCTTAAGAGGGGGTGTTAGAGTAATCGGTTCTTTACTTGATTAATTAAACGACATTTGTTTAATTAATTAAGTTCCCCTTTATCTCTTTTACACTTAAGCTAACATTAGGTGCATAATAACTAAATCTTTTATTAATTATTATGTACAAACCTAGGGTTTTCCCTTTTAGGGTTTCTTGACCTATTAGAGATTGAATCTTTTCTTTTGTATTAATTATGCATTACACTTTTTGGGTGAATACAGAGTTCTCATCTTCTTGAGCATTTCCTATGTATTTGGTTTTTCTCTGTTGCTTCCTTGCTTCTCCTTGTAACAGGTTTATTCAACTTGTAGAGACCATTTGGGCTCCTGTGGTGTTGTATTTCTCAACTCTCACAATTAGATAACTCATATTTTTTATATATAAAAATTTATTATGGGTAGCTATCTGGCACAATCTACTTCACCAACAAATCAAGTCAAAAAGAGGGCAAGTGAAAACAATGCTAAAGTTATGAATGCAATTCTAGGTGGTTTAACTAAATCAAAATTTGTCAGTCATGCATTGCACATTGGAAAAAGAAATGTGAGATAAGCTTCAAAGGAATTATGAAAGAGATGACAAAGTGAAAAAGGCAAAGCTCCAAACCCATAGGAGACAGTTAACTTTGAAGATCAAGGACAACAAGAATGTTGTCGCCTATTTTCTCCTTGTGGATGACATTGTAAATACTATCCATGGTCTTCAAGAAAAGATTGAGGATGAAGTTATTGTGCAAAAGGTTTTAAGATCTCTTCCCATGAGAATTGATGTGAAAGTTTTTGTCATCAAATAAATCAAGGATTTAGACACTTTGAAGATGGACAAGTTGCATGGCATTCTCACCACATACAAAATGAGGACTAAGAAAGGAACAACATCAAAATGAGAGAACACCTTCAAAGCATCAAGAAGGATGAAGAGCAAAGGACCTATATCAAGTGAATGTTCAAAGGATGAGGAAGAGGATAACTTTGTAAAGAAATTCAAGAAAAGATCTTGTATTGTCGTAAATTGTATCCTTCTACAATTTCACACTCATTTTGGGTTCACTTTGTGGTTGTCCCTCATGCCCCTAATCCATGCCTAATTATGCTCAACCCATGGCCATTTCTAGAAGCTCAACATAGTCCTCTACTCACTAACCCTAATTTTAACCTCGATTGTCAGGAATATGGTGCCTAGCAACATGGACCTCCCAAACTATGGCACCTAGTGCCATAGACCTACTATGACACCTAGTGTCACGGTCTAGCCGTTTGGACCCCAAATTTGAATTCATAACGGTCAGCTTTGCAAGTAGCAGGAAAGTATTCCCCAAGGCCAACCTTCTTAGGAATTTAAACTTGAAAAGATATAAGTTGCATATAAATAGAACTCCCTCCCTCATTTGAACTCCTAGATCTTTAAGTTATCATTCCTATCATCCCAATTAAGCATTCAATCAAGTATCTTCAAGGCGATTGGGGAGAATTTTGCAAATCAAGCATTCAAGTTTAGCAATCATGAAATTATGTGTTCCTCCATGATGAAGGCATGCATTAACACCTATCAAGCAACATCAAACTTTGTATGAGCCTTTAATGCAAGGATTTCACACCAAAGGTAACATTTGTCAATTCAAGCATTCTCTTTAAGGTTTTTAGCCTCTATCCTACCAAGGGTAAGCTCCCTTTCATCCAACACTGATATAGTGGAGATGGAAACACTAACATGGCTTTTACTTGGGCAAGCCCCTATATAGTACATCATTTTTTCCCTCTTCTATGTGCGCAAGTTACAGATTCGACAATCAAAAGTTGCATAATTACATAGAGCATATTGATGTCATATAGTTTCAAACTTTGAACAAGCAAAAACCACAGATCTATGTTGATTTCCACATCTTATTGACACTTCTATTGCTGAATTTCGGAGAGAATGGTCTATAGAACATCCTAATTTGGAATCTAAAGATTTAGCTGATAGAAGCACCTCCAAGTCTAGCGCAACTAGCACACTTGACCAGCACTTTCAACTCTAAATTTTAGTAATAGATTTCTTTTCATATCCCATTTCTAGATCTATACTTTTGTGTTTTCTTTTTTGTTCTATATTTGTTTATTTATATTGAATCTTGTCAATTTTCAATCATTTTACCTATTTCTTGCATCTTCATATCAAATCATATCCAAACATATCAAATCAATAAAAAGGGAACAATCAACCAAAGTGCTCAACTCTCTTTGAGGATTGAATTTGGGTCTAATTAATTGTTCCCATAAGGAAATGATAATTGGAAATGGTTCCTAGTTTTCACTTCTAGGTTAAAGAACTCATTCCCCACCATTTCAGATCCATCAAGTGCAAAGCTATGTATAATGTTAAATGTTTTAACTGTGACAATATAGGTCATTTTGTTACCGAAACTCCATAGATTAGAAGTGATAGCAATGACGAGGAAGAAGATTACAGTAAGGGAAAAGGAAAGAAGCATCAATATGACAAGAAATTGCACACTAGAGGGAAGTATGAGAAAAGGAACTCCTGAAGATATAAGAAGAGCCTATATGTTCAAGAAAGCAATATTTCATCCGAAGAAAGTGATGAAAGCTTCTTTGTAAGTGATAGAGAAGAAATTATGTTTATGGCCATAGAGATGAAAGAAGATGCACTAAATGGAAAAGATAAGAAACAAAAAGCAAGAAGCTCATAGGAGAGGAAGAACTTATTATTGTCATAAATGAAATAAAAAGAATCAAGAAGTGGAATTCAAAGCTAAAAACTCAAATTCAAGAAGATGACAAATCGAAGACAAAGGTACTTAAAGAATCAAGAAACATGATTGTGGGTATAATAAATCAAGTTGAGGAGGCAAGGTGAATTGAAGAAGTCTTAAGAGATCAATTAAAGGTAAAGGAATTAGTTTGTAAGAACTTAAAATCATTTCCTTAAGGAATTGGAGGAAACAAAAGAATAGCTAAATCAAAGTATGAAGTTTGATAAAAGTACCAAAATTTTGGGTGATCTTATCAATGTGTAAAGATCACAATGCATCAAAACTAGCCTTGGAATTGATGAAAATCAAAAGAAGATTGCTGCAAGTTCTGATGGTATAGATCTAACGAAGAAGATGGATGAAGAAAAAGACAAAAAGCTATGTTGAGACTCAAAAAGGAAAAGAACAAGGAGAAAAATGAAAAAGAGTACAAAATCCCATAGAAAAATAATCCACCACCATGCACAACCAAGTTTCAATATTCTTTCCACGGTTATTTCCTTTCATGTCATCAGTTTGGGCACAAGGCAGTAAATTGAGAATTTGTACAAGGAATTATTTTGAATTCATGAAGAGGAACTATAATTCATTCGCCCCTCTTATGGATTGTAATATCATATGCTATAAGTATAACAATTTTGAGCATGGAGCAATTTTTTGTAGAAGTAATTTTGCTAAGCCTCCAAGATAGAATAAGGAGGATGTTCATGAGAAGAAAAAGGATGAATCAAACAAGGTTTGGAAAAAGGCATGAGAAATGAAGGAAAGATACATGCTTGTACAAGTTGCACTACATGCTCAAGATGGGAAAGATCAATGGTATGTTGACAGTAGTTTCTCAACTTACATGATTGGTGACTTGAAAGTAAATTTCCCTCTAAAAGGAACAGTGAAATTTGGGGACAATGCTACAACAAACATAAAAGGTAAAGGCATACTTAGCTTGAATAATGAAAGAACTAAAACTAAGGTTATCCTATATGTTGAAGGGTTGAAGCATGATCTCCAAAGTGTGAGTCAAAAATGTGACAAAGAGCACACCTTCATGTTTCACTCTAGAGGATGTAAAATCATGAAAAATGGAAAACCAATAGTTGATGCTTATAAAATAAATAATAACCTCTATAGCCTTAATAAAGTATGAAAAAAGATGTATGGGGCAAGAATATGAGAGTTGATTGTGGCATAGGAAGATGGGACACTTGAACTTTGATAACATTGTGAAGATCAACAAAAAGCAAGCCATAAGGGACATGTTGAAAATAGCAAAGCCTTCAAATATTATTTGTACACACTATCAATATGGCAAACAAAAAAGGAAAACCTCCAAATCTAAGGAGTATTCTACGTCAAACCCTTTGGAACTTGTTCAAACCAATTTGTGTGGGCCAACAAGAACAAAAAGCTTGCAATATGAGAGTTATCTTATGTTGTTGAATGATGATTATTGCAAGATAAATTAAAACTTTTCTTAAAGAAAAATCTAAAGCCTTTGAAAATTTAAGGCATTCAAAGCCTTAGTAGAGAATGAAGCACAGGTAAAGATCATTTATGCCTTAGATCTGATAGAGGTGGAGAATTCACCTTAAATGAATTTGAAGAATATGGGATAAAAAATAATATTCAACCACAACTACTCCACAACAAAATGGAGTATTTAAGAGGAAGAATAGAACAATTCCAAGAATTGTAAGAGCTATGCTAAATGAATCAACGATAGCTGATGCGTTTTGGAGAGAAGTAATTCCTACAATTGTTTACATTTCAAATCGACCAGAAATTTGGGTGAACACTAGTAACACTCCATATGAACTTTGGTAGGGAAGGCCTACATCAATAAGGTATTTCAAGGTTTTAAAAAGCAAATTCTATATAAGAAGAGATGAGGAAGATTTGGGAAAATTTGATTCCAAGATCGATGAAGGCATATTCCTTGGATATTCCACAAGGAGTAAGGCTTATAAATGCTAAACAAAAGATTACACAAAGTCATTGAAAGTGCAAATGTGAGAGTTGGCAAAGAAAGACATCAAAACAAGATAGTACAAGAAATTGATTATGAAAAGGAAGAAAGTTGCAAAGAAGAATAAACGAAAGGATAAATTGAAACTAGAGAAGTTTAGCAAACAAATCTAAAGAGTCTAGCAAAGGCGCCACCCAAGACACCATCTAGATTTGTTTAAAAGAACCATCCTAAATATTTGATTATTAGAGATAAAGGCACAAAGACTTAGACAAGAAGAAGGCTTGCTAGTACATCACAACATGTAAACCTATGTTTTGTTTCCGAAGTTAACCCAAAGAACCTTTCAAAAGCAAATGAAGACAAGCATTGGATCAAGGATATGGAAGAGGAATTGTATCAAAACAAGAAAAATGAAAAATAGGAAACTTATTCTAGGTCTAAGGACAAAAAATATGATTGGCACTAAGTGGGTTTCTAGTAACAAACTAAATGAGGATGTCCAAGTTGTAAGGAATAAGACAAGATTGGTATACAAGGGATGTGCTCAAGTCAAAGGAGTTGACTTCGAAGAAACATAGAAGCCATAAGAATATTCTTAGCCCTTGTCAATTTTAAAAACTTCAAAGTCTATTAGATGGATGTAAAATTAGCCTTCCTAAATGGAAATTTGGAAGAGGAAGTGTACATTGAATAGCCTGAAGGATTCATTATATCAAAGAATGAGGATTATGTTTACAAACTGAACAAGGCTCTTTGCAAACTAAAACAAGTCTCGATGGCTTGGTATTCAAGATTAGACAAGTATTGATGCAAAGCCCTCACACACACCTAAGGACAAGTCCAATAGGGGTAGGCTTTGCCCCTTCAAATGACCACAAAGGCCCTACAAGGAAGGACTCCATACCTTTGGGTAGAACTGCTCACAAATCCACTAGGCTAACACCTACTCAAGATGAGTAAAAGGCCTCAACACCTTCAATACACCATTCCATGATTCCTACTCTTAGGGGCTTTGAAATTGGTCCATTCATGACTGCTAAGGACTGTTCCAAGCATTGGTTTAAGGTTTTGTCTTCAAATCCTTATACCTCCTTTGGAAACCTACCCCCTAGGCTAGTAGCCCTATTTAGCGAGAGAATTGACCTTAACTCCAAAATCTTCCACACACTCTGACAACCTACTCACCATTCCAGATACCCTTTTGGGAGTTACACTCATCCCCAAAATGGGTTGGAAAGATCTGCAATTTCAAGGTTTGAACCCCTTAGAGGCCTAGAGACCTAATTAGGGCGATTAGGCCTATTTTACAAAGCAACTATCACTTCTTGAAACCAAATTGCAAAATCAACTTCATGAGCATGTGGGGGATGGTGAACAACCTCTAATTCCAGGGTTGCACACCTAGAATCCACCGCTACAAATTTTTATGATGACTATCCTAATTTTGCTTAAGGTACTCACATGGGGATGCCTACCTAGATTTACCTCTTTCTCCTCACAACCTAGTCTCCCCTACAAAAACCCATGAAAATCCTAGAATACATAGGCCAATCCTGCACTCCACCAAAGGAAGAAGCTTCTAGAAGGAAAGAATGCAAGATATGGCCATTTTTGGCTAAAACCCTAGCCAAACCCTTACTTTCCGAGTTACAGTCAAAAAAATGAAGGGTTCTCCCTCCTAAAAAACGATCAAAGCCTCAAACCACCGCCAAAAGAAATTTGATTCAGCCCTCCAACTACTCCATGAATGGCTTTGCTCAATTCAATCCGTACAAAGACGTACAATCTCTACAAACTCAGAATTTCTGGGAAAACTTGGTTTTGTTTGTGTCTTATTGCATCAAAACTTCAAACCACAACCTCTCCAACCTTGGTAATCGTGTCCACGAGGCTTATAGCCCTCTTCAATGGTTACCAACCGAATTTGGAGGAGGTTGGAGCCGTTGAAAGGCTTACATCAACCGCATTTTGAAAAGTTGCATTTTTGCTCTCAAAAGTTGCATTTTTTGCATAAAAGTTGTCAAACACTACAAGTTTGGGATCCACACAACTTGGATCAACCAAACACCACTAAGACATCCTAAAAACCTATCAAACACAAAAACAAACATCCCACTACCCCTATTGACCACATTGTCCCAATTGGCTTATCAAGTTGCCTAATTAGTGGCATTGGTTTACATGGTGGGGTCTTTATTGAATACATGAAACTTGCATAAACATAAGACACTAAGACAAACACTATGATCCTAGTCTTCATCCTCAGATCCATGATTTGCTTGTTGAAGAGGTGCCCCTGCACTAAGTTTCGTTGAGAGCAAGGTTTCAAAAGAGGAATTGTGAATAGCAATCTATATATAAATAATGAAGGAGATAATTTGTTGATTATTGTGGTCTTTGTGGATGATAATTTGTTGATTATTGTGGTCTATTGAGGTCACACCCCTTCATCATGTATGCCCTTTTTGCAAGAGACACACCCTTTCCATCATTAGCATCCTTTGAAAGAGTGCAACTCTTCGTTATATATGCCCTTTGAAAGGGACACAACCTTTCAAGATCAGATCTGCACTTCTAATTCCCAAATTATCCCCCCCTCGAATGAGGTTCTCTTCTCCGTTTTATATGTCATGTTCAAGGGAGACACAACTTTTCATTTCATGTCTTTTGACTGTTCATTAACTTTAATTAAAATTAAATTATATTTAATTATATTCTTTTATATTTTAATTTTAGTTTTATTATTATTATTATTATTAACTCTTAAATTCTATTTCAAAGTGGGGACATTACACAGACATAGCTAGGATAGGCCCATATAAGCCTTGGTCTAATATTTCATCAATAGCTAGTACTATGGAATATGGAGTATAGATCTTTTAGACCCTTTTTGCTTGGGACCTTCAACCCTCTCCATTGAAAACGTTGACTAACCATAGATTTGATAAACCAACTATAATTTTTGCCTATTGGAAAACCACATTGGAGTTCAATTTTATGTTCGACTGCAGATGAAAATTGGGTGACTTTTAAAAAACTTATTATAACATACTATACAAAAATGATATACTTGAGTAAATAGATATTGGCATTTGTTATTTCATGGCAGCATAATATCTTCCTGTTACAGCAAAAAGGACCTATATATGATAATCATGTCATTCATGAACCATTGTGACTCTTGTTATATTATTACTCAATTCTTTTTCATTGTGATGTATGTATTAATTGTTTAGCTGCATTAGACGCTACTACTAAGATTTATGCTAAGCAAAGTAGTGCATTTTAGAATTCATAACAAAGGCAATGTAAGTTAAAATCATAATCATCTGATTTTTAAATGAACGAGAACGGGAGAATATCTTAAAGGTATAAATATCATAATAAATATTTTTAGAGTTTGAAAAGCCCTAGCAAAGCTACAATTCTAATGGAAGGTCAAAAGAACCTTTGAGGGGCCAATAGCTCAATACTAGAGTGCCCCAGCAGATCAAAAGGAGGACCTAGCTGCTCGATACCATTCAAGAAATACCAATAAGACTGATTATTAAAACCACGGCTCACAAAATCAACTATATATTTTAATGACTACCAGCGATTTTCCATACGTCAATTTAGATGATAGGTAATGCTTTAAACCCATATTAAATAACTCCAATACTGAAAAACAGAAAATCATAGTTTTCCAACGATTCATAATCGTCATATATTAAATGTAGCAATGTGAAACTTAATACCATGTAAGATTTCACAATAAGTAGACAATACAATATTAACTCAAAAGTGAAGATTGAGAAAGATGCATATCATTCATAGTTTGGGCTTTGGAGGCATTACACAACATTAATATTTTAGGCACCCCAACTATGCAGTAACCAGATCAGAGATCAATGCCTTTCAAATGAGGCCCCAGACCTGTCCTGGCATAGAAGAGTTTCTGTCTCAGAGTAATGTAGATTTTTTGCAGCTCAATAATCATGGTAGAGGATCGATCAATTAAAGGCAACAAAAGAACCTTGGTTTTACCCCAGCTATCATCCACCAAGCCATGGAAGCAATCAGCAGCTACAGATGCAAACTACGCATGTCTAATTAAGTCATTGTTGTACATAGTTATGATGAAGACATACAATTCCCTTTCAATGTCACTGACTGCCCACTCAATAATAATATTTTCAACCTGCAAACCCGAATAATTAATACATATTCCCTTCCCAACTGGTATTGGCCTCAATTTCTACTTTTCAACTAAGGTCCTCAAACACAATCTAAATTCCAAAGGCTTCCAAGCAAAAGCCAAGTTAAAGACATGAATTCAAAGCTTGCAAAGATAAATCACACAAGGAAATTACTTCACTTTCACCTCCTCAAGGATGTGATCGAAATTTAATTCAAACTTGAATTATATGGTCCAATGAGCCATGGTCAAGTGGCAGAGGGCTCACCTTAAGACCAAATTTAAGCCCCACTAACCATGCTTCTAATATTAAAGCAGCCTCATTAACACAATTTACATCCAAACATGGCTAGATATAAGTCCACTACGGCCTCTTGGTTCACAGTAAAGCTAAAAAGACAGCACAGGCAACAAAGAGTACGGAAAGGTGGCCGTTAAAACTGATTGATTTACAGTTGTATGGATTAAATAGATGTACACGGATGAAGGTGTTTTCTAGTTGACTAACACCAAGTACATCTGAAAAGAAAATGAATAATTGCAAAGAAATGTTCACAATAATTTTCACTGCTTCCTCACTGGTGAGAGTAATATGTCTCTAATGCTATATTGAATGAGGAATAATTTTTGCATAAGCAGTCTCAAAGAACCATTTGAATTTTGACCTATGTAGACAGAGAACATTTGCAAGTAACTAGATAAGTAGTGGATTGCTTCTTCAGTTGACATGATTCCAACATCTAGCAAATCATTCTCAACCAAGAGTTGTTAAAAATATAAATTGACAACCATATCAGTGATGAAAACATAATCCAAGTAGATGCTTATACTTAAATTGGCTTACATTGAGAATGTTGTAGATGCAAATTTGAGCTGGAAGATCTACGCAGGTAGCAAATACCTAATGGGCTTCAGTTTCTCATGTTTGCTGTGAAAACTTTGTTAACAAAATAAAACCAAACACAATCACCAACTTGGAAAAAAAAGGTACTTGATGACAATCATGGAGTGTCTTGAATTTGGTCTGATACTGCAAAAGAATACCAGCAAATTTTGGTATAATAATTACCCAGATTATATCTAAGGCAAGAAGCTTGCTCCCATTTATGGGATATATATGGAGCTTGAAACGCAACTCAAAAATCATATAGAGAAATGATAGTGAATGGAAACACCAAATTGCTCAACACATACCAGAATAACAGGTTGACAACTTCTTCATCCTCAATTACCTTGGTGCACATTATAAAGATTGCCAATTTGGAGAACTGGCAAACAACAACAAAGATGCAGTCACACTCAAACCAAGTCATACCACTAATAAAATTCGTGGATATAGATTCATATAATGGAAAGTGTATCAATAATCATAAAGTAACTCAAACTCGAAAAAAATCTGGTAAGCCTAAGAAATTGACTTGGATTCAAGGCTCGACTAATTTTCCAAACATTAGAAAAAACACATAAATTGTAAAATATTCTTTAAAAAATGCATAAAACTGAATTTAGATAACTCATAAGTAGTTTTCCTTCATTTAAAGATCAAAAATTGAGTTCAATACACATCACAATGTAATATCATATATAACATAGTTCGCACATACTCTAACTCAGTATCAAAAAAACTTTCAACTTGGCAAAACTCAGCTAATTAAAAAAATATTCAAACTACTTTAAAAACAAATTTTATGTAAAATACAATTTAAAAGCAAACTACGTCAAACAAATTTCCCAACCAAATACAATAGATCATGTGATTAGAAATCAATTGCCAACACAAGTGATAGAATGGATAACAACTCAACCTCAAGTGGCATGAGAGAAGAAATCACATGACAAAGCAATTGCTGCCAATAGAGAATATTGAGGTACACAATCTGTAAATGTTTGGCAAATATTTTGTAATTACATGACATAATCGATATGTGATGGCATAAGTTATCAGATTGCATGACTACATTCACATATGCAAGCAAGGACATCATTTCATGTAATTAGGCACCATAACTCTAGAAAAACAAATGATTCTGTGTGACAAACAAAAAGGCACCAGCAATGAACCCTAAACCATATGACAAAGGAAAGAAAATATGCATTCATGAAATTGCATGAATACCTTGTTTTTTCAATGTAAAATCCATGTTGAAAACATGTCCCCGCACCACAGCTGTGTTCCACAAGTTTTATGTCGTTGCGAGTACTCACACAAGTTTAGATATGAAACTTGCCAGTTGACTGTAATCAGAGTAACAAGTTTTTATCAGGGAAACTCAATGGAAACAAAAGCATACAAATACTCACAATGTAGTTGAACTATGATATATCATACATCAATATAAATAAACATTACAAATCTGTATTCATAATCTACAAATTGATTCCATGAATTAAACTTCTAAGTGGTTGTATGGGTGTCTTTTAATTGGATGGTAGTGATTCCTATTGAGAAACGATATCATTCTCAACCTCGGCCTCAAGCATATAATGTGCATCTAATGGCCCCCGTTCACACCTTGCCCTCTGCCTTCTTTGCCACACTACATCTGCTACCCATTATGTTGTCTCCCTCTCTAAATCAGCAATCTCATTGAAGAAAACATGGACTCCATATCCTCAGTAATCCAATCTGGAAATAGAGTAATGTCATCCAAGTCAGTCTCCTAATTTTTCTTCTACCCCTCCACCTTCTTGGCACACAAACAAAATGTGTATTGCACAAAGACAAGGTCATTCATATGCTTTTTGAGTCAGCTTGTTGCATTTTTTTGCGTGAATGACCTCAAATGTGTTACAATTGTTCTTACACCTAGAAACATTATATGGTTGAGCCAAGATGTAAATGATGGGGGGATTGAAGACTAGGTGTCATTGCACCAAAATCTTCCTGCCACAAATCTAAAAGGTAGTAAACTTTAAGATAAACTAAAGTTAAACATTAAACTTAAGTCTTAGTTAACTTATGTGTTTTTTAATCTAGTTGCAAAGTCACTCTCCTTTGAATGCTTAGAGGTGAAGAAAACAACCTCCCCTCTATGCCTTTATTAATCTACAATTCATCATGAATGATATCTAAAGGTTTTATCAAGATCATCCTCACCATACATGTGTTGGGGCACTACCTAACCTCCACATCTACCTAAGTGATCTAGCAAAGAAAATTTTTGGGATCAATTAGTAGGCAAGATAATGAATGTGTTGGTGGACATGTCTATTCCACCTTCAATCAATAATGCACTAAACGGGTTAGCTTTTTACTTGACCTATACAAACATTGAATGGCCTCCTTGGCTTTGTTTGTGGCCTTAAAGAACTAACCCATGAGCTTTTTCTCCCCATCCACCAATAGAATATAAAACAATAGGGAACATAAATTTACATTTAAAATCTGCAAATTGTAATATATATATATATATATATATATATATATATATATATCAGATATTTTTAATCTAAACTTTGATGACCTCATCCATGTTTTGGGCAAGAAAACCAAAAAAAAGGTCTTTAAAACACTCTTTCCTTCAGTCTTCCTCAAGTAAGGACTATACAACTACCTAGCCCTCACAAAAATCCACTTAAGAAATGGCAATGAAGTTGCAATACTTTGTAATGTGGTAAAATTGGCAGTAAATAGTGGCACTCTTGACTACACCAGCTCCATTCCATACGTGTGCTCTCTCATAAGATTTAAGATCAGGAATTTATAGATGTATTTTATAATGTTCCTTATATCTTCCACCACACTTTTGACCCACCCAAATTTTCCTATATCTTCACAAAGAAGGTCGATGCAAGGGGAAGGACAAGGGTCCAAAACAAGCATAGAGCATCTCACCTCAATAAGTCTACCAATGGCCACATATGTTGTTACATTGTTTGTCACAGCCTACACAACATTCTTCTCACCCACTTCTATACCACCTCTATAACATGTTGCATAGGGTTTCCACATTTTTCACTACATTGGAGGCATCAACTAACCTTGAGAACACTAATTGTCTGCATAAAGCCACAAGGATGTTTATTAGTGTGTGACTATGATTTGTCCACCCCTCAAACAAAATACTTTAGTCCTTCTTTCGCCAAATCTCCTTTTGCTCTTGAACTAGAACCTTAGTATTTATGACATCTTTTGACAATGCCCACTCAACTCATAAGGGGCTTAGTCCTCAAACCCCTTTCCTACTACATTCAATGAAGTAACCAATGCCTCCCAATAAGGGCTCCTTGAAACATTAAATGGTTATGTTGTTGTACCAAAATTTAAAACATGCCAATTTGGCCTCATTATGCTTTTTTTTTAAATTCCATGGGAAAAATGAAAAAACCAAGTGACTATGATTGTGAACTATAGTTACCTATAGTATGAGATCCCTATATCCATGGGGCCAATGCAAGATGACGAACCCCCTATATTTTTCTTTGACCCTATAGAACTAATGAGAATTCCCATTACATCAATTATCCTCTTTTTATCACTTCTCATCATAAGATGCAAGGAAAGCCTTAATCCCTCGCTCAACCTTAGGGTCTTTTGCATTACATATGTGCACATTCTGGCAAAGGTCCATAAAAGGTGAAATTTGAGGCAGCTGCCGTCTCCTCTCATATGCAGTCCACAATAGCTGCACCCTACCATTCCTAGCTTTGTACCTATTGTGATATGATCTCCTAGCAAGGCCCCTAGGCTTGCCACCAATTATGTTGCTTGTGGATGCCATTCTTCTTTCAAAAAAAGAAATGAAACCCTAGCAAAAAAGAAAATCAAGAAAACATAAACACTACGACTAGCAGGAAAGTCAAAAATAAATTTTAAAAAAGTAAACTCTATAGCTAGAATGACAAAAAAAAAATAGAAAAGTTGTTACATAGCTTTCAAATGCTCTTGATAAATTTGCTAAAATCAATCAATAGTCACTTGGAATCACACAATATTGCCTACTAACAAACGCAATTTTCTCTATAGGTCATTTGGTTGAAAGTGTTGTTGCTTACACTGTTGTGTTTTTGTCACTGATGTCAATTGTATGATTTTATAATGCATTATTTGAAGCTGCGTGGATGTTTTTCGAGGTGTATGTTTGGCTGTGTGGAGTATTTGGTTTGCTTTATTATCTATTGACATGTCATCCTGTGACTTTTTATAAGCTTGTGGTCTTCAAACTGCATCTATCTGTCTTCGTTGAAAGGAAAGCAAATTGTGTTTTGATAAAGAATTTTTTTTTGCCAGTTCTGGACATTCTTTCCTTGGTGGGTTTTCGCTGCAGACACGTCATTTTATTTTTTTTAAAGGGTGATATAATGTGCTCAAGCCGTAACGTATCTGAGCATTCATTGTGTTGGTTGGTGATTTGAAATAGTCAATATGCCTATTGTGTTGACACTGAGGGTGGAGTCGGTTGATACTATATATGCCTAGGTTGTGTTGTGAAGTATTCACACATCGCCCCATTGCAAATGGGGACCCCCCACTTTTTGCTTTCTAGGGTTAGCTCTTTTAGTTTTGTTGTTGGTCGTTTTAGTGTCTTAGCCTTTGCATTGAAGGGATTGAGTTTCTCAAAGGTCATCAAGCTAGGTGGATCTCCTCAAGGTGGAGTGAAGGAGATCAGGGCAGTTGAGTTATTAGGGGTTATTTAGATCATTCCTAGGCTTTTTGTGTACTATCTGGTCACGCTTCAAGTTGCTAAATCAAACCTTGGTTGAATGCATAGTGTCCTCCTAGGTCCCATCCCTTACATCAAGGTCAAAGCGAACTTGCCTTAAAAGTCTGGAATGTCATCCTGATCTTGAAATGTCTTGAAATTTGACTAAAGTCTGGATATTTGAAGGATCCTCCAAAAACTAGATTTTGCATTATAAAAACTGGAGGTCCGAAACCACTCTCAAACATCTTGACAATATATATGGAATATAACTTAAAGTATAAGAAAGAAAAAAGATATAAGGAAATGTCACTTATATTCCATATATAAATCCTGACGGGGAGACTAACTTGTCAAACAACTTTATGTTCAAAGACTTTGGAGCGAACTTCACCTTTGAGCGATTTGGAGCGAACTTCATGTTGAAGGAGAGGTGAGTGAACTTCATGATGGAGGAGAGATGAGCGAACTTCATGTTGAAGGAGAGATGAGCGAACTTCATGTTGAAGGAGAGATGAGGGAAAGCGAAGTTGCTTTCTTCACAAGTTTACATTTTAAAGCAAAATTGACAACTTCATGTTCAAGCACTTTGGAGCGAAATTCATGACCTAGCAAAATGAAGCGATCTTGAGAGTGAAATATATCAACTTTGTGCATTGAAGGAGAAGAGCGAAGTACTTACTTCATGAGTTGAAGGGAGTGAGCGAGGTTTTAACTTCAATAGTTGAGAAAGGTGAGTGAACTTCATGTTTCCACCAAGGAGAGCGAATTTCATAAGCATGAGCGAAATTGAATAAGAAAAGGATAATCACCTAAAGAGGACACAATGTCAAACGAACTTCAACTTCAAGGAGAGAGGAGCAAACTTCATAAGTTCAAGGTTTGGAGCAAATTTTCTACAATGGTAAACTTCATGACCTAGAAGATTGGAGCGAATTTCATGAATAAGCAAGGTGATTGAAACAAGTTGCAAGTACTCCATCTAGAGCAATCTTCATCTTCAAGCCTACACAAGCAAATCTCAACTTCATGAGCTTCACAAGCTCAACATGTAAGAGTAAACTTCATGATTTGACCTACATGAGCAAACTTCACAATTTGAAGGGTATGAGCAAAGTTCGAGAAAATGAAGAGGATTAAGGCGAGAGAAACTTAATGACCATCAAGGATGGAGTAAATTTCAAGGCCCCCTCCTATGAGCGAAAATCAACTTCGAAGTGCTCCTTCATAAAGGCGAATTCCTCTAGATCTTCTTATCAAACTTGCAAAACACATAAAATCAAGGGATATATCAAGCTAAGAAGAACTATCAAAGTTATATATTATGTATTTGATATCATGTTTGTTTTGGTTTTTAGATGGGAGAGGATGGTGATTGCAAAGAAAAAAGGAGGAAAGTTGTAAGACCTACACCACCTTGCAAGAGGAGAAACTTCACGACCAAGAGGAATTTTAACCTTCACCGCACCATGGAGACATGAAGAGATCAAAGGAGTGAGAAAGAGAAGTTATACAATCACTCAAAAGCAAGCAAGCAAAGATTCAGCTACATCAATAACTCCCATCACAACGCGAGCTAGATAATGTTGAGTATCAAGAGATACCTCTCAACATCCCTTCATCATGAGGAATCAACTCAAGTCTACAAAGTGCAAGAGTGAAGTGGCATCCCAGATGGCGTTCCAGTCACCATTCCTCCAATCAATGAAGTCCACATCAATGCATCCAAGTTCAATGAATCAAGCTCACCAGTGATGGCACAAACTCTGATGCACCTACCCCTGATATCTATTGGTCCACACTTTCTGAATGTAATTTTCTCATTGGCTAAGGAAAAGTTTGTTGTAACGAACCCTAATTAGGGTTTTCATAGTAAAATCTTGGCCATTGATGGAAAATCAATCCTGGCCATTCGTTGTAAATGAGCTCTCTATAAAAGCTCAAACTCTTCATCTGTAAAGGCTAATAGTTAATAGTTAATAGTTAATAGTTGGAGAATTAGAATAGCAATTAGAATAGAGTAGATTAGGAGAGGGAAGAATTGTTGGTATGACTTGTAAATGAGATACTCTTTTCATTGAAGTTATGGTGAAATTTGTTATTTCAACAAGCCTCAAGGTTCTACTTCTCAATTTGCTTTTATGTTTGTTAGATTGAGTGGAGGAATATGTTGAATGTATTCATATGGAATCCGTTTTATCCATACCACTAGCCTCTTGTTGCTTCTAAGTGTGCCTTGTGTGGTCAACTGGAATGATATGAGCTTAACTTCGAATCGTCCTACACTCATTGCTTATGCATTAACTTGAATGGTGATCAATGTTTGATGGTATTGATTCGGACATCCTTGAAACGTCCTTAGAAGATTGCACTGAGCTTGTGTCAAATTGTTCAAGTTGATGATGAGACCTCACTCAGTAGTATTCCATCTAGTCATTCATCTATGTTCTTACATTCTTAGGACTAGAATAGACTCTCTCAAACCCTACCTCTTTTGCTCTTTTTTATCTTCCAATTGAGTAGATAGGACCTAAGTTCCAGCGAATCAAGCATTCAAGCATTCGAATGTAAGTCCCCTTGTGATTCCAACATAATTACATCAAACCAACTGAACTTATCCACACGTAGAGACCCTACATTCAAGAACCTTGGAGTCTTCTCAAATGATCCTTAAGCAAATCTTCAGCATCCGAGAGATTTTGTTCAAGAGAGGATAAGATACTTATGGTATTTTATTTTGTGTTCGCATGTGCGTAAAAAACACATCAACAGGTTGTGCGTTTTCTTTATATCCTTCAGTTATTCTTATGATGACACACAGAATTCCGTTTCAGACACTTCAGCCATTATGTATTATTTCTTTCAATAAAAAATGGCTTGACTTACCTGGCAATGATCACACAAGTGGTGACTTGTGTATTAACAAAAAACATAATCTTCCTTTTGGAATTTGGATTCGCCAAAAACCGTTTTGAAAAATCTTTTGTGCGCTACAGGTGTATATCGCCTTGGTGTGTTTGATAATCTTCTGTGCGCTGCAGGTGGATATCACCTTGAAAAATATTCTTTAAGTTTCATCTCAGTGTTCTTCATTTATAGCTCCTGTCAGTGTAACTGAAGCATAATGATTATCGTTTTGGTGTATTCTGTGGGTAGTCGAAAAAGATATACTGAAGTCGATATGACTTTGTGATAAAAAAATAGTTTTCAGAAGTTATATACAGTGACTTTAGTTTTTATTCTGAAATGGAAGTTACAATTGCAGATAGATTGCAACATATGAGTTCAGCAGTTTGTTCTTCATTTTTTCTTGACTGGGAATTTCGACTGCAGCTGTTATTATGCATTTTCTTAGTATGGGTGAAAAAACTATGTGAGAATATGTATCGCAGTGTTCTATCCTTTATATGACTGAAGTCTTTGCTGAGCGTGTGAAGTGGAAATGGTCTCAGTGCAGTGAGTGAGCTATGCATCTATGAACTTCATTCTCCCTGCGGATGTGTGTGCAGCTATGAAGAAGAAAAGCTAAGTGTGTTTTGAGCTGTAGATTTCAAACCAGACAGTATTCTGAATGTGTTGTATCAAAATGATGGAATGTATTATGGACAGTTGCAAACTCCTGTGTATTGGTCTTTGTTCAAAGTGTGCAGAAATACTATTTCAATCAGTATGACTGTGTTCTGAGCCGCGAGAGTTTTACTTATGTTAAAGTAAAATAGAGAGCTTGCATAGTTATTCAATCTTTGATTTTGTACTTAGTGTATTTGAATTGGGGCTCATTAAGATTGCAGTCTTCGTATTGAGTCGGTGCTCATTATGTGAGTAGGAGCTCACTTCTGTAAAAGGGTTGGTGCCCGTTCTATTATTATGAAAGTTTTCAGTGCCGTGGTTTTTTACCCTATTGGGTTTTCCACGAGATAAACCTTGTGTTCTTCATGTGGTCATTATTTCAACTCTTTTATTTGGCTCTTTGTAATTAAAAGTTACCAAGATACTGATTCACCACCCCCGCCCCCCCCCTCTGCAAGCCCCTCAGTATTTTTGTTCTGGTTTTCATACACAACATGCCCTAGTTTCCATCAAAAATTGGGGAACCCTTTTTTTGAGGTCACCATGGCCTTTAAATATACTGATTTTGGTTCTACATGTGTGCCCCTATTGTTGTATGTAAATTATTCATAACACTATTGACCAGTCCAAGAGTAGTTATTTAAATAATCATCACTTTTATTTGTCTCTTGATTCAATTTTGTGTTCCCTCAATGGCTTTTTGTTCCTATAGTTTGAATATGAAAAGTGCCATATGTTTAAAGCCTGCAACTTGCACCCTATTTTAATGTTTGAAGACTTTGTGTTTAAACCCTACAATACATGTTTAACTTTACTATTAAGAATTATATGTTTGGATGTGCATAGTTGGATTTCCTCTAGGGTAATGTATGACAATTGAGACAAATTGGTGAAAGAAGGTAGATCATAACTTTGTATTCCCCCATTTAACCCGTGTTTGTTCATTTTAATTCAATTAATGCAAAGTTCGTCAAATTGGGTTGTAACTTAGTGAGCCTTGTGTAGACACCAAAATAAAGTCACTTTCACCATCATCATCTTGTTATGGTCCATTAGTACATGTTATTGGCTTATCACCCGTTCATCATGTAGGACCCCTAATTCCTAATATTTTGATTAGGTCCTAGTTAATTTATTAAAATAGGAAAACATTATTCATCAGTTTAATAAACTATTATATGTTTATTTGTCCATTAATTATCCTTTTAATTCCATTTATATATTCATATTTATCCACACATTTATTTATTTATTTAATTATTTATTTCAACCATTATCCATTAATAAATTAATTTGATGTTAATTTCCACTTAATATGCACCTATAATTCATTTAATTGATTATTAAATTATCAAAATCCATTTCCCCTAGTTAACTGCCTGATTTAATCAATTCACTCAAACTTACTCCTAATCTCACTCATCAATATAATCCACTTCAATCATTCATGCAATCACTTAACTATTCCATGCATATAGTCAGCTCCCCCTAATTCTCTCATGCACTCAATTAATTCATCAATCAAATCCATCATCTCCCTAGTGAATTTGAGTTGAGTAATAATAATTATTTTAATTAAAAATCAAAATATTGTGTAACTCTCCCATGCTTGCCACATCTCTTCATCAACTCCCTTGATCATGGATCAGAATTGAGATTCTAGATTGAATGTTAACCATTCATCTAATTCTTGTAAAATCCTATAAATTAAACCCATTATTCATCATTTCACAAGCATTCATTTACACATCCATATTCTGCAATTTGATTATGATATCTAGGGAATGCAATTGTTATGCTAGTGAATTGAGCACCTACATTTCAAAATGAGCAATGCCTCATATTGTGCTCAATCTAAGGTTTGCATATGTAGAATTTAAGAGTTTTTGATTATTTATTTTGATGCTTATTAGTTTATTCTATTTGCATGCATTCACCTTGTTTTAAACCCATGCAATTTTGTTCTATCCAAAAGTTGACTTGCAATGGGTTACCAATCACTTGCTGGAGTAATCAGGACATTATTTAATTATTTAAATAATTAGGTCATTAAATTACTCTATTCACTTAAGCTAAACTTAAGTGCTTTTATCTTTTATTAGATTAAGTTCACTTAGCTGAGCTAATCTTTAGTTCTTTGAGCTAATTTTAATTTTCAAATTTTAGATTAGATTTATCTTGCTTTTTATAAAGCAAGTCATCCATTCATTGAATTCATAGGGTTGAGCTAATAACTCCAACATGGTATCAGAGCATGGATTCAACAAACTCCTTCTCAAGCTTTGAGGGTTTCTGATGATGTGTTTTTCATGCACATGCAAACACAAAATAAAATAACCAAAAGTATCTTATCCTCTCTTGAACAAAGTTACTCAAATGTTGAAGATTAGCTTAAGGATCACTTGAGATAACTCCAAGGTTCTGGTATGCCGGGTCACAACGTGTGGATAAGCACAATTGGTCGTTGTGATTGATGTTTCATCAAGGGGCCTTTATGAAGTGCTTTACAGATGATATGCAATGAAGTTCTTTCCTATTACTACTAGATGTTTATAAAAAAAGTGCAAAAGATAAGAGTTTGAGAGGTGCTAAGTTATCCTAGGAATGGATGGATGAAGGACGATTTAAGTGAAACTCTACTAGTCTTAGTATTGCCATACAAGAACAACTCTACCAAAACTAGTGCAATCTTCTAAGAACATTTGAAGATTTCAAAACGTTGCTAAGCCTAGACACCATCACTTCAATGCATATCCATAATTAAGCAACAATTGAACTTAAGCACTTTCAATAATTCCAGTTGACCACGCAAGGCGCACTTACAGTCAGCAAGAGGCTAGTGGTATGGATTAGGAGCTTCACAATAAATCAAGTACAACATTCCATCATTCAATCTAAACACTTAAACCAACACCAAAGATTGACTTGAGAGGATGAAAAACCATGCAAGAAGCTTCAAGGATTGAATAGATTGAATAGAAACACCATAACTTAATGTCTTATTAATCCAAAAGCAAAGTAACAACAATTCTTCAAGTCCTCTTATCTCTCTTGAACACTCTCTTATAGCTAATGTCTAATATCTAATCTCTCTCTCTCTCTCTCTAACTTCTTACAAAATGAAATGAGTGGATTTTATATATCACTCCCAAATACAATGAAGGGCCAAGATCAAATGAAGATAAAGGGCCAAGATTTTGCCACCTAAACCCTAATTAGGGTTTGATACAAATGAAACCCTATCTAGATAAACATTATCATGAAATCAACCAATGAGAAAATAACATGTGTTGGCACAGAAACCAAGGAACATCCTCCAATGAGAAAATGAGTTGCCAAGTAGGATCATAGCAAACTGTCTTCTAGAATCTCGTTTCCTTTCTCCCTTTCCCTTTTGGCATATTCAATGAATCCAGTTGTTATGCCCTCTATCTTAGTCATTGGAACTTTTGGTAGAGTCTTCAACTGTTCTTCCATGTGCATGACTTCCTCGAAGGCTTTGACGATAGCATTCTCCCATTCAGGTTCAAGCTCTTATGTTTTGCTGGCTAATACTACAAGTGCGAGCATATCATCCAATGCCTTTTGGTAATCATTCCATCAATTCCATGAAAGATAACTTTTATTCTTTCCTCCAATTCTCTGGCTTCTATAATCATTCTAGGATTGATCTTCCTTTCCAAGACAATATGTGCTACTTCCACTATCTTTTCATGAATAAGATGTATATCATCTTGAACTCGACTACATCCATTTCCAATATCTTCGAAAATGATCTTCTTTGTGCGAAGTAGACTACTCCAATGTAGAAAGTTGGGCGTAGATCCTTCTCTTCTTATTTTCTCTCTTGCTAAAACTTCCCTGGGTGTTTTCCTTATTACTTGCAGGACTGGGATGATAACACCTCTAGTATGAGCAAATGCCTCAAAAGCTTCTATAAGGACATGAGTCCTTCCAAGGACCTTTATGACTGTATCAAGTGTCTTCATTATACCTTTCATGAACTTGCTAACTTTGGTATATGAGTCTTCTATCCATGTGTCCATCAATTGTGTCGAATTCCTCATCTTCTCCATATGATCAACCGATTTCGCAGGAAGCAAAGGTGGTGGTGTAGCTACTGGATTCTGTTGTCTCAATGGTACTTGGAATTGTTGGAAGTAGTTTCTCAATGCACTTATCTCCTTCTCTAACCTTTTATTCTTCTCTACTTCCATTTTGAGCATATCATTGATTGTCCTCACTGAATCATTTGCATCACCTATGACTTGCTCGGAGGTGAGTGGACCCAAATCAATAGTCTCCATATCATACTCATCTACTGTGATTTCATCTTCATACTTGTCAACATCAAAGTAGCTATTTGTAACTTCCGAGAACCTGAATCATCTCTGATCACCTTAGACATCTTAGTAGCTTTCCTTTTCTCGGTGACCTCTTGAGTCTGACTTAGAAGGCTCTCTAAGTCTTATGTTTGTTCTTCATCAACTACTATCCCTTCTCTGGCTAGCCTTTCCTTAATCCATTCAGGAATGGATGATCTCCCTTCTTCAACTTGTGTTTCTTCAACCATTTGCTCTTCTCTAGGTGGGGAGGTGGTCTCATCATTGTCTTCCTCTTCATCTTCATCAATCTCTTGAATGTGAGGAGTGATATTCTTTTGCTCTTGTGATGACTTTTCTTTGCCTTTAACATTCTTAACTATAGATTCCATTGATTCATTTGCTCCTTGACTCGATTCCTTATCTATCATTTGTTCTTCATGCCTTTCATCCTGATTCAACTCCTCTTCACGCCTAAAGGAAGTACTAGGAGGATGAATGCAATTTGAATAATGTTTCTTCTTTGATGACTCCTTTTCCCCACGATCATCTTTTCTCTTCGAACCTCTTGAGTGAGATGATTCAAAAGAACTTCCACTAGCATTTGCATCATCTTCATTGTCTTTCCCTGCTTCTGAGTGGAATGTCATTGTTACATTTTGCTCTTTCAATTTTTGATGCTGGATATTGTTGTGACCATTTCACACATCGCCCCATTTAAATGGGGACCCCCTCTTTTTGCTCGTTGTTGCTCGCCTTTCGCTCTGCTTTTTAGGGTTTTGGTAGTTTGTCAGTTGTCTGGATTTAGGGTCAAGCCTTAGGGTTTCTGTTTTGTCGTTTTCAGGCCAAAGTCCAGTCAATCTTGAGAGTTTTTCGAGCTTCCTTTCGTAGGATGCAAATTTTGAATAAAGTGAAATCGCTAGAGGCTAAGTGAGTTGGTCTATTTTCAATTGGAATTTTGAATGAAGAGTCTAAATTTGTCTAAGTGTGAATGATGAAATTGCGAATTTTGTCCAATTGAGTGATTTTGACCAAATTTTGAAAATTTTGATATTTGATCCCGGGCATTGGAAATGACTTGTTTTTACCTTGTGAAGTGATTAAAATCCCGAAATCATGATATTTTGGCCTGTAGGAGCAAAATCGCTCCTGTCCCTCAGTGAAGGACCGGAGCTCGTTTCCAAAAATCTTACTGTCCCTGCAGGATCAAGATGATTTTTTCAGTTGGAAGTAGTAAAGGGAGGCGTGATCTTTCCGTTGAATATAATTTGAAGAATTTCATGAGCACGGAAATGTCCCAGGAGTAAAAATCGCTCCTGTCCCTCAGTGAAGGACCGAAGCTTAAAATCAAACATCACCTTGTCCTTGCAGGATTTGAACAACTTGACAATTTGAAGAGGTCAAAGGAGATACATTTCATCAATTGAATATAATTTGGAAACGCGAACAAGAGGAAAAATGAACCAAAATGTAAAATCGCTCCTATCCCTCAGTCAAGGACCAGGGCGAAATTCAGTGTAGCTCCCGTCCCTCTCCCAGGGACCAGAGCGAAATTCCTCATAAGGCAAAATTTGGGTGAAGATTGAGCAAGTTTTAGGTTTGAGGCAAGAAAGGAGGGTGAAATGAACCTGTTGAATACAAATTGAAGATTACAAGACATCAATAGGAGACTCAAATTGGCCTAGGCGCTCCTGTCCCTCAGTCAGGGACCAGAGCGATTTTTGCCTTAGGTCAATTTCCTGCCAAGTTTGAATGAATTCCAAGCCATGAATGAATGAAAGGATGCATTACAAGACCGTTGAAGATAAAATTGGAAGTTGGCAAAGTGTGATGGAGCCTACAAGTCTAAATTCGCTCCTGTCCCTCAGCCAGGGACCAGGGCGATATGTTAGTTATGATGCCTTTCCTCCAAGTTCAAACCACTCCAAGTCAAGGTGAAGGGTGGCAAGGACATTTTGAAGCGTCTCAATGAAGAACGAAGTATCAAAGGTCGCCAATATTGAAAGAATTGCACCAAATATCCTAGTTCGCTCCTGTCCCTCAGGCAGGGACTAGAGCGAAAGTGTTCAAATGAGGCCAAGTTTGGATTGCTATCCACATTTTGAATATTTGAAGGGGAGTAAGGAACATCGTTTTGCACTTTGAAGACAATTGCAAGTTAATATGATGAAGATTTTTGCACTAAAAACCCAAGTTCGCTCCTGTCCTTCAGTCAAGGACCAGGGCGAAATTCAGTATAGCTCCCGTCCCTCTCCCAGGGACCAGAGCGAAATCTTCACAAAGGCTTAGATTTTCAAAGGTTTATCAAGTATCAAGTGGCCAAGAGGGATCAAGGGACTTCATTTTACACGATGAAAGCAATGGCAAGTTGATGAAAGCAAGCATGAGCCCAGGACATTGAAGTTCGCTCCTGTCCCTTAGTCAGGGACCAGGGCGATATTTACTATATTTGCCAATTCATTCAAAAATCATGCCAAGACAAGGTTATGCGAGGTCACAAAATATCAAAGGTATCTTAAGAAGATGATATGCAAAGAAATTAAGTGTCAAAAGGTGATCAATTTGAACAAGGAAGCTATATCGCTCCTGTCCCTCAGTCAGGGACCAGGGCGATTTTTCATTAATCACTCTTTTCCTTCAAGGTCACGTCAAAGCCAAGGTACATAAGATCAAGGATATCATTTGGAAGGCGACACAAGAGAAGTGAACGTCAAAATATTACCAATTTAGGCTAAGGTACAAAGTTCGCTCCTGTCCCTCACTAAGGGACCAGGGCGATAATCTATTTAAGCATCAAAGTGCCTTGTAAAGACCAAGTGAAGTAAAGGTAGAATGAAGAAACAACGTTCTTGTTTGCCTTATGATAAAGATTGGTGATCGAACAAGCAAGATCAAGGAGAAAACACCTAGATCGCTCCTGTCCCTCTCCAAGGGACCAGGGCGATATCACCTCAGGAGGCATTCATTTACAAGGTCAAGTTAACCAAGTTTGAAATTCCTAGCAAAAATGCCAATTTCAACGTAAGGATGGAGATTTTGAACGTCAAAAACACGAGATTCCAGGCTAAAATGGTAGATCGCTCCTGTCCCTCAGTCAGGGACCAGGGCGATGAGGTTTGTACTTTTCCACCTTCAAATTTTGGCGCTAACAAACATTTTTTGAATTTTCATTAAATGCTAAAAATCGACAAAATTAAAAATTCAATTAAATAGCATTTAAAAATTGCGCTTGGACATTAATTAATTGATTTTTGCCTTTTAAAAAATCGAGTTTATTAATTAAAAAACGATGGCAATTAATTAATTAATTATTATTTTTAATGAAAAATGGAGCGCTTGGGTTTATTTTACAAAAGTCGGCCTTGTTTTTTTATTTAAAATTTGTTTTTAATTGCTATATTATAAAAGTCGGCCTAGAGGTAAATGAGAGGTGAGCGCTTATAAAGGGAGGGTGAAAATTGTTATTTTCACATTATCATTTTATCATCTCACATGCGATCTTGGAAGGAGAAGTGCGAATTGTGTTTAGAGAGTGCGAATTTAGCAAAGGAAGGCGCGAGCATCATCAAAGGAGGTGCGAACCTTAGTTTCCATATTGAGCGAACTTGCCAAGGACATTGAAGATCACGTCAAAGACATCCCCAAGGGTGGCGAATTGATAAAGAGGACGTTCATTTGAAGGAGATCACGTTGAAGCCATCTAATTTCGATTTTTGCCTAGGCGATTCTTTTTTTTTGCATTTTAGAGTTAGCTCTCAAGTGAGGTATGGCGATGTGGTCCCTTGTTTTAAATTTTGAATTTTGATCGTCATTGCCTTAAGTTTTGAATTTTGAAATTTTGAATTTCAATAGCTCAATCGTTTTTGGGAAATGATAACTCAAGGACTTATCATGAAGTTTCCTAAAAAATTGATCTCTAATCTATGTTTATACATTGCAAAATCTATTACTTATTGTGAAATGTTGTGTAGGTGTTACAATGGCGACTCCCAGGCTCGAAAGATCTACAAGTCGAAAAACTCTTCTCAAGGAAAATCAAGCCAGATCAAGGACGGTCTCATCAAGGACGATCAAGCAAAGATAAGGGCAACCTCCTCCAGTCTAGCGTTGACAAGGCAACCTCTTCCAATCCAGCCTTCCAAGGCGAGGTACATCAATCATCCTGCGAATCAAGGACCGAAGGAGTTAGAACAAGAGCTAATTAAAGATAGCTTCTCAACGACATCAAATTGAATATCTACCAAGCTACAAGTGTCAGACGAGGTGGCATCCTAGTCATCACTCCTCCAGTCGGATTGGTCCACCTCAACAATGTCCAGTTTCAATGTACCTAATTCATGGAAGGTGGCACAAACTCCAATGTACCTACCCTAGCTATCCATTGGTGGAAATTTCTAGAGAGGACATGTGTCCAAGCAATAAAATTTTATCATTGGTCAAGCATTAAATGTTATGTAATGGTTGTAACAAACCCTAATTAGGGTTTAGGTGTCATGATCTTGACCGTTGATCTACTTTTGATCTGGACCATTCATTGTAATTGAGGATGCTATTTATACCCTCATTTCATTTCATTTTGTTAATTAGAGATAGCTAGAAAATCAGTATTAGAGAGAGATTAGAGTTTAGAAGCAATTTACTTTTTTTTTTGTAGCAAGATTGAGCTTTGAAGAAAGAATTCAAACAATTGTTGTACATGATGGCTTTGAGATCAATGAAATATTGAAGTTATGGTGTTTTGTTGCAATTCTCTTAGTTATCTTCATGGTTGTTCAATTTTCTTGAATCATTTCTCGATCAAAGTAGTGTGTTAATTCGAAGGACAAAGTGTTGGACTTGATCTTTGGTAGGATTCGTTTTCCAAACCACTAGCTTCTTGCTGATTGTAGGAACGCCTTGCGTGGTCAACTGGAGAATACTTGAATCACTTAACCTTCAATCATTGTTGTATCTTGGATATGTACCTTCGTGGTAGTGTCTTTGATCTTTGATGTATTGAAAACCATTTGTTACCTTAGAAGATCGCATCAATTTCAATTGAGTTGTTATTTTATGGCAAAATTGAAGTTGGTTGAATCTTGCCAAGTCTTGTCCACATGAAGTCATTCTTAGGGTTAGACTAAATTAGACCTCTTGCAAAACCCTATCCTTTTGTTATTTTTGAAGTTTGTTTAGTTCAGCAAAATCTTCGGCAACGTAAGGCCCCTTGATGACACAGCAAATCACAACGACCACTGGTGCTTATCCACACGTAGAGACCCTACTTACAAGAACATTGGAGTCATCCTAACTGATCCTTCTTGCGAAATCTTCAGCAGTTAGCGACTTTATTCAAGAGAGGATAAGATGCCTTTGGGTATTTTATTCTGTGTATGATTGTGTACAAAATACACGTCAACAGATATCTATCCATATGCGAGTGTATTCTAAGACTTGTTTCATCAACTCCTTCAAATCTACAACCTCCAAGTCAACCCAATTGATCTGGACCTCCTTGCTTTCTTTGGCATAGGCTGATTGGAGATATTTGCCACTATCCTATACTTGATCAGCAACACAACTTACACTTCCGGATGAAATCGAGAGGTAGCCTGGAATACATCTTTTTCTTCACTTCTACATCATCTTGAATATTCATCCAATAGTCTTCTAACTGCCACTGGTGTCCATACTTCTTTCCCATAATTCCTTTTATATTGTCATATGAATCAAAGTGATCTCTAGGAGTGAATGGCTTGAGCGAATAGAGGGCTAACTCTCCTTCGGCGTTCTCAGCTGCTTGAAGGGAAGGACACACTTCAATAGAATCTTCAAGTGAAATAGGAAAAGAGATACTAGTTCCATGTTTGTGTCTATATGCCTTGACATATGCCACTAATTGTCCCACCACCTCCAATAGCACTATTCTGTCTGTCAAGTAGTGCGGCAACATGTAGGGAGGAGAAGGACATCCTTGAACTCTAATATAAGTGAACTTTGAGAATTGGATGAACCATGCACCATACTGTTGAACCAATGCTTGTGCTTTTGGAGAGAGTCTTTGATGAAGTCCACCTTGAAGCAACCCCGTGATGTGCATAGTGAATGCATCATTCACTCTCCTATAGTGTTGTTTGGTCGGATGATGAAGCTGTGAATAACACTTGTGCACTTTTATTTCTCCATCTCCTCTTCCGACTATGCCTCTATACACTAGTCTGAGATACTCAAAATTCCTTGCAAGAGAGTATATAACATAGGAGCTCATGTAGAATGTCCTAGTGCGCATCAGTCTTCTCAGTTGCACATCGATATTGTTGCTAATGAGTCTCACCCAATTGATTGCGTTCTTGGCATGAGTGACAGTCTCTATGAAGTAAAACATCCAGTCCTCGAAATACGAAGCCTCAGGTGCACCCACCACACGAAGAAGTAGAGGGATGAAGTCTCTGAATTCATCTTTGAAGTCCACTCTATGTAATCTGTCGGGCATTCTGCTCTTACCACCTCTACTCTTTGACAACCAAAACTTGTCGATGATCCTTAAACAAGCTTCTGGATCATCATCATGGTCTGACTTAGCTCCTTCCATACTCACGTAGATCATGTCCTTAGGCTCAAGTAGATGAAATGCTTCACTAATGGCTATCTCCGAGAGATATGCAAGTACTCTTCCATCCTTCGCCACTATTGTTCTTGAGCGGGAATCATAGTGTTTGGGACACTCAACAATTAACTCATAGCATTGCACCACAGGAGGGAGCCAGCTTCATTTATAATCCCACTATCCATCATCTTCTTCGCTGTAGCAGTAGGTTCACTTGTGTACATCGAGCTTCGGAACTTCTTGGTGTCGAATTTCCCGAGATTGGTGTCTCCTATTCTGCTCCAATGAGATGTGATCTTGGTTTCTAATGCACCGCTCCTAGAGTCTTCCTTGATGAAAGTTGGATGGCTCACAATTCCACTAGACTTATTTGCCGCCATTCTTCACCTATGAGAGATGTGTAAATTAGGAGAATGGTGAAAGATATGCAAAGTATAAATGTGGTTAAGCCTATTTGACCTTAAGAACGATAGTAGATAGCTTATAATATCAATTCAAGTCAATCTTAAATTCTAATGAATCTGAAACTAAATGCTAAATATAACCGATTTATCTACACTTCCTAATGAATCAACATCAACAATAGAGGCCTAATTCAATGAATATATCGTTATTTGGCTCTAATTAGATCTGTTTCCAAATTTCTATGTCAGAATGCAATACTTACCTTTGATTTTTAATATATTAACCTTGAACCTGATCAAAGAGGTGACTGATAATGTCAAGGAGTTCACTGCTCTTCAGATGAATTTTGCTGCTTGGTGATGAAATTTGCCCCCTAAATCAGTGGATCTGCACCTTCATGATTGAATTCCCGTTCATTCTTTGGTGGATGTTGCTGTTGGAGGATGAAGTTCGCTATTCACTCTTGATGTTGATGAAATTCGCTGATCCGAAATTCGCTGCCTGCTTGTGAAATTCGCTCAAGAGAGAGAGGAATTTGTTTTGAATTGATGATTAAATGAATGATTTGATCCTTCTTAAGTAGGTTCTCAAGGCAAAAGTTGTGTCTTTTGAGGTAAAGGCCGACTTGGTTTAGCAAAAAGAAAAAATTTGTTATTATCTTTCAATGCTGGCCAACTTTGACAATTAAACACATTTTCATTCAAATTCGAATTTTGTATTTTGGCGCCAAATTAGTATTTGATTAGTCTTTGATAGGCATGAAAGTGCATTCAAACATAAGGGATTTCGCTTTCAACAAGGATCACATGAAGTTCGCTCCTAAACCTATGCACATGAAGTTTGCCCCAAATGGTGTGCATGTGAAGTTCGCTCCTAAACCCATGCACATGAAGTTTGCTCTAAATGATGTGCACATGAAGTTACTCTTAAATCTCGCCTTTCATCATCATCTTGACTCAAAATCACTCTTTTCTAAGCATCAAATCAGCTCAAGGCAACAATCTTAAAAGCAATCTCACATCTTCTCTAGGGCAAATAAGGCAAATTCGCTCTCAACAAGGAGCACATGAAATTAAGTTCGCTCCATGACCCATGCACTTGAAGTTCACTCCATCTTACATGCACTTGAAGCTCGCTCCTAAACACATGCACTTGAAGTTAATTTCAAATCAACGCTAAAACTTGCTCTCAATCACTTTACCTCCTTGTTTCATCGATTCAAACCTTAGGTTTTTCAAACCTTCATTCATGAAAACATACCAAACTTACCTCATGAAGGCCTAAAAGGAAAATTCGCTTCCATCAAAGAGCACATGAAGTAAACTTCACTCTTGAAGAGGAGCACTTGAAGTTACTTCCCAATCAAAATCATGTTCACTATCTTCACTCATGATAACTCAAACGCTCTAATTCGCACTCAAACAAGGTTTCGAAGGCAAATTCGCTCCAAAGGTGATGCACGGGAAGTTCGCTCCTGAGGTCATGCACCTGAAGTTTGGTCCTAAGGTCATGCACTTGAAGTGAACTACAAATCAAAACTCAAATTCTCCTTCACTCACTTACTCACTCTCTCAACTCTAATGCGTCATACCATGCTCAACATGAAGTCTTCGAAGGAATTTCCCTCTGAGAGAGAGGCACATGAAGTTCGCTCCAACAATGATGCACTTGAAGTGGATTGAAACTTGACACTTGGTGTTTGCTCGCTCACCTTCCTTCATTCCATTCATTCAAGCGTGATGAAACTAGGCTTATGTTGCGTTCTAGAACAACTTTGCTCTCAACTAAAGGCACTTGAAGTGAATTTCGCTCCTCGAGAGGAGCACTTGAATTTTTTCGTCCTCTACCTTGAGCACTTGAAGTATCTTGAAAACGCGCTTCGGGTTGAATGCCCTCGTTTAGGTCTCTATATACTATAAAATGTCAAAATTCACTTGGATATGATTTCTCCTTCGACTTGAGGCAACAAGAGTGAAGTTTTCTCTGGGAGAAGGGCGCTTGAAGCATCCCTTACTAGCAATTTCTCATTCATTCTTTGGTTGGATTCGTGATGGGGTTGACTTCTCATGTGTTCTAGACATTACTGGACGCTAACAAACTCACTCATTTCACCTGCGAGAGGGATATTAGACTAAGAGACAAGGACTTGAGCAAAAAAAGGGGGGGTCCTGTTGACGTGTATTTTGTACACTGCCTAACACAGAATAAAATACCTAAAGGTACCTTACCCTCTCTTGAGTAAAGCCTCTGATTGCTGAAGATATCGCGAAAAAGGATCAATCAGGATGACTTCAAGGTTCTTGTATGTAGGGTCTCTACATGTGGCTAAGCTCTCTGTGGTATGATGTGATTTGCTGGAATCACAAGGGGACTTACATTTGATGATTGAACTTCTGATCTGCTTGCTGGAACACAGGCTCTTACTAGCTTAGATTTGAAAAATGGAAAAAAAGATGAGGGCGAAGAGAGGATCTAATCCTAATACTAAGAATGTAGGAGCAATGATTGATCTTTGATGAAACTCTAACTAGGTCTTGTTTTGACATCGCAGGACCATCTCCACAAGGCTAGTGCGATCTTCGAAGGGAAGCTTTATGATGTTCAAATCATCACTGCAGGCATAGACACCATCAGGTTGATGCATATCAATGAAGAAGCGACAATTGAAGTTAAGCTTAAGCTGAACGATTCCAGTTGACTACACAAGGCAAGTCTGCAATCAACAAACTGCTAGTAGTATGGATATGCGAATTTCACCATCAATCAAGCATATTTCTTCCACTCATCTAATAACATGAAATCAAATATGAGAAGTATAAAGACCATGCAAATTGTCGAATCGACCCATAAATTTCACCATTTCTTCAATGAAGTTACAAGTCTTTTACAACAACATCTTGGCAACAATCTTTGCCTTCTCTCTCTACTCTACTCTAATTGCTATTCTATCAACTATATTCTAACTCTTCCAACTAACCTAATTCCTAATTATTTTCTGATTAGCCTTTACAAATGAAATGCCAGGGCTTATATAGTGCCCACAATACAATTTGATGGCTTAGATCAATTCGAGATCAATGGCCAAGATTTTACAATGAAAACCCTAATTAGGGTTTGTTACAACCATTACATAACATTTAATGCTTGACCAATGATAAAATTGTATTGCTTGGACACATGTCCTCTCTGGAAAATTTGACCAATGGATAGCCGGGGTAGGTACATCGAAGTTTGTGCCACCTTCCATGAGTTAGGTACATTGAATCTAGACAAGCTGAGGTGGACCTATCCGACTGGAGAAGTGATGACTAGGATGCCACCTCGTCTGACACTTGTAGCTTGGTAGATATTCAATTTGATGTTGTTGAGAAGCTATCTTTAATTAACTCTTCCGAAATTATCTGCTTCTTCAACGAACCCTTTGTTCTGACCTCTTGTGTCCTTGATTTGCAGGATGATGATGTACCCCGCCTTGGAATGCTGGATTGGAAGAGGTCGCCCTTATCTTGATGATGCTGGGTCGAAGAAGGTCGTCCTTGATCTTGCTTGATTTTCCATCTCCGGGATCTCCATTTGATGCCTACACAACATTTCAAAATTAGTAACATGATTTTGCAATGAATAACTAGATTAGAGATTAAATTTAGGAAACTTCATGATAAGTCTTTGAGTTATCATTTCCTAAAAACGATTGAGCTACTGAAATTAAAAAAAACTTCAAAATTCAAAATTTGAAGCAATGATGATCAAAATTCAAAATTCAAGGGATCCTCGCCATACCTTGTTTGAGAGTTTAACTCTAAAATGCAAAACAAGAAATTCGCCTAGGCAAAATCGAAATTTGAAGCTTTCATTGTGATCCTCCTCTAGCGAACGCCTTCCTTGTCAATTTCACCACCTTTGGGGGGGTCTTCAACGTCTTGATGGCAAATTCGCTCCACTTCAAGCCAAATTCGCACTCCCCTTGAATGGAAATTTCGCACCTTTCCTCAATGAAATTCGCACTTCCTCCTTGTCTTCTCCAAATCGCATGCAAAGGAAGTTTGAATGATGATTTGAAAATGAAATAACTCACCCCTCCTTTATAGGCGCTCACCCTCTCATTTACCTCTAGGCCGACTTTGTAAAAATAAGGCAATTAAAACAAATTTCAAATGAAAATCAAGGCTGACTTTTATAAAATATAATCCAAGCGCACCAATTTTATTAAAATTAATAATTAATTAATTAATTAATGCCTTCGTCTTTAATTAATTCGATTTTTTAAAGGCAAAAATAATTAATTAAATACTCATGCGCAATTTTTTAAATGCTATTTAATTAAATTTATCGATTTTTAGCATTTAATAAAATTCAAAAAAAATGTTTTAGCACCAAAATTTGGAGAGGTGGAAAGATACAAACCATATCGCTCTGGTCCTTGACTGAGGGACAGGAGCGAATTATCATCTTAGCCTTGATTCTTTTGCCTTTGATGTTCAAAACCATCATCTCCACGTTGAAACTGGCATTTTTGTTAGGAACCTCGAGCTTGATCGACTTGATTTTGTGGATGAATGCCTTTTAAGGTTGAAATCGCCCTGGTCCCTTGGTGAGGGACAGGAGCGATCTTGGTGTTTTCTCCTTGATCTTGCTTCTTCAATCACCAATCTTCATTATATGGCAAGCAATGACGTTATCCCTTCGCTTCATGCATATTCTACTTGTCGTTAACAAGGCATATTCGATGTTTAAATGGTTTTCGCCCTGGTCCCTTGGTGAGGGACAGGAGCGAATTTTATGCTCTAGCCAACATTTGCTATCTTTCAACCTTTGCTTCTTGTTCGTTGCCTTCCAAATGATATCTTCGACCTTGTGCAACCTTGTACGTCCTTGACTTGGCATGATTTTTGAATGAACTGGCTAATAAAATGAATATCGCCCTGGTCCCTTACTGAGGGACAGGAGCGAATTTGGACTTGTAGGCTCCATCACACTTTGTTAACTTCAAAAATTATCTTCAATAGACTCGTTGTGTCCCCTTTCATTCATCCTTGGCCGGGAGTTTGTTCAAACTTGGCAAGAAATTGACCTAAGGCAAAAATCGCTCTGGTCCCTGACTGAGGGACAGGAGCGCCTAGGCCAATTTGAGTCTCCTATTGATGTCTTGTAATCTTCAATTTGTCTTCAACGGGTTCATTTCATCCTCCTTTCTTGCTTCAAACTCAAAACTTGCTTGCTTTTTGCCCAAAACATGCCTCATGAGGAATTTCGCTCTGGTCCCTGGGAGAGGGACGAGAGCTATCACTTAAATTCGCCCTGGTCCCTGGCAGAGGGACAGGAGCGATTTTGCTTCTAGGGTCAATTTTCCTCATGATTGCGCTTTCAAGTTATATTCAACTGATAAAATGTATCTCCTTTGATCTTCTCAATTTGCGAAATCGTTCAAATCTTTCAAGGACAAGGCAATTTTGAATTTCAAGCTCCGGTCCTTCAGTGTGGGACAGGAGCGATTTTTGTCCTCCAGGCCCAAATGCTTCACTTTTCACCATGAAATGTCTTTGCTAGGGAAGATATCATCCTGCTTCATGCTATGAATAAAAGTTAATGTCCAAAAAAAGGTCTAAAATTGTGCATATAAAGAAAATCGCTTTGGTCCTTCACTGAGGGACAGGAGCGATTTGACCTTCTAGGCAAAAACTTCATCATTTCATTGCTTTTGATCAAGTCTGGATGGTCCATCATGCTCATTTTGCCCTTCACCATGCCTTTGATGTCTCAATTCGTCCAAACAAGGTCAGGAATGGCTCAAATAAGTATTATCGCCCTGGTCCCTTGGTGAGGGACAGGAGCGCTTCGCCTTGGTCCTCCTGGGAGGGACAGGAGCGAAGTTCGCTCTGGATCCTCAGTGAAGGACAGGAGCGAAATTTGACTTTTCGAACTCTCTATCAGGGCAATTTTAATGGAATATAACATTTAAGTATAAGAAAGAAGAAACATTTCTTATACTTTAAGTTATATTCCATATATACTTTCAGGATGTTTGAGAGTGGTTTCAGACCTCTAGGAGTTATATTCCAAAATCTAGCTTTTTGAGGTTTTTCAGTTTCCAGACTTAGTCAAATTTCAGGATCAGGACATTCCAGACTTAGCCAAATTTCAGGATCAGGACGTTTAGACTTAGCCAAATTTTCAGGACATTCCAGACTTAGCCAAATTTCAGGATCAAGACATCACTCAAGCCGGACTTGCTTATCCATGTGATCACCTGGGCGACACTCAAAATGCAAAGGCTAACTAACAAAACCCTAAAAAAACAAAAAAGCAAGGGTCCCCATTTGCAATGGGGCGATGTGTGAAAACGTCACAACAGGTCCCCATTTTGATGGGGTGATGGTCACAACAGTTTCTTTTCTCAAAAGCATTACAAGGTCACCACATTTGCCTTCTTGCGTGGATCTAAAAGTGGGTATTTTTTCTCAATTTTTTAATGCAAAACGAACCTCACAATTGTGTTCGCAGCATCCCAAAACCTACATATCACTTGTCGTTTTGTCGAAATCTGAGCTGTTTAGTTTTTGGGCGATTTTTTCTATGGGCACAAAAATTGAGGCATAGGGGTCAGAAAAACATCTAGGCCCTTTGGAGCAAAACGGACCTCATCATCACGCTCAAAGCAACCGAGAAACCCTAGACCATTGTCATATCATCAAAAACTTTCTTGAGGCACGCAAATCCATACTAACCGTATAGATCCATACCAAGTCATATGGCAAAAAAATTCTCTTTCAGGTACAACCATCCATCAAATTTCATCAACCCTGGGTGGGATTTGGTGACATCTACAATTTTAGTGATGAAAACTTTTTTAGCAACTTCCTTAAATTAACCAAAACTTCTAAATTTAATGACTAGAGAATCTTTTGAGAATATTTCGTCCAAAACAAAAAAACTCACTTTTTTGGTGATAAGGAAAATTTTGGAAATTTTCCATTATTAGATCTTTCAAGCTTCCAATTTGTATTTTGACCTAGCTGTGGTTTTTGGCCATAACTTGGTCATACGGACTTGAATTCGTGCAAACAAGATGTCAATAGAAAGATGGTTTTGGTGTTGATCCAATGGTGCTAGTAATTTTGTCACATTTTGCTCCATTTTTCTATACCAGGCCATTGAAGGAAGACCACCTTTTTGCACTCCCGAAGGCATAACTTGCTCAAATAGACTTTGTTTTTCACAAACGAGTAGGTGTTGGAAAGGTGATTCAATGCTCTATCTAGATCTACTACTATTTTTTCTAGATTTTGCCCCAAGTATTTTTTATTCTGTCTTTTGTGTTTTCACTTTATGACTAATTACTTGGTCATTTTGGCTCCTCGAAAATTTCTATTTGCATCGAATGACTTCCCTCAAGTTGTTGTACGTGTATTTCCAACACTTTCCCCTATTGGGCCATTTTGGCCATCTTTTTCATGTACTTTTTTGTTTGCAGATGCATTGAGACAAAGTGTCGCTCTTGTGTATGGTTTTTAGGGATTTTGCACATTCTATAGTGCCTTATTTTGTACATGCATTGTATTATAAAGTGCCATGGAAGGTTGTGTAGTGGTTTTTTTTTCCATCACACATTTGTCCAATGAGTGTCCCTCCACGACAAATGTCGAATCTTATAGATTCTTGTACCACACACGTATGCATTGGTCGCATACCCTTTTTCAATTGCAAGTACTTGTGCTTCAGATGTTTATTCTCCTTCATGCACTACTTGGTGACACACAATTTTAGTGGACTTGTCATCTCCCTCCCTTGTTAGCATTATGGGGGGGTTTCTACTATTGGTGCTAATGCTTCTTTGGTTTCACTATGGAGTGGGCTATATATACAATATTTATTCCTATGTACTAGCCAGATGCAATGGTTGTATTTTGGTAAGATGGAGCTTTTACCATATAGACACTCTTGCATTCCAGTTTTGTGGAGGGCACTTATTCTTAGTTGATCATTTCTTCAAACTATTATTCTTTGTATCTTCGATTGCCAGATGTTTTTCTTTTGTTTGCCATCTGTTTGATCAAGTAGTGTCATTAGGAGCACTCATGTAAATTGTTGTCTTCTTAATCTTGATCATCATCTTGGTTTCAGAGGAGGTTCTTCATTCAGTGCTATAGCAATTATCATTTGACAATTGTCTACAACTTCTTCGTGCTTTAGAGGATGTTCTTCATGTTCCTGTTCTTTTTTGGAACATTTTCTTTGAGGCTTCTTAGTCCTTCATTCTCTTTCTCTCCTTTTCTCCATTTGTGAGAGTTGCATTGGTTTGTACATGGGTAGCTAATCAAGCCTTGTTGTCAAGACCCATTCATGCTTGCATTTTCATTCATCATTAGCTCTTTAGCTTATCCCTAGGTTAATCTTAAGGGGGGTTTTGGAGTCATTAGGACATTATCTAATTATTTAATTACTTAGGTCATTTAATTACTTTATTCACTTAGACTAAACTTAGATACTTTTATCTTTTATTAGATTAAGCTAATAATAGATTAAGTTCACTTAGCTGAGCTAATATTTTATTCTTTGAGCTAGTTTTAGTTTCCTAATTTTAGATTGGGTTTCTCTTGCTTTCTATAAAGCAAGACATTCATTCATTGTAATCATCAAATTCATTTACAGATTAATCTAAAAGATTAACCTCAATATCAGATTTCTCTTTGGATCAATCTCTCTCAAGGTTGCATAGCATTAATCATGGCCTCTTCTCTTCATGTGTGATTTGCTTGTAGGTGATTCATGGGCTTGTGGGGTTGAACAAATAACTTCAACATCACTTAAGTGATTACTTTATAATGCAATAATGACTAATTACCAATTTTATAGTCATGATTAGTTGGCACAACCAATCTAATATTCATTTGCCACAAGCCCACAATAATGTGCTTTATTCTATATATGATTAGATTTTTGTCAGCCCTTGGTTACTATTGTCATTTTATGACACCCTTGGTCCATCAGTGAGAACCGATCAGAGATATGTTCCATGGACAAGCGCGGCCCCAGTTGATCAAGGAGAGAAGAATCATGAAGTGTTGAAGTGTTGCCTTGTCCGGAGGAAGTGCCTCCATTGGCCTTTCCTCCTCCTTTTTTCGGAACTTCGGAACCCCGAGGTTCCGAAGTTCTTTACCCTTGTCTCTTTCCTCCTTTTTTCAGAACTCCGGAACCCCGAGGTTCTGAAGTTCTTTGCCTTAGCCGCTTTCTTTCTTTCTCCGAAACTCCGGAACCCCAAGGTTCTGAAGTTCCCTTCCTTCCCTTAGCTTTTCTCCAGTTCTCCGGAACCCTGAGGTTTTGAAGTTCCTTCCCCTTTTTGCCTTCTCTTCGTAGTTCATAGCCTTCCTTTCCTTTGCCTCTTCTCTTAAGCTTCTCCTTTCCCCGGAACCCTGGAACCCCGAGGTTCCGAAGTTCCCCTCCTCTCTTTAGCCCTTTCCCTTTATTCTTCGGACCTTCAGAAACCCGAGGTTCCGAAGTTCCCTTTGCGCAGTTCCCCGGAACTCCGGAACCCCGAGGTCCCGAAGTTCCCTTCCCTTGCCTTTCCCGAAACTATGAACCCCGAGGTTCCGAAGTTCCCTCCTTCCCCTTCTTCCTTCTTCTCCCTAGAACTCAGGAACACCGAGGTTCTGAAGTTCCTTCCCCTTTTGCTTTCTCTCTCTAGTTCCTCCGGAACCTCGAGGTTCCGAAGTTCCTTCCCCTTTTGCTTTCTCTCTCTAGTTCCTCTGAAACCCCGAGGTTCCGAAGTTCCTTGCTCCTTCCTTTGTCTTCCTCACTTCAGGAATCCGAACTTCCGAAGTCTCCTGGCGACACTTCCGGATGGCGTGATCGACACTCAAGGCTTTTAATGCTCCGACAGTTTTGGTGGCTTGTGCACTTTCTTTTGTGGAGCAACAGGGGTGCATTAAGTGTTTTTGGCAGGATTTCCATCAGGGAGGTACGGGGCCATGCTTGGTGACTTATGTCATGTCTAACTTTGGAAGGTTAGTCAATCCACCTTCCTCAGAGTTGCCTTTGGTGGTATGGCTAGGTTGCTTGCATGTACAAGCCAAGTGCATGCACTTCCCTGCACTTCCAAACTGACATGCAAGGGTCATGATCACCATTGTAACCCATTTTTCTATATAAGGCTATCATGCCTCATTGTAAAGGGTTCTCTCCCTGCTGCCTTGATCTTTCCTATGCTCTTTCTCTTCTCTTGAAGACTTGTAACTTTTTTTGCACTTCTGCAACT
Organism: Cryptomeria japonica; assembly: GCF_030272615.1. Lineage (NCBI taxonomy): Eukaryota > Viridiplantae > Streptophyta > Pinopsida > Cupressales > Cupressaceae > Cryptomeria > Cryptomeria japonica. Next base: position 595,802,033 of record NC_081409.1, read on the forward strand.
GTAAGATTGGCTTTTGGCCTTATGATTAATTGAAAATCACCATTCTTGCCTCCTAACTTATGTATGATGTGTATGCTTTCTTACCTTCATTGTAGGTGTATGTCTTGTGGCTTTTCTCTCCATATATGTTGTGTTAATTTGTTTTCTAAGTGTGACTTGTGGGAATCCTTCTCCCCTCTTAACACTTAGCAAACTCTAACCTCCATACATGCGTTTGGGTCACTTATGCAATTGAAGTTGTGCATCTCTTGGGTTTTTCAGTTAGTTCCTTGTGCCATTTCGGTAGGGAGTCACCTCTTTTATTTCAAGCATTCTCTCTTCCTTTTACCTCTGCAAATTGTTAGGATAGGCTTAAGAATAAGTTGTGAAGTGTTGAGTTGGTTCAACACCTACATCGGATTGAGAAGGAAGTCGGCCTTCTCTGGAGATTCAACACCCTTGCGCAAGGTCCCATACTTCGGGGTTGTTTCCATATTTACCAAGGTTGCTGAGTTGATAGCTCAACAAGGATGCGAGCTTTTGTGATAACAGTTTTTGGCACGCCCGATGGGACTTATTCAATTCACATGCTAAGGATTTAGTGATATTCTTAGTGGTTTGGCCTTTAGAGGCAGTCATCTCTCAAGCACTTGCCGACTCTACTCAAGGACCATTTCATGCTCACACAAAGTTCATAACTCTGGGACCCCGGAACCCCCAGGTTCCCAAGTCATCGTAACTCTGCTTACCTTGGAAATCTGGAACCCCCAGGTTCCGAGGTCAGTAAACCACTTTGCTCCGTAAGTCCGAAACCCCCAAGTTCCGCACTCCCAAGCTTCCTCACTCCGTACATTCGAGCTTCCGAGGTGCCAAAGTGGTCACACTCCGCAACTCCGGACCTCCAAACTCCTGAGGGCGGTTGCAGATTTCATGCCCAAAATTCATACAAGGGCGTCTTCTAGGGACAATTTCCAATTCATAGAGCTCCCATCTGCAAGCTCTAGAAGGAGGAGAGACAGACCTTCATTGTCACCAGTCAGGGGTGTCGAGGTTGTAAACACTCCATCTCCCAGGTCTCGTTCTACTCCTCCATTCACAAGACCATTACTATCAAGGGCTCCCACCACTCATATCAATAGACCATTGTTTCGCATGGCAAGAAATCAGGTTTTCGTTACCTTCAATGGAGAGAGTCCCCTTGTTTTGACTCAATGGAGTGACATACCAGTGGCTGTGTTGAAGAGTATACCATATTTCACTAGTGAAACAACTACTACCCCCATTGAGCACATTCAAGACATTGCAAACATCTGCTCTGTCCATAATATCACTCGGGATAATGTTGTTGTTAGACTCTTAGCCACATCTTTGAAAGGCAAAGCTTTGCAGTGGTATAGAGGGTTGTTGTCTAGCTCCATTCACAATTGGGATGAATTGGGGGAGAAGTCATGCAACCATTTCGAAGACAAAAGTGATCACCTATCACTTGTGGAGCAATTAACTACGATTAAGAGGGCACCCCACGAGTTCATGGGAGACTTCAACTTCAGATTCCATAAGACATGGCATAGGATTCCTGCTCTAGTGAAGCTGTCTCCAAATCATGCCTTCTTGTATTATCTCAGAGCTCTCAACAGCGATATAGCTGTCATGATCCAATCAATGGGTGGAGCCTCTTTGCCAGGTGCATATGACATAGCCATAAGAGCAGAAAATTGTTTTAATTCAGGCTAGGAAGATAGCTCCAAGGCCTTCAATGCCTCTCTTCCCAGAAGCTCCTATCAACAACCCACCTTGGCTCCTATCCCCATGGCTCCCGCAGAGCAATCATCCATGCCCTCTACATCCTCCAATGAGCTCCATGAGGTCAAGGTTCTATTGCAAAACTTTGGCAATGAATTGGTGGCACTGAAGAGGCAGCAAACTCAATATAGTAGACCTTATCAGTCACAAGGTCAAAATTATCAGCAAAATAGGCCACCCTTTCAAGGGCAAAACTAATGGAGCAATGCGAGGCCTTTGAATAGTGTGAACCCCACAACCACAAACAGCTCAAAGGCGATAGTTCCAATGCAAAATAACCTTGCCCAAGAGCAAGATTGGTGTCAACCATGTAATTAGCCACACAACCAAAGTGTATGCCAAAATGGAGGGTTTACCCAAACTTTAGTAGTGCAAGATGAGCCAACCACCTCTGGCCAGCAATATGACCCAAATCAGCCTAGCGTTGGCCCCAAGGCTCACTTACAAGGGGATTCTACCTTTGTCAATTGGCAGGAGGTAGAATTCTGTGGTTTGAACCAAACAAATGGTGAGTCCATGCTGCAATATACAAGGTCAAAGAAGAGAGCCATGGAGGTTGCCTCACCTTCAACATCAGCCCAAGCTCCAACACCCAATGTAGCCGTCCATGATACAAGCCAAAGCACCATGCAAGGGAGCAAGAGGAAGGAGGAGGCCCGAATCGTCCAAAAGGCAAAGGCAGAGGCAGACCTTGTTGCCTCGAAGGGGCCTCTAAAGTCAGTTGGTGTTCCTTTCAACATAGTTGATCAAATGAAGAAGGCCAACCTCAATGTCACTATGTGGGAGGCCCTTTCAATCCCATCTCAAAGGGATTTGCTTAAGGAGGCACTGAAGGAAGTCAATCAGTCAGGTGAGGAGGCAGCAGTCAGAGAAAAGGCAGTCTCCACCAGTTTGGTCCAACCCAAGGAGGAGGAAGAATCAGACAAGATCAGCAAGCCTCCCCCTTTCTATCTCTCCCTAATCATAGGAGATAACTTGGTTCACAACTGCATGATAGATTCAGGAGCTAGTAGCTCAGTCATGCCTAAGAAGGTAGCTGATCTTCTTGGCATAGAATATAAACCCGTGACCAAACGGGTGGTCCAATTAGATGGCACTTCTATTAAGACAGTAGGGGTGGTAAAAAAATTGAAGTTAACCATGCATGCATGCCCTAGTTGCACTGTCTTGCAAGACGTATCCATCATCGACCTCCCTGCCTTCTTTGCCATCTGCCTATCTAGAGACTTCACAGCCAAGATAGGTGGGTACCTGTCTTCTGACTGGTCCCATATGCTATTTCAAACAAGGTACGGTACCAAGGTCACCATAAGGGCAGAGCCCATTGCCCAAAACCACATTGAGCCCTACACCCCTAGCCCTATAAACATGAATTGCACTTTGCATGAAGAGGGGGAGGAATGTGCTGTCAGTGAGCCTGCTACTCTCTTGCAAGAGGTTCCCGATTGCTTGCTAGACGAATGGGCCAATGCTTTTCAGTTTGATCCATTAGCTGAGACTGAAGAGACTGGGCTTGGCACCTATTGTATCCATGAAGAGGATACTCCCATCCCTAACCTCATTAAGACACAAGGAGATTCAGAGGGGTTATGGAATATGTTTTTTGATGGTTCAAGAAACAAGAATGGTGCAGGCGATGGGGTAATGCTTGTTTCTCCTGAGCAAGAGAAATATTTCTTCTCTTTAGGCTTCAATTTGGTTGCACTAACAATGTCGCCAAGTATGAACCCTTGATCCAGGGTCTCCAACTTGCACAAAGCAGAAAGATCAGATCTCTGCAAGTATTTGGAGATAGTGAGTTGGTTGTTAACCACATCCAAGCCCAAAGTGTAGCAAAGAACAACCTACTCAAATCATACAAACACAGGGTTTGGGATTTGATTGAAGGATTTGAGGCCTTCAATATCCAGAGCATTCTTAGAGGTCAGAACAAGCATGTCGATAGGCTTGCAGCGGTTGGTGCTCAGTTCGACATACCAGCGCATGTTGCAAGAGAGAGGGAGCAACACATCAGACTTGTTGTGAGGCCTTCTATCCCGGACAATCAGGTGAATTGACAAGTGTTTGAGAGCGATCAGCAGATCGTCAACTTCTTGCAAAATGAAGCAGAGTTTTCTACTAAAAATCAGTCCAAGCTGCAAGACAAGTATGGAGATCAAATCATGCAGCTCAACTCCAATAAGTTGCCTAAAGGTCTAGTTACCTTGGAAGGCATTTTCAACTCGGATGATCAGTTGAAGAAAAAAATGAACTTGGCTGCAAAGAGGGGTGATTACAAGCCAGTTGTTGTTGCTGAGAGTAGGTCCTTGAACTTGGGCAAGGTGTGTTCCTCAACTGAGCAAGAGGCCTTTGTTGAGCTTTGCCAACAATATGATGACATACTTGCTTGGACCTATGAAGACTTGAAAGGGTTTTGATCCTAGCTTAGCCCAACATACTATAGAGCTAAACCCAAATGCAAAGCCAGTTAGACAAAAGCAAAGGCCAATAAACCTCAAAATTGAGCCACTAATGAGGAAGGAGTTGACCAAGCTGATAGAGGCCAATATCATCTTCCCTATCAAGCACTCCTCCTGGGTGGCCAACCTTGTCCCTGTAAGGAAGAAGAATGGGGAAATCAGACTATGTGTAGAAATTAGGGATCTCAATAGAGCCTCCCTCAAGGATCACTATCCCCTACACTCTATGGAGCAGATTCTCCAAAAGGTCAATGGCTCAAAAAGATTTTCATTCTTGAATGGGTATTCAGGCTACAATCAGATCTTGGTCCAGGAATCAGACCAATACAAGACTGAATTTACTACTAAGTGGGGTACCTATGCTTATTGTAAAATGCCCGTTGGGCTAACCAATGCGGGTGCCACATTCCAAAGAGCAATGGACATGGCCTTCAAGGGTGTATTAGCAAAGTTTGTGCTTGTATACCTTGATGACATAACTATTTATTCAAAGCATGCAGCTGACCATCTTGGTCATCTTGAGCAAGTGTTCATGAAATGCAGGGAGTATGGGGTGTCCTTGAACCCTCGCAAGTGTGTATTTTCTACTAATCAAGGAAGATTGCTAGGACACATCGTATCCAAGGAAGGTTTGACCATTGATCCAGGGCGAGTGGAAGCTATTCTTTCTCTTTCACTCCCCAGTCACAAGAAAGGATTGCAAAGTTTCCTTGGTAGGATCAACTTTGTGAGGAGGTTCATTCCCAACCTTGCTACCATGGTAAAACCCCTCACTTCCATGTTGAAAAAAAACTTGGCTTTCAGTTGGACCAAGGAGGGAAGGGCCGGTTTCAAAGAGATCAAACAAGCAATTACTCAGGCCCCTACCCTTGTCAATCCTAATTATGAAAAGGATTTTATCCTCTATACCTTCGGAGGAGAATCCAACATTTCAATTGTCCTAACACAACTGAATGATGACAAGTTGGAGCAACCTATTGCCTTCTTTAGTGAGGGACTAAAGGACTATGAGCTTAGATATAGCTATGTAGAGAAGCAAGTCCTCACTATTGTAAAGGCATTAAAAAAGTTCAGGCACATGTTGTCCAACAACAAGATCCAACTCTTAGTTCCGCATGCAAGTGTCAAGGATTTCCTTCTAAACAAGGATATCAGTGAGAAGAGGGCTGGGTGGATAACCAAGGTCATGGAGTATGACATCAACATCAAGATCACCAAGCTTGTAAGAGGTAGGGGCCTATGTGAACAACTTGTCTCATCTTCTGAGACTACTTTGGAGGTCGCCCTTGTGTTACAAGAAGATCAACCAACTGACAACAACACTCAATTCAGTTGGGTAGGTGACATGACCACCTTCTTAATGGAAGGTAGATACTCCCAAGGTCTGAACCGGACCAAAAGAAGGCATTTCAGGTTGCAGTCCATTCCCTATGTCTTAGCAAATGGCACTCTTTTCCGAAGAGACTCCAATGGAGTCTTACTAAGATGCATCGAGCAAAACCAAGTCAGCAAACTGTTAGAGGAATTTCATGATGGCTCTTTAGGGGGCCACTTCTCTGCAAGGACTACGGCCATCAAAATAATGAGGGTTGGTTATTATTGGCCATCCTTATTTAGTGACTCACATAGATGGGTGAAGAATTGCAAGAAATGTGCTCTCTTCTCTGGGAAGCAAAGATTAGCCGCCTTACCTCTTCATCCCATCCAAGCAGATCAATCGTTTGCCCAATGGGGTTTAGACTTCAATGGCATGATAAATCCACCTTCTAGTCCTGGCCATAAGTGGATCTTGGCTGCAACAGATTACTTCACTAGGTAGACAGAGGTAGTTGCATTGAGGGATGCCACTGAGGCCTCAGTGTTGGAATTCCTTGAGGGAATTGTGACAAGTTTCGGTATCCCCTCCACCATCATATCAGACAATGCCAAGGGATTTGTTGGAACCCAAATCAATTCTTGGGCAATTAAGCATGGTGTATACTTGAAGACATCATCCAACTATTACCCTCAGGGTAACGGCTTAGCTGAATCTTCCAGCAAGAACCTCATCAGGATAGTTAAAAGGACAATCGAAGACAATCAGAGGGCATGGCATATTAAGTTGAAGACAACCTTATGGGCTAACAGGATCACACCTAAGAGGGCGATTGGTAACTCCCCTTTCATGCTAGTATATGGGAAGGAAGCAAGACTCCCAACTTCCCTAGAGTTACCCTCTCTTGAACTAGCACATCAGTTGGAATTGATAGAAAATGATGCCATGACAGTAAGGCTAGTAGAGCTGATGGAGCTAGAGGATGTTAGAAGTCAAGCTATGCATACACTTGAGACTCATCAAGGACAGGTAAAGAAAGTTTTTGACAAAAAGGCGACTAATAGGGTCTTCAAAGAATGAGATCTAGTTCTCAAGTGGCATGGAGACAAAGCCAAAGTTGGGCGACACTCATATGTCATCACTAGTTGCAAGGAAGCCAATGCATTTCATCTCTCCAAGCTTGATGGTGAAGTTTTTCAAATCCCAGTGAATGGGATTCATCTCAAGCCCTGCTTCTGAAGAGGGTGTTGATATCTATGTAAATATTAGACTACAAGTTGTTTTGCTTTCATAAGTGCTTATGTACATGCCGCATTCTCCTTAAGAGGGTGTGCACTCTAGTTTCTAGTTTTCCTCCAAGTGATGGCACACACATGTTTTGGTCTTTCGACGACACGATGCCCAATGGATGCTTAAGGCTTCTAGACTTCAGGATTAGTAGGCAAGCATCCCGCAGAAATCGCCAAAAATGTTTTCATTTTATGACACCCTTGGTCCATCAGTGAGAACCGATCAGAGATATGTTTCATGGACCAGCGCGGACCCAGTTGATCAAGGAGAGAAGAATCATAAAGTGTTGTAAGTGTTACCTTGTCCAGAGGAAGTGCCTCCCTTGGCCTTTTCTTCTTCCCCGGAACTCCGAAACCCTGAGGTTCCGAAGTTCTTTGCCCTTGTCTCTTTCATTCTTTTTTTGGAAATCCGAAGTTCTTTGCCCTTGTCTCTTTCCTTCTTCTTTTTTTGGAACTCCAGAACCTCGAGGTTCCGAAGTTCTTTGCCTTAGCCGCTTTCTTTCCTTCTCTGAAACTTCGGAACCCCGAGGTTCCGAAGTTCCCTTCCTTCCCTTAACTTTTCTCCAGTTCTCCGGAACTCCGGAACCCCAAGGTTCCAAAGTTCCTTCCCCTTTTTGCCTTCTCTCTCTAGTTCCTCCGGAACTCCAAAACCCCGAGGTCTCGAAGTTCCTTGTCCCTTTTCCCCTTCCCTCTTCGGAACTCCGAAACCCCGAGGTTCCGAAGTTCCTAGCCTTTCTTTCCTTCGCCTCTTCTCTTAAGCTTCTCCTTTCCCCAGAACTCCGAAACCCCGAGGTTCCAAAGTTCCCCTCCTCTCTTTAGCCCTTTCCCTTTCTTCTTCGGAACCTCGAGGTTCCGAAGTTCCCTTTGCATAGTTCCCCGGAACTCCAGAACCCCGAGGTCCCGAAGTTCCCTTCCCTTGCCTTTCTCGGAACCCCGAACCCCGAGGTTCCGAAGTTCCCTCCTTCCCCTTCTTCCTTCTTCTCCCCAGAACTCCGAAACCCTGAGGTTCTAAAGTTCCTTCCCCTTTTGCTTTCTCTCTCTAGTTCTTCCGGAACCCCGAGGTTCCAAAGTTCCTTGCTCCTTCCTTTGTCTTCCTCAGTTCAAGAGTCCAAACTTCCGAAGTCTTTTGGCGACACTTCCGGATGGCGTGATCGACACTCAAGGCTTTTAATGCTCTGACAATTTTGGTGGCTTGTGCACTTTCTTTTGTGGAGCCACAAGGGTGCATTAAGTGTTTTTGGCAGGATTTCCATCAGGGAGGTACAAGGCCATGCTAGGTGACTTATGTCCGACTTTGGAAGGTTAGTCAGTCCACCTTCCTCAGAGTTGCCTTTGGTGGTATGGCTAGGTTGCTTGCATGTACAAGCCAAGTGCATGCACTTCCAGACTGACATGCGGGGGTCATGATCACCATTGTAACCCATTTTTCTATATAAGGCTGTCATGCCTCATTGTAAAGGGTTCTCTCCCTGCTGCCTTGATCTTTCCTGTGCTCTTTCTCTTCTCTTGAAAACTTGTAACTTTTTTTGCACTTCTGCAACTGTAAGATTGGCTTTTGGCCTTGTGTGGGGGAAAAGTGACACTAAGCAAACATGCCCTAATCTCACTTTCAATCACACACTTGTGGAATACGAAAGAGCCTAGAGGTATCACACAATTGGCTACTTCTTTTTGTGGAAGAGAGAGCCACAGGCTACCTATTAGGATTTCTATTCCTTTGTTGCAAATGATAGATAAAATGATGCAAGTTCAACTACTAGCCCTAGAGTGCAAGTATGAACTAGTAACAAGATTGCAAGATTGAGATTAAGTGATGAAAAGTTGTAAACACAAGGATAAAAGGAGAATGCAGATGTGTACCTGGGGTTAAAATCTGAGTGGAAATGTTCGGGACGGGGGCGCATGCGCCACTGACCTGATTCTGCACCTGAAACTGCTCCTTTTGGCAACCTGAAAGTTGTCGAAAAGTACTGAAAACTGCTGTTGTCTGAGGGACCAGGGCGCCCAGCACCCCTGTCCCAGGGACCAAGGCGCCCAATGCCCCTGTCCTGTCAGGACCAGGGCGCCCCATGCCCCTGTCCTAGGTTTCTGCTTTGTAATTTGGTGTGTTGTCCCGTCTCAGTCTGCTTCCGTCGGATCTGCAACTTGCGGCGTCCTTCGAATTCTGAAATCTGCACTTATGTCTGAAAAGGGTTGTAGGTGGCTATATAGGGTTTTGCCTTAGTCAAACCCCCGCTTTGGTGATTTCCACCTCCACGAATAGCCAAGTTGTATGGTAAAAGTTGTGTGTGCAGACCTTGTGTGTGTGCAAGATCCTAAAATGCAAGTAAGCAAACTAGAGCAACCTAGAAAGTAAACCCTAATTGCTTGTAAATGATAATGTAAATGCTCCAAATCAAGATGCAAAGTGATCTAAAGCATGAATACAAATGATATAATGAGGCTTATGCAAAGACATGAAAACAACATGAAATCATACCCAACCCCAAGGGAGGGGTACAAGCCAATCTTCAGTCGGTGATCCCTTATTGCTCTTCAATGTCTTCAAAGCCCTAAATGGATGAATGAAATTGATGAATGCTTGATGGATGGATGTTGAATGTTGTTGAAGTCTTCAAAGATCTGTTCTTTCGCTGTGTAGAAAGCCCTTGAAACCAAAATTCCCCTCCTTTCAAATGAAGAAAGAGGGCTCTTATATATGAAACCCTAGGTCTTAATTTCAACTTTTGGCCGACCTAGAGGTTGAATCTCCCGCCAATTTCTTGGGGTTAAGCTTTATTTTATGATTGGATCGCGCTCCTAAATTTTCGGGAAAAATGTCCGGGACCGTGTGCACTCCGGGCGCCATGGTCCCGACAACTTTTCACCAAATTTTCAGGGCCGTCGGATATGATGATTTTAGAGAGAATCCCGAAGTTACAGCTGATTTCGAGATGTTTTGACCCCCGAAATCAAGCCCCCAAGTTCAAAATAGGACCTAACTAGGGTTTTTGATTAAATGATGTATTGGTAGAATAAAATGAAAGGGGCACACTTTAATGAAAAGGGCCCAACTTTATGATATGGAAGATGACAAAATAGAACCTTAGACCTAATTAATTTAATTAATTAAGTGCTAAAGGGGAAATGCCATGCAAAATGCAAAAATGCGCCAAGGCAGGTGCTAAACTAGGTGTGAAATTGTACCACCCTAGCAAGTGCGTACAATTTACGACGCTACAGGCCTTATGATTAATTGAAAATCACCATTCTTGCCTCCTTCTAACCTATGTATGATGTGTATGCTTTTTTACCTTCATTGTAGGTGTATGTCTTGTGGCTGTTCTCTCCATATATGTTGTGTTAACTTGTTTTCTGAGTGTGACTTGTGGGAATCCTTCTCCCCTCTTGACACTTAGCAAACTCTAACCTCCATACATGCATTTGGGTCATTTATGCAATTGAAGTTGTGCATCTCTTGGATTTTTCAGTTAGTTCCTTGTGCCATTTCGGTAGGGAGAGAAACAATCTCTTATCTTGGTGCATCACCTCTTTTATTTCAAGCATTCTCTCTTCCTTTTACCTCTACAAATTGTTAGGATAGGCTTAGGAGTAAGTTGTGAAGTGTTGAGTTGGTTGAACACCTGCATCGGATTGAGAAGGAAGTCGGCCTTCTCTGGAGATTCAACCCCCTTGCGCAAGGTCCCACACTTCGGGGTTGTTTCCATGTTTCACAAAGTTGCTGAGTTGATAGCTCAGCAACGGTGCGAGCTTTTGTGATAATAGTTACCTTTGGTGAAACAACTATGGCCCTCAGGGTATCTTTGGTTCCCCCATTTAAGCCCTAGCTATTAATCTGTCCCTTATCAAAATGAATTGTAGGATCCTATCACCTTTGAATAGTCAAGGTATTAGTTTAGAAGGTGCAAGAAGACTATTATGTCCATTTGGGCCAATGAATCATGATTTTATTTATTGAGAAAGTATGCATGAGTACTCATGTAGGCCCCCGCACTATAAAGGAACAAGCCAAACGCCACCATGTGTACTTAAAAGAATTAACTCTATTTGGCACATCCAACTTTTACTCAATAGATGAATGGTAGTTTAGTGGTACATGTCATGAGCAAGACAAAATAGTGAAAGGAGGCCATAGACATTAATCTTAGATTAACCAAGCTATTGAATATTCATGGCACTTGACTAATTTAAAGCAATGTATTCTAACAATTATAGTTAGGATTAATCAGATGTACTGTGATTGTCGAATTTCCAATTGCCTCACTAACTAGGAGCTTAACTAAGGACAATTTAAGGACATATCATAATCTAGCAAATTTTGGTAGAATGGAAAAATGAATTACCCTACACTTTGTCCATTAGCCATTTCGCCAACACCATTGATCTTGTAAGCAACAAATCATAATCGCAATCGTTGAAAAAGTTTAATAGATAAAGTAAAAATAATAAGAAAGATCTAGTTGGAATATATGAACACATGGACAACTTGTAGCCACTAATTTATTTACATCAAAATTCCCACTCCTTTGCAAATTGTCAAAACACTATCGGAGTGGAATGTAGCATGATCCATTAATTTATATTTTATCAACAATCACCAATACATAAGATTGCCACAAATGCATTGTTTACCACAGTGTTACCCTATTAGCTCGCCATTAAGGTTTAAATGCAAATAAAATTTGATGCCCATTATCTGAGTAAAAATGCTTTGAGAATATGAATTGAATGAACACTTCTCTTGTGAGCTACAAACCCACTCCAAATTATGAACTCTACCCTTAACAAGGTGAATTTGTATTGCTAAGCTAAGGCTGCAGAAACATTGGAAACCCTAAAAACAAAGAAAAGTTTGAAAAAGGATAAAGTAGGTCATTTAACCAGATCAAAGAGAAGTAAACAATGCAACATTCTGAAATAGTTTTTATTTAATATTATTATGGATCAAAACAAATTTGGTGTAATGTCCCCATTTTTATGCCATTTTGTTTTGCAAGCGTTGGCCAATTTTCGTGGTTTTCCTTAAGTTCCTAGGTGTGTGTGAAGTGTTTTAATGTTCTTGGAGAGCTCAAGTTACATTTTTTGGTATCTAACAACAGTTTGGGTGTCAGTTGTTGACAATGCTCTTTGTAGCATTTTTGGGTTTTTTTTTATCTTTCTGGGTTTTTTTGGGTTTGTTCTCCTCAATCCTCGGAGAACACCCTATTTATAGTAAGTGCTCATTTATAAGCAATTTTTTGGGGTTTTTCTGGGTTTGTTATCCTCAATCCTCACAAAACACTGCTATTCATAGTAAGGGATCATCTAGTACCAATCTTTCAAGGGTTTTTTGGGTTTGTTCTCAATTCTAAGGGAACGCAGCTATTTATAATAAGTACTTGTATTGGCACCAGTAATCATCTTTCAGCATCAATTATGTTTCGACATGATCGACTTTATGTTTCTGGTGTCTTGGAGAGTTTCTATAAGGTGATGGATATTATTTTAATATTCGCATTAAAATAATAAAGTGGAATTTAATTATTCACTTTTTAAGTGTTATGTTTTGAACCCCAAAGTTGGACATCTAGGTTATGTGGTGGGGAAACTTAAGTTGTCTTTTAAAACAATTGAGAGCTTTTAGAGGGAAAATAATATATTTGAATTTTAAAGTGCCTTAATTCCCTTCAAACTCTATAAATTGGAATGTTGGCTCTCATTTCTTCAACCAAGGTTTGCACACATCACACGATGCTACTAGAATGAACAAAGAAGTTGTTCCAAAGTTGATTGAGGACGAAAACCTTCAACAAAGCACTAATTTTGGTAGTGAAAGATCCCCCCTAGCTGGTTTGGGTGTGTATCTACCTCAGGAAACAAATTGCTTTCACAGTTGTAGATCGAAGTTTCAAAAAGAATGAAAATATTCAAGGTGTTTTGATTGCAAGTTTGTGGGTTTTCTTTTCAGTGTTGTTTGCAAAGATTTTGTGGTAATTTTGGAGGGGTTTCAGGTATTCTCTATACTCACCATGCAACTGACGGTTTTACGCAATGCCCTAGTTGTTGAACCACATTTTTTACGTTAAAAAAAAAGCTAGAACAAGTTTAAAAATCTTTGTTATTTCTACCTTTGCTAGGCCATCAGATTGGAGTCTTTACACGGGGTTTTTGCTGTTATTATTTTATTGGAAGGGTTTGCTGATGGGATTTTTGGGATAGCAAGGGTTTGAATGGGTTGTGAAGGTGCTTTGCAGTTAGAACTAGCACTCAGAAATCTAAATGTTGCTGTTTGAATTGCTTTGGTGAGTGTTTCTTCATCTCTTAGTTGTTCAAGTAGTGTTAAATGAAGCTGGAATGGTGGATGCATCTTTCTACAGTGGTTTGGATGTCATATGAGCAACAAGGACTTATCTCTGAAGTCATTTACAGCTGCATTATCAAACAAGTTGTTTACAGAAGACCTGTAGCTTGTGCTTTTTGATGTTTAAGATCTGTAACATTCATGTCTATTTCTGATTTCATGGTATTTCTCATTATGGTTATTTGGAAAACATTATCTATTCAGTGCATTGTTATATGGCTTTGAATTTCTATCATGTTTAGCTGCAACAGAAGATGAATGTATGCTGATTTTGATATCAGTTTAATAACAGTAGTATGTTTTCATAAATATAAGTTCATGTTATCATTTTCTTATTGCAACACAAAAAACAAAACTGGGATGTATTTACATTTGGGTACGTAAAAGTTGAATCTAATCAATGTTTGGGGATTATTTTGAACCAAAATTAAATATTTTTGGAGCTGTTATTGGGGATTTAATACTCTCTCTCTACCCAAGCTTAAATTTATTGGACTGATTTGCATATATGTCTATTCAAATCTAATTAATCCAAAGATTCAAATACAACTTTGAAAAATGGAAATGCGGGAAAAGAGAAGTCAAATCTGATACGATCAATCAAAGTATTAATTGCCCAGCTGAAGGAATAATCTACAATGTTTGTCCGTGTGATTGTGGTAGCTTAACAAACACTTGTAGAAGCAGATATGATTCAAAGGGATTGTTTGTATATTTTGAAAATAATTAGAATTACTAATTCTTTGATGGAACTGAACTTCTCCTATGGTCATTAAATTTGGTTATAACACCAAAAGGGGCTCAAATGCTGAGAAGCAAGATAGAATCTTCCTCGTGGATGATTCAGATATATTACATGGAAAACATAGTCAATGATTCTATGCTATCTTATCAATGGCCTATCTTGCTCTTCATCTCCTTTCCCTTAATTCAAAGGAGGCAGTCAGTATTCAGATTTATACAGATCTGGTTACCACGTTGTGATTTCAGCATAACAATGGCCCTGTGTTACAATCAGCCCCCATTATACATGGATTAAAAATTTATAATTTGGTAAAAAAGATAAACCATGTGAGGCAGCAAATAAACAGATGGAACAAATCTACATTTGTTAATAACTTCTCACAGCTACAAATAATCAAAGACAGTTTAATCAGAAATGTACTCTAGCTCCTCACAACACATAGAATGGTGTTACAAGATTTGCCAGGACTCGCCTAGACTCAATGAGTCTCAAGGCAATAAATAAAACTGAGCCCCAAGGACTCAATACCTGAATACCCAACAAGTCTAGCAGACTAGCACTGTTACAAGACTCACTAGGGCTTGCCTAGACTCAACAAGTCCTAAGGTGGGTAGAGCAAACCAAGGCTCAAGGACTCAAGACCTAGGTACTCAACAAGTCTGGTCAAACTCACTGAACCCAATGATAGAGACTTGGCCAATTCAAATATAAAAATTAATAAAAAAATCAAATAAAATAAGTTGGAAAACATTCAAACCTAAAAATGTGAAAGTCAAGAGTCTTTTAAAGTTTTTGGAGGACTCTTGGAGATTGGTTAAAAGCAATAAAATTAAGAAAAATGGCATGCACCATGAAGGTCTGTGTGGTCTCAAAGGCTTCAATTTGGGCTTGGTGGGGGGGATAAACCCCTCAACTCCACCCTATATCGTGACAAGTGAGGAGTGCTACCCCTCAACCCCTGCTCTAGTTTTCAAAAGAATAAAAAATGAAAAATTATTTTAGGCCATACGAGATGGAAAAACAACTTATTTTTTTATAAGTAAACCATGGCCTTGGGGACTGCTCCCATTGTCATATATTTAGCCAAAAAAAAAACATTGACTCAACTATTATGTGTTGTAACAAAAACCAAGTGTAATGTCCCATTCCCAAACTAAGACTGGATAATAAATAATAATAAAATTAAAGTATAAAAAATAATAATAATAATATAAATTAATAAACAAGTAAAAAATATATGATATTCATTAAGACAGATAAAATGAAGGAGGCTAGTAAACACTAACAGTGATTAAGCACTTAAGATTATCTAGAAAGGTAAAACCATAGAAGGTACGATTATGTTAGCAAACAAAGGCAGCAATTAGTTCTGAAAGGGCACGTCCAAAGAACAGCAACTCTCAAAAGATGTCTCCCTCCATGAGATGTTAAAATATAAAAGGGAAGACTATGATGGAAGAGAGGGGAAAAAGGAACCAGCTTTTAAGGAACATCGATCCCTTCATAAGGAGAAAACAATACCGAGCAAATAAAGAGATCATAGAACAAGTAAGAGAATTCCATCTACATCTATTAGAAGAAACCAGCAATGATCAGGGATGAGCATCATTGGAATCTACAACCTGCAGTCAGCTAATCAAATTAGACAATCATATCAAAGGGAGACCAATTCAATTAGGATCGAACCAACAAGAAGGCAATCAGCAATCAATCCAAAACACATCATCGGGATATCAGAATCGAATGTTTGTTTCATATATTTTTGTATATCTGAAGTGCTCACACGAGCCAACAATCAACTGAGTGAGAGGAAGGTGATCATCCATCCGATTGCAAGGTAAAAGGGCACATGTGCAAAGGATATTATAGCAGGAACAGCATGAAGGCTGCACAATTGTAAGGCTATATCAGGAGAAGCAACAGAAGATTACAATTCAGATCAGATTCACGACCCAATCAATTTGCATTATCATAAAGGCATAGCAGAGACAGAGATCTTACTAGATAAAGATCTGAAACTACATATTTGTAACGCCAATATAGTCATAAATCCCAATGAGCTTAGATCCATTGCATATTGAATGTTATATCAGATAAGAAGGTTTTATCCTCTCATTCCAAATTCATACAAATTTCTCGAATTAAGTCCTCTTTAATTATAGTATTGCATAACAATAAATCTGCTAGACATTTCAATCAATACCCCAAAAATCATAAGTATAATCATTAGATTGTGAATATAGAAGAAATCTTAGAAGGGGACATTACACCAAGATCAAAGTGATGAACAAGGGGCTACTAACAAAAACCACTAAAAGCTATTGTACTATATTTTGTTTCCTAGTAGCTTATTATCATGTTTTATCTTTAAACATATTAGTAGCATTAAGTGGAAACAGCTAACAATAAGACACCATGTCAAAAATTCACATTTCTACCTCATCATCAGAATTGTATGAGATAAGCATGCTAAATCATGTTATTCATTTTGTGGCAAGCCCATGACCATAAATGGTCTCCACTACCCACTAACCACACCACCATTCACCTGCATCATCCCACCAATGACAGCATCCTTGTTCCATAAACTGCCACAAAATGACGTCATCAATGCCACCCAGGAATTAATTCTTAATCAAAGTGTCAGCCATTTTCTTTATAAACGTTTTAGCTTCTCCAAGATCCAACACTACTACAAACATTGATGAAATGTTTGTGTTAACCATATAGTGATCGTCTAAGACCATAAATTTCTCTCCCGACACCAACTACTGCATAAAGGAGCAAACCACTCCGTATCTTAAACACTCTCTTCAACCTTCTCTAGGTAAGGCCACCCACGAAAGACCATTTGTCACTATCCATTAACTAACTCATAGTTGCAATCATTACTCTGCTCAATAAAAACAAGGATTCGACTTCTTTGAGGGACAAGTATCTCAATATATGGGTGAAAGCATTCCTTACCAACATTATTCTCTCTGCTATTTGGCTTCATCTATAACCCACAATCAAGAGATTTTCTAAACTTAGCACGAGACATTTTTCATTTAAATGACAAGTAGAGCTCACTCTTCATCCCAAAATCTCAATGGCTCTCTAAATTTTGAGTTTTAGCTTTGAGTGAGGATTGGACTTAGAATCTATAATGCTCTCTTCAATCATGCCTTATACACAATTATCAAGTATATAAACTTCTTCATTGATCTCCTTGTAAACATGTTTGATGGTATGGCATTCCAACAAATCCAAGAGAGGCCAAAGCTGTTGGAGGGAGTTAGTGAATTTCTTTGGAGACTTTCTCGTCTTTACTACATTAACGATTATCAATTAGTTGCCTTTTTGTTGAGTTTTTTGCAGCTGTAAACAGTACATTTTGTAGCCCAAGAATGAGTACTTCAACTTCATTACTGGTCCTCTCTTTAAGTCTCTTTGAAGCCACACAAATTAATTACCTTCTTTGTTTCTTACAATACATCCTACTCCAAATGCTCCTGGATTTTCCGTTGACACTGTCAAAACTCATATTAAACCAACTTGCACGAGCAGATTTCCACTGTGCTTCTTTCCTGAGATTTGAAAAGTCAACTCTTCCAACCCCATTAACGGGGGAAAGCAACATAATTTTGTTCTTTCAACTTTTTTGGAATTAAATCCCAAGCACTTGAATTGCATCTATACTTTTGATTTTTTGAGTCAATCCGTATCCTAAGTAATGCTCCTAGGGTTGTAGCAGCATTTGTAAGCTTATCTGAGATACAAGCACACGACTCTACATAGAACTAGTGATACTAGGCTAAGCAATACAATCTCCTCTCTAGTATAGTTCAAGACTAAATTGATGACATGGATGTCATAATCCATGAGTTTTGTATACCTAAAACACTTTGTAATATTTATATATTTAAAATGTTATCTTTAGCTAAAATCTAAATGTGTGTTCATGTAATCAATGTATACTTGTGTATATGATCAAAGTAGCTTCTATTTGATTCATTTACTGTCTTTAAATTTTATTTATTGAAGGGTGCATGATAAAAGCTTTAAATCTTTAATATCTATATCTCCTGTTTTTTTTCAAGTCAAAGTCAAAAATCAGCTTGCCAAGTCTGAGCCAATTCTTAGTCTCGTAACACTAATATAGAGTGTGCAATGGCATTCATTACCACAAAATATTTTGTTTAATTAAGAGATGCTCATTACAAATACCTATTGACATGCCCATTGCACAATAAGTGTGCTTGCTAGTATATATTCATATTGATACTAAAATGTTCGCCCCTGATTTTGTTTTGAAATGTTTTGCCAGTGTTTGGGAATTAAGTGTTCAATGTTTTCTGATTGCTTGTTTCAGATTTCACTTTCCAATAAGATTGGACATAGTATGCAATAAATTGAAAGATAAATTGAACAAGAAGCATATAATCAAGTTCACTATCGAAAACTTCACAAACTTCATTCATTGAATCTGAAATGATATGGATATAAGTGCAGACCTGAAAA
This sequence comes from Cryptomeria japonica, assembly GCF_030272615.1. Classification (NCBI taxonomy): domain Eukaryota; kingdom Viridiplantae; phylum Streptophyta; class Pinopsida; order Cupressales; family Cupressaceae; genus Cryptomeria; species Cryptomeria japonica. The sequence goes on from NC_081409.1 coordinate 595,820,466, forward strand.
TAGGATTTCTGGAAATGTTTATCAACTTTCACCAAATCAGTCTTCATTGATATAGGCATCATTCCCACTAGACTTCACATCATAAACTTGTTTTTTCCAGCTGCAAACCAAACAGAAATCTTGTGCATTAACCAGTCCCAAAATGCAGATTTGTCCCACTCAATCTCTCACATGCCAAGCAAGGAAAGTGGCGCTAATCCCTCTGAGGGTGATTTGAAACAATAAATCAATCCTTCATCAAAATGAGCATGTGATACCTTGAAATGGGGTGCCCAGCAGTAAGAAAATCGAAGAGAAAATACCCAGAATGATATCCTTTTCACCCAATGAGCTATGAGCATAAACATGGATTCCTGTATTTCTGAAAATGATGAACAGCACACTGAAAAATCATCCAAACACTGCCAAACTTGAACAGCACTCTCAAAATGAGCACACTACACCAAAAACTGAATACCCACACAAGAAAACCTCAAAGACTTTCATTATTTCCAAACCCATATCTTTAACACAAGCCAAAACCACTATAAAACTGAAACTAAACACACCAACCAGCTAGGGTGGATATTTCACCACTGAAACCAACAACACTGTAGAGGGTTTTCATTCTCAACCAGCAAAAGAAGAACTCTCAGAGCTTATTCCAACAACATCTCCTTCTTAAGTTGTGGAATCATTATATCAAAATGAGAGCCAAAACTCTATTTTATAAAGTTATAAGGAAAAGGTAGGGCAACTCTATCAATAAAAATAATAAACTTTTACCTTTTTAATATTTCATTATTTCCTCCCACAAGCTTGATGTCCCCTTTTGGTGGCAACTTCAATAAATTATTTTTTATTTTTCCCTTCATCTTGGCATCCACTTAGCTATGGGGCCATATAATATGTTTTTTAAAACAACTTAAGTCGGCCCCCCTTCCCTAGGCATAGCCTTAGGGGTAACAACATGAACACTTTTTTCACTTAAGCTATAAAGATAAAGTCACTTTATAAAAAGTAATTAAGTGAAATCAATTAAATATTATTCATCCAACCTTAGAACTCACCAAGGCACTAAAATTGGGAATCGAACATGTTGGAAACAATCGAAGATGACAAATAATAACTAATGTCGACATGAGAAAATACTATAAAATTATAAATAATAGTGTTCTTTGAGGACCAAAGAGAACAAACTCAGAAAACTCAATCCCATGCAAGCACTTATTATAAATAGTAGTGTTCCCCGAGGACCAAAGAGAACAAACCCAAAAAAAACAAAAAAGATCGATGCCAAGCCACCACTTACTATAAATAGCAGTGTTGTACAAGGACCAAAGAGAGAAAACCCAAAAAGATCAATGCCATGCAACCACTTACTATAAATAGCAATGTTCCCCAAGGACCAAAGAGAACAAACCCCAAAAAATCGGTGCCATGCAAGAACTTACCATAAATAGCATCAACTAACAAAACCCCAAAACTAAGAATTGAGCTCACCAAGAATGTTGGAACCCTCCTAGTGCATCAAGAAGCCTACGAGAAACCTTGCAAACTAGCTAACATTCGCAGAACAGGATAGCGTAAAAATGGGGTGTAATGTCCCCTTATGTTAGTTCTTAAGAATTTGGGGCAATTAACTCAAAAATCAATTGTAAGAGACTTCTTTTTATACCTTCTTATCAATCTTATGATGTTGATAATGCATACCAATGAAAGTATGACAATTGTTGATCATATATTAATTCTGAACATACACCATATCAAATATGCACTATGTAATTCAAGAATGATGGAATAAAATGAATAACTTTGGTATTCAAATCTGAGATAGAGAAATCTTGCTTTCTCTGATATAGAATTGGGGTGATTATGCAATGATTGATCTCTGCTATATTCCGGTCTTCAATATGATATGATTCACTTCGCTCTTCCTGATATGTCGATGTAACTTATGTTGTACTTGTAAGTCATAGTTTGCCAACTCAGACTCGTAGAGTACTCAACAAGCCTAAAAAAATTTACTTGGCAAAGACTCGACAAAATCTCAATCAGAGAAACGAAAATCGCCTAAACTCGCCTGGACTCGGCGAGTCCGAGTGCGAGTCACCCTCGCCGAGTCCTGGGGACTCGGACTCAGACTCGGCCGAGTCCAGGCGCCAGACTCGCCAGACTCGCCAAGTTTGGCGAGTTTGGCGAGTTTGACCGAGTCCCGTGCCTGGGACTCAGCCGGCGGCGATGTGAAAGATAAGTTAAAAAAAAAACAATTTTAAATGGTTTTTTTGACTCTTTTTTTTTGTGTTATTTTTGTTTTATACCTAAAAGTGACTTTCATTTCATTCATTTGCAAAAATAGGAGGAGTAAAGTGAGATAAAAAGAATAACAAGGGTGCATTGAAGAAAAACCAGCAAGGAAGATTTCTTCAATTTCTTCAATTTTCTTCAAGAGTTCTAAGAGGTAAGTTGGTAACATTGTTTTTTTGAGATTTTTTTGTTTCTTATATGCAAAAATTCATTTTTCTATTCTTTTTTTTTTGAAAGTTTTACATTTTATTCCAAAATCTTTTCTATGTTACTATGTAAGCCCAGGGTTCGTAATTTTATTTTTTTTAAAGTAGGGTTTGACAAACCCTACAATTTAAAAAAAATAAAATTGCAAACCCTAGTTACCCTACTTTAGCTTTTTTGAAAAAAATGTTCAATGAGAATGAAATTATGAATGCACAACATAGAATGAATGTCTTAATTTATTTTTGCATTTTTAATGTTTTATTGCAGCAACCTTCACATTCTTATTTGCCTCAAGTTTCACAAAACAATCATACAATGTCCTCTTCTAGACCTCCCATTAGAAAGGACCCTGCTTGGAAATATCATGAGGATTTTCCAGGGCAAAGAAAAGGGCAAACAAAGTGTATATTTTGCAAAACAATATTCCATGGAGGCATATATAGATTGAAATACCATATTGCTGGTGTGCGTGGGCATGATGCCGACCCATGCACAAAAGCAGTCACTGAGGCCGTACGTGATTGCTATGTAATGGTTGAAGAAATTGAAAGGAAAAGGAAAGAAAAAGAGGATCTCACAGTCATTGGGAGACATGCACCTTTAGGAACAGGGACACAATTAGGTTGTGTTGGAGGGCCTTCTTCCTTACCTTCATATCGTCCCACTCATTTTGCTACTACTCATGCTTCCGGTTCTGCTTCTATAAGTGCCAGTGCTAGTGCCAGTGCCTCTGCCCCTTCTCATGTTCCTAGCACTGGCAGTGGTAGTGGGAATGTTAGCATTGGACCTAGGATTCGTAAATCTAGGTTGGATACCTTTTTTGCACCTCGCACTACTCCTGGGTCCCAACAGTCACTTGAGAGCATGGGTTGGAACAAGGAGGTCCATGATGCTGCTAAAATGGCAGTTGGCAGATTTTGGATCTATGGCAGTATTCCATTCTTCACAGCCAGGTAAATGTTTTATGTTTGATTGTTTTAATTTTTATAATTTGATTGTTCGTATTAATTTTTGTTGTATATAGTTCATTATACATAGTACATACTTATCTCATTAAAATTATTTGTGACAGGTCACCTTATTGGCAAGAAATGGTTGATGCCCTTACCATTTGTGGGGCGGGGTTCAAAGCCCCTTCTGAGTTTGATTTGAGCGGACCCATTTTGACTGAATTGGTGAATGATGTGAAGAAAGAATTGGGTGATCAACACCAAATATGGAGCACTAAAGGTTGCACCATCATGACTGATGGTTGGACAGACAGGAGAAATAGAACTCTCCTTAATTTTCTTGTTTCTTCCGCAGGTGATTGATTAATTTTAGTTTCATTTAGGCATTAATTTTTTATTTTTCATTTAATGATTTATTGAATGATCATTGATCTTGCTTTATTTTTTTATTTCAGGGGGCACCGTTTTCATCAAGTCTATTGATGCCTCCGCCCATTGCAAGAATGCCACCTACCTATGTGAGCAGATAGAGGAGGTGATTAATGAGGTGGGTGAAGAGAACGTGGTACAGGTGGTGACTGACAATGCACCAAATTATGTTGCTGCAGGTAAACTTTTGATTACAAACTAATTTTGTTTGCAAATTAATTTCTATTTTGTAACCTCATTAATTACAATGCAACAAATTATGTTGTTGCAGGCAGACTATTGATGGAGAGGCACCCATCTATAGTTTGGACTCCATGTGCCGCCCATTGCATTGACCTCATGTTAGAGGATATTGGAAAACTTCCATGGGTCAAGACATGTGTAGAAAAGGCAAGAAATGTGTGCAAATTTGTATATAATCATTCATGGGTGTTGGCTCTTATGAGACAATACACAGAGCATAAGGAGTTAGCTCGTCCAGGAATCACAAGATTTGCCACAAACTTCATCACATTGCAGTCCATGCTTCGTTGTAAGATGGCCTTGAGACGTATGATTGTTGGTGAGGAGTGGTCTTCCTCATCCTATGCTGCCACCCCAGCAGAAAAAGATATGGCAGACTGCATTTTTGATGAGCGAGGCTTTTGGAGCCCTTGTGATGAGATAGTGAAGGTAATTTTTTTATAAATTCTACAATTTTTATTTAACTTTTTGTTTTATAACTTATTCATCATATTCTCTTATTTGCTCATGTTTTAAATTACACAATATTTTCAATTTTACAGTTTGTTAAGCCCTTGGTGGTTTTGTTGCGAGTTGCGGATGGAGAAAAGCCCGCAATGGGCTACATATATGAGGGCATGGATAGGGTGAAAGAGGGCATCAAATCTATCTATGCAGGAGATGAGAGCAAGTATGGTCCCATTTGGCAGATCATTGATAAGAGATGGCATCATCAGCTTCATAGGCCCATCCATGCAGCAGCCTATTATTTGAATCCGGCATTCCATTTTAGCCCTACTTTCAGGGCTGATGCGGAGGTCCTTGATGGGCTATACTCAGTCATGGAGAAGATGGCACCTATTGGTTGTACTCAGTCAGATCTTATGCGAGAGCTACAGTTGTTCTCAAATGCACAAGGGGAGACCTTTTCTCGTCCTATCGCCAAAGAAAGTAGGACAACTATGATGCCAGGTAAAAATAAATTGTAAGGCTTAATTTTAGTTTTATTGTATATTGTTAAATGAGTTTATGAGAGACTGATTTTATTTATTTTTCTCATTTCAAACTCAGATAATTGGTGGAACTTTTTTGGCCCAACGACACCAAATCTTCAGAAGTTGGCCATTCGCATCTTGAGCCAACCATGCAGTGCATCTGGTTGTGAGCGCAATTGGAGTATGTTTGAGCACATACACTCCAAGAGGCGCAATAGATTATCCGTGGAGAAGATGAATGATCTTATCTTTGTTCACTATAACCTCCGCCTGAGAATGAGAAAGAATGCATTAGCTGACATCTCTCCTATCATTCTAGATGAGGTTGATCCTGAGGCAGAGTGGGCCATTGAGACAGATCCTGTGGCTGTCTTTAGTGATGATGACATTGATTGGATCGACCAGGTAGATATAGAGGCTGAGGCTGTAGCCATGGCAGAGGAGGAGCAGAGAGCACGAGCAGAGAGAGGAGATTCAGAGGCAGATGGTGATAGTGACAGAGATGGTGACAGTGACACAGATGTTCCTGATGTTGGTGAGCATGGCGTGGTGTCACGAGGAGCGGCTATGGCTGCCCAATCATCTATGACCTACCTTAGATGCCTTCGTAGGGGGGCGGGGCCTTCATCGGAGCCGACGTCGGGGCCGGAGGGTGCAGACTCCTCTGCGCCATAGGCTTGTAGATGTATTTACCTTTGTTATTTGTATGGAACATTTGATGATGATCATATGATGACATGGATTTTTTATTCCATGAGTTTTGTAATATTGTATACATTTGACAATATTTATATATCTATGTTTGTTATTTCCTTCAGCTACAATTTGCGTTTATGCTTATGTGATAGATCATAGATGTATACTTGTGTATGTATTATGTAATGAAATGAGCCAAGTTTGATGATGTTATTGTGTCTTATTCAATAAAGGGTGCATGAAACAAGTTTTAAATCTTAAAAAATCTCTAAATTTTTTGAGTTTTTCACTTTCCCGAGTCTGACGCCGAGTCTGGAGCCGAGTCTGACGCCGAGTCCCGAGTCCGAGTCCGATTTGGCCTTGCCGAGTCCGAGCCGAGTCCGAGTTTCGTTTCTTTGATCTCAATAAAAACTCGGCAACTTAGAGAATACTAAAAATTAAAATTTCTGAAAAAACATATTTTTATGCAAAATTCAATTACAAAATGTATTAAATAGAAAATTGATATCTCAAAAGAGAAAATGCATGGTTTTATAGCCAAAAAAATGTGAAAAATATGTTTTAACCAACGTTTTACCTAGGTTGGCGTTTTTATTCATGTTTTTCTTGTGTCTATGAAAACTTGCAATTTAAACTTGTCAAAACTCATGGAGCAAAATAAATAGAGAGTACTCAGCAACTCAGAGAGTACTTGCAGAGTTTGCAAACTATGTTGTAAGTAATCTCACAACAGCTTATAACCGTTTCTGATTTAGCAAGGACAATATGCTGTAAGTCTTTTACACTATCGCTTATGGCGATGAAGGAATGATTGTCATTTCTGATTTACCTGAGTATGCAATGGTTGGTGCTGTTTCTAAATATCACCTTTGATCTATGTAACCGATTGGCCTTTGAGGGCAAATGCTCAAATGAGCAATCCAAATTGGATATAATGACAGTAAATACAAATCTGATGGTTCCCAAAATGATTTGCAAGGCCTTTAATACCCTTCATGTACCTTTTGTAAAGGTTGTGACTCTCAAATGGTTGCATCTCTTCCTTAATTAAATTAACCTTATCTCCAAATCACACCTCTTGAATAAAAATTTGATTAGACTTAACTAATAACTTAACCACTCCTTGCAAAATGATTTGTGATCTCTTGCAGATTCAGACTATTACTTCATTCTTTTAAAGTGATAATAGATGGATATGTAGCGATTATGATTCTACTTAGGCGGCAATAATGGTAATTTCTTGGATCAATACTATTTTGGCTAAGTCTTCCTATTTGCTTAATGATGCGTTACTTCTGCATATTTGACATTGGTATATTTTGCTGATTGCACCGATTGATTAATGCAATATTTCAATTCTGTCTTATACTTCATTCGCTACCATATTTGTCTAATTGATGTTCTATCAATCAAATATTCAGTTCTTTGATAAATAGCCTCCGCCATTTCTTACTGCTGATCACTGGTTCGCTATGTGAACTATTAACTCGTTTGCCACCTTAAGATTGACTTAAATATAATAATGAAACTTCTTCCATTTTAAGTCGCTGCTCAGTATGAGTATGTGTTTCAATTTGATGGGAACATCACATGGGGACATTACAGATACAACCTCAAGACTTTACATTAGATCAAAGATGTATTATCACAACCCATGATAATACTCCACATGCAAGATAGTGAAATAAAGACATAACCACATTATGATTTTTCTCTGTTGAGACTATCTAACAAGTCTACAATAACTAAACCAAAATTGCTATAATGCACATGTTGGCCTCGGTGCTCCATGCTCATATAAAGGAAAGGTTACCATGTATGTGTGTATAAGGTGTTAAGAGTGTCTTCAACCTTTTGCTGCTTCTCACAATAGCTGAATCTGATGGGATAAAGTGACACCTTGACATGTGAAGAAATGGGTATTAGACTAAGTGAAACAATTAAGAGAAAGGAGACAACAATTAACCCAAACATTCAATTTAAAATTAACCATACTGAAAAAGGATCTTGATAAATTTGCAGCATATTTATAAGTTGTTATTGCTAGAGAGAAACATTACAAATCTGTTTAACTACCATTAAATTCTAATAGTGGGCTCTGAATAACCTCTAAAACCTGTTGCAAAAGTATGCCAACTGTTGTTGAATAAATGCAGGTTTGAACATGCTTTAACTTTTTTTAAACTTCCCCTAAATGAAAACCTAATTTTCCTGATCATACACGAAGAATTTTATTTATGCAAGAAAGACAATTTAAAATATATATGTGCACCTTTGAATATGCCTTCTTTTAAAATAAGGTAATCAAAGCCTTTATTTTGGTTACATGTTGTAGGGAAATAAAACATACCATATCATTAATTTAGATTCTAAATAAATGATAGGGTAATAAGTAGCAGTCAGACCTAATTTAACAAAGCTGCCTGAATGTAATGATCAACTGAAAAAAAGTAATGCTTAGATCATTGTTGATTTGGTGTTGTCAATATATGTCAAATCCAATGTTCCATGGGGATGCATCTCCATGAGAGTCTGAGTGACATCCAAGATGTCTCTAGGACTTGCAGACTTGGAGAGGACATCCACTTTTTTCATTACTCAACAGCCTGCTCCACTTGATGCATAAAAATAACAGAAGGCAACCTTTTAAGGAAAAACTAAAAACTAAGAACCTCAAAGGTGGAGGATTATCATTCAAAATGAAGCACATTGTATTTCCTGAAAGTTTCAGCTGCTTTCAGTTTGTTGAACTTAATTTAATAGCCGGGTCCCTTGCTATCTCCAAAATTTGGGAAAAATTTTGTCATCCCCAAAACCTCATCTCCACGTCTTAGAAACTTAGAGAAACACAAGATAAATTTGTAGCCTTGTTAAGATTGCCAACTTGAATTGAGAAACTAATGTTGGATATGTCATATGGGGCTCATGACAAACTCTAGACTAATACAAGACTGGACTACGCACACAATCTAGTCCAGGACACTTTTCTGCTATGCAATCAGGTCCTTAAACTGCAAATTTGTCTTATGTTGGTACAGCCTTTTGTGCTTCACTCTTGTCTTCGATATATGTTATTGAGCTGTTGAATTAAGGGGTTGTGTTGTAAAGCAAGTATGGCCTACTGTAAGACTGAGGGAAGATTGTCAACTTCCTTGATGGGAATCAATCCCCTTTTGTCAATGGTACAAAACCTAAAGAAACACCAAATAGATGATTCGGTGCCTATAGTATAATTGTTGTTATCATGCTAATGTAGTGCCCTAGTGCAAATGCTTTATGCTATGAGAGATTTCCATTCAATCGATCCTAACAAATTGCCTAGAACTTTCTATATATACAACATCCAAGTCACTCAACTCAAATTAATTAGCACACGAGCTAATAACAATTACATTTTGAAAAGGTCGTATTAAGGAGCAAGAATTTCAAAGTTCAAAAAGAGAAAGTATGGCTGCACATGTAGCATAATCTTGGGTAACAGAGTATTGTAAAGAATGATTGATCAAAACCACTCAGAATTCAAGTGATAGTTGGCTAATGGGTGTGGGGCTAGGGTTAATTGTGTGCACCAAAAAAGGCAAGTTGAGATACAACTTTACATCTATGACAATACCAAAAGTGTAAAAGTGCTCAGTTAACACTTCTATTCATGATCACCAACAAACTTCACTGTAGGAACATAGACAATGTCCCCATCACTATACCCACAATTTTTGGTGACTATATTTGAGTATGATATAGTTGCCTCCTCGTTCATTTACTCGCAGCAATTTGATTGTTATCCCTGTCCTCATATCAATACCTATACCCCCACATATCATTGCAACTAATATTCTTTTATTCTTTATATTTTCCCCCCACTCTAGTGTGCATATCAAATTACATGAATCATGCATGACAAAGTAAGATACACAAATAATGAAATAGAAAACAAAACTAAGATACCACTTATGGACAATGCCTCATGATTCTTTGTGTAACTATAAAAAAACGTCCTCCATATCTACACACACATCATTAGTTGACCCTAGAAAATAGTGCTTAGGGGCAAACAAATATAAGATCATGAACATTGCATTTACTTTTAAGTGTGAAACCCAATAATGTGTAGTGTGTGCCAATGTGTATGAAACAACATGGAGTTGTGATATAGTACAAGGTATACACATGGCAAAAGGTGTGAAAAGGAATTATGATGCAATTGTCAAGTGGTGACCAAGTTGGCACCCACATCACATGTAAGCATGAAACTGAGTTGGGCACCATGATGTATACTAGCATGAAACCATGTAAAACTGTGAATGTGATACAAATAATATGCCCTCCTCAAATTGAGTTCATGACTTGTTGATGTGTTTTTTATGCACATGTGAACACAGAATAAAATACCAACGTATCTTATCCTCTTTTGAACAAAGTCTCTCATATGCTATGCTTCGCGATCAAATGAGACAACTCCAAGGTTACGAAATGTCAGGTCTTGACTTGTGGATAAGTTCAGTGGTTTGATGTGATAATGCTGGAATCACAAGGGGACTTACACAAATGTTTGGATTATCATGAATGATGCGGAGTAGGTGTGCTGACAACTTAAGATTTATCAATATGGCTCTGGATTTACTTCTTACTAAAAAAAGGGCAAAAGGAATAGGGTTCAGGAAATCTATTCTAATCGTAGGAATGTAGGAAATGATTAATGGATTTAGTGGAATCAAACTAGGCAAGGTCTCACAATTAGGTATTGACACAAGCTTAGTGCAATCGTCTAAGGTATACTTAAAGATTTTCAAGCTATCACCATCAAACGTAGACACCATCCAAGTTGATGCTTGTCAACGGACGCGTAATAGTTGAAGTTATGCTTACTTAAATTCCAATTGACCACACAAGGCGCACTTACCAGCGGCAAGAGGCTAGTGGTATGGATTAAGGATTCCACACAAATGAATTCAACAAATCTTCCACTCAATCTAACATACATGAAAAAAAATTCTAATCTAAATTCTAATCTAACTTGGAGGAATTGAGAACCATGAATGCAAATACAACACTTGAAGAGCAAAATCACCAACAATTGAACAATGATTAAGATTCAAATAGCTGCAGCATATACCAACAATTCTACAAAAACTCTCTCTTACAAATGAGAGACAAGGAGGCATATATAGAGTCTCTTACAACATGGATGGCCAAGATTGATCCAAGATCAACGATCGAGATTACAAGATAAACCCTAATTAGGGTTTGTACAACCACCATTACATTGGCCAATAAGAAACGAGGGTAGGTAAGGTAAATAATATTTGATGTAGCGCCACGTGTCACCTATTCCCTCCTTGAATGAATGTTGACTTGGCACCCTTTGATTGAACGGATGGTGACTAGGATGCCACGTCAGCTTGCGTTGCACACTTAATCAATTTGCCTTGTACATTCTTCATCTTCACAATGTTTGGAATCCTTTATGATACTTTGCATTCCATCCTTATGTTAAGGAATTCCATGAACTGTTCCCTCCTTATATTTGGAAAATTTCCCAATCTTGGAATCCTGAAATATTTCCTTCCTTGATGCACTTTGACATTGGAATTCCTTGATGTAGTTCCGGATTTCTTGAAATGAAATCCCTTGTGCTCGTGTCTTGAACTCGCCTTCATTCATTTATTCATCATCAAGGTGAAGTCTTCTTCATGATTGATCTAGTCCTCATCTTCACCTTCTAGAATCTCTGTCCGGAAATCCCCATCCAATCTTTGAAGTATTGATCTTCCTTATCCACATTGTGTGCATCCTCCTTCACCTCAAGCCTTGATCATGCTTCCTTTCCTCGTAACAGTCCTGCAAAACAGATAAGCATTGAATCAAAAACTAGTAGATAAACTTAACTTCAACCTTGGTGGGAAATTCATCCGCATATGGACTGATCATTCCTCAAAACCATCTGCATATGGACTGATCATTCCTCAAAACCATCTGCATTATCCTTGTCCATTCTTCACTTGATGGAAATTTGATGCCTATCTGGACAACTTCCTTCCTTTGTAATTCCGCCCTACAATGGAAATCCGACCCTCGTCCAGACTCATTGTCCTTGAAAATCTTGTGTTGACTAGATCACCATTCCATGGAGTGGAAATCCGGACACCATCAGGACTTTGTTCCTGACATTTGTCCCAACATGTGATAGGTAGTCTTAGAAAATTGTAACACCAACTTTGGAAAATATTAAGGTCAAGATTAAAGTCTGGAAGATTTTCCTTAAGAAAAACTGATTTTCAGACTTAGGATAAGTCTGATCATAATTGCTAAGTCTGAAGACATCCATGTAAACTCAGAAAATCAAGTATTTGGAGCCCAAAAATGAATGTTCAGGTCTGGAAATATCACTTGGAGATCTGAAAACACTCAGAAAGTGACTGATTTTTTATATCAAAGTTGTAATAAAAGTCTGATTTTCTGAGGACAAAGTCTGAATATGCCCTCCAATGTCTGAAAATATTCAGAAAATGGTGTATTGAAGTCTGATTTTCTGATTCTTAAGTCCGAATACACCCTCTGAAAGTCTGAAAATGGCTCCAAAAAGTCTGAAGACACTCTGAAAATGATGAATATCAATGGCTGGAAGTGGTCACAGCCATGTCACATGCTTGCATTTGAATTATTTTGACCTTCAAAACACAGAAATGGTCACACCTGGGCACAACTAGGCTGGAAATGAAGTTTCAGTCTGAAGACAACCTAGTATACTCAGAAAAAATGTCAAAAATGGTGCCCGAAAGTATACCACAATTCTGAAAATGCTTGGAAAAGGGTGTGGAAAAGTCTGATTTTTAGTTCTTAAAGTCTAAAGACACCCTTCCAAGGTCTAACAATGGCTGCCCAATGTCTGAAGACAACCTACAACTTTAATAAATTAGTCATTTAAACTTGTTGCAGTCATAGGAAACACCTGTATTTGATGAATTTCACCTTCCCAAAGTGAAGTTTGTCAAATTTGGGCACAAACAAAGGGCTGGTAAAAAATATCTAAGTCTGAAGACAAATCTGAAAATGGAGTTTCAGACTTAGATCAACAATGGAAGCTCCACCAAATGCCCAAAAACTCATAAGAAATGACACCCAAGTAAAATTTTCCAAGTTGGCAAGTGGCTGGAAATGAAAATCAGTCTGAAGACAACTTGCAACTATGGAGTTTCAGACTACAACAACAATGGCAGCCCCTGAAAATGCATTGAAAACTCCTCCAAACAGCCCTTAACCAAAATCGCCTTAGTGTGGATGAGCTGGGCAATGAAGAATAATTCTGAAAATGTGTTCCCAGCCAACAATGGAGGTCAAATCACTCCTAGCAATGGCGCCCAGCAAGGTCTGAAAACAATGGCACCCACCAAGCATGAAGAAAATCACCCCAAACAACGACACAAAGCACTCCCAAATAAAAATCGAAATTTCCCCAGCTATGGCGCCATTCCAAAATTCTGAAAATGTCTTCAATGGTAGCTCGGATCTGCAACAATGGAGGTTGGAACAGCCAAGCAAATAATGGAGGAAAATATCGCCCAAGTCTCCAAACATGAAATCGCCAACTTTCACCAAAAAATGCCAAATTTGGAAAAAATCACCAAACTTAGCAAAATCGAAATTCTGAAACTGGTCTTTAATTGCAGCCAAGGGGAATAGATCAGCAAGCTGGAAAAAATGGAGGAAAATAAATCCTCAATCCCACACTTCACAAAAACGCCTTGCTAAAAAAATCGCCTAACTTGGAGAAAAATCGCTTTCATGGAGACACCTGGCAGAAATAATAATAAAATAATGCTAAGGCTCCTCTCTTATACTTGCTTTCACCTCTCACTTTCACCACACAAGCAATGTGGGATAAAACACTTGTTTAAATACTTGCCTGGTGAAAACCTAACTTGCTTCTAAAAGGTTCAAATATTAAATGATTATTGCAAGTTATTAAATTTTGCTTTTAAATTTTAAATAATCATTAATCATTATTTAAAAGCAATTAAATGGGGATTACTTATTAAAATATTGCAATTTAAATCCAAAATTAAGCCTCCAAGGGAAAATCGATATAGGTTGGGATTGAAGAATCCCTTTAAAAATCATTAAAATCGCCAAAAATTCTCCATAAGGGAAAATCGATACATGCTTCGACAAAAATCCATGCATAACTTCATCAAAATGCACACAAAAAACCTCCCAGGGGAAAATCGATGTGAGTTTGGACAGAAATCCAGACAAAAATCCACCCTATTTGCAAAAAATCACCCCTTGGGGAAATTCGACCTTAGTCTGGACAAAAATCCACACTCAAAACTCACTTAACTTGGAAAAAAATACTCCCTGGTGGAAAATCGACCTCTGTCTGGATGAAAATCCGGACTCAAAACCCTCCAAAATATTCCTAGTGAAAAATCGATCTCTGTCTGGATGAAAATCCGGACAAAAATCTGTAATGTCCCCACTTTGAAATAAATTTTTTTAATAATTGGTAATAATAAAATTAAATTAAAATATAAAATAATATAATTAAATATGATTAATTAAAAATTAATTAAGATAATGAAAAGTCAAAAGACATGAAAGGAAAAGTTGCGACTCCCTCAACAATGAGATATAAAAGGGAGAAGAGAACCTCATTTGGGAGGGGGAATAATTTGGGAAATGAGAAGTGCAGATCTGATTTAAATAATAAGTGCAGATCTGATTATGAGAGGTTGTGTCCCTTTCAAAGGGCAGAAATAATGAAGAGTTACACTCTTTCAAAGGGTGCTAATGGTGAAAGGGTGTGTCTCTTGCCAAAAGGTATACATGATGAAGAGGTGTGACCTCTCCCTCACATTGAGAGATATAAAGGAAAGGAATCAAAGCATCCAATAACATCACCATGGATTGATAAGATCAGATTTGTTATTAAGTTACAAGTAGTAACATCTTTGTTCTTGGTGGTATGCATGGGGATGAGCTGAGTATGTATGCTTAATATATGAAACCTGCTAATGTTCTTATGCAAGAATTAATAGTAATATTAATATGGACTGCAATATGTATGGCAGTCATACTTAATTTCATATATATCCATAATACATAAGAAATTAGTATACTTATAGACTTATAGTCTAAATCATGTTATTACTGTCAGTATTTAAGAAGATGGGAATGAGATGTTCCAAAGGGGGGCAGTCTAAATCCAAGCAATAGGTTAAGACCCAAGATATGGTGGGGATCAGTGACCCATAAGCCTCGAGGGTATAGACCCAAGATAGGTAAGGGCTTGGATCTGTAAACTTTGAGGGAACCTATTGTATTTGGTCTCTAAGCGCTTTGGTAACATACATAGACCCTTCTCCCTTAAAACTGAAGTAGTAGCAGGGTTTGATATCTATATTAAAAACTATGAATAATGAAATTAATCATCTAATGAGGAAAATAAATAAGAAATTTGTTAATAACCAATTGAAGAATATCAATCAATTTTAGTATATTGAAATAGATCAAGTAGGGGACATTACAAAATCCTTACAAAATGTTCTCAAGGGAAAATCGATTTCTGCCTGGATGAAAAAATCCGCACTTAGTTGTCACAAAAATCCTGGTGGAAAATCGACCCAAGCATGGAATTATCCTTAACCTTGTCCGCACTTCAGTCTGCACTCCAGTCCATACTCCTGGTGGAAAATTGATGGTAATCTGGATAAATCCTGACACTTAGCCAAATTTTAGCACTTCCAGGGGAAAAACGATCCAGGTATGGATAAACAGTGGGGGAAAATAGTAGCCAGTATGGAATCCAGGGGAAACCCATGTGTAGTATGGATTTTGAGTGGGGGAATGGGTTGGGTTGTCTGGAATGTGAGGGGAAAAACACCTCTAGCATGGAATTTGACCCTTTTACCCTTGGAATAAGGATTTCCCTTAGGATTTTATCATTTTAATCACTCAAAATCACTTAAATACTTCAAATTTAGACTGGACTTAGGCATATTTTCCAAAAAAATTGAGCAAAACGCTAGGAAAATATTGGAATAAAGTGCGAAATCAACTTAAATAATACCTTAGAAGCGAGAAAACAACTCCAAAAGGTCTGTGAATACTTTGGCACTTTAAAATCACTGATGCGCGTGTTTAAAAACACGTTAACGCTCAAAAAGGTCAAACACAGGCAAAATTTAGGATCATTAAAATATCAACATTTGCAACTTGATCGTATTCAAAATTCAAAAAAACCTCCCATCGACAAAGGCAAACACTAGGAAACTAGGCAAAACTTCTACTCTAAAAAGCGATAAGTGGGGGGTCCCCATTTGCAATGGGGCGATGTGTGAAGACGTCACAACATGATTGTTATATATTCAATTTGAGAAGTAAAAAATGTGTAATAACTACACAGGCAATTTGTTGGTCCTAGATATAAAATTATAAATTGTACTGTGTAATAATGAGAGATCATTGTCACATCCCTACAAAACTTGGTGTTTGTACTTATTTTTCCCATTTGTCATCGAGATGATTGTTATTGTTTTTAACCAAATTCAATTTGCAGTCTCCCTGATCAATTTGCAAGGTTCTCATGTCAAATTCTTTGTTCTTCAACTAACAACTTTTGCAAGATGATGGAGGTTGCACTTGTTCAAAATGAAACAATGATGACATTTGACAATTGTCAGTGGCATCATCGAAGAAGTGGAAAAATAAGTCATGAAGGGTGCACCTTTTACTGTCATTTGCCTAGCGAAGGTATTCAAGGTGCTTGCTTGACATGGTTCAACCACTTAAAATTTCCACTTCAGATCTTATGGAGGATAAAGGTAGTATTAAACTCTGCCTAGGCACATTTTTAAGCTAGCATAGCCACTATGAAAATGTCATGCCCTAAAAGTGGCTAACTCAGCCCAAAGTTTCACCCAATATACTGAGAATTGGCTGAGTTGTTGAGCTTTGTGCTTGGCATTGTTGATGTGTTTTTTATGCACCTCGAACACAGAGTAAAATACCAAGGTATTCTATCCTCTCTTAAACAAAGAAACTTTGAATGCTAAACAAAGGGATCAATCAAAGCAACTCCAAGGTTTACAATGCGAACTATGCAACTTAAATGTTGTGGATAGACTCGGTGATTTGATGTGATATTGCTGGAATCACAAGGGGGCTTACGTTTTGCTTGAACTCTGCTAGAACTTTAGATCTTGCTAACTTAACTTGGGAAAATAAAAGGCAAAAAGGGGAAAGGGTTTAGAAAGACTACGCTACTCCTAAGATCAATGATGACGATGAATGTTACTTAGACAAACTCCCTCAAACCAAGGTTTGCTTCGCCATTAGAAACAACTACACAAACTTGATGCAATCTTCTAAGGAAATGGAAGATTTTCATACTACAAATACATCATCCAAATACCCAATGCTAGCGCAGCTTGAACAAGTATCCACAATCGAATTTAGCACAATGATTAGGCTCCGACTAACTTTACACTGTGACTTACAATCAACAAACCACAAAAAGTATGAACCAAGGAATTCATCACAATATCTTCATAAGCATCCACCATGATCAATGAACTCTAATTAAAATATGAGAAGTAGAGACCATGCAACATGTTGAAATAGCACACCACAATCCACCATATCTTCAATGAAAAAAGTATGTTTATTACAACAAGCTTTGGCAACAATCTCTTTTCCTCCCACTCTACTCTACATCTGATTTCTAACTATCAACTATTAACTATTACCTATTAATCTTTACAAATGAGAGGATTGAGCCTTATGTAGAGCTCCCTTTACAATTTAAAGGCTTAAATTGATTCTCAAATAAACGGCCGAGATTACAAAAAGAAACCCTAATTAGGGTTTGTTACATCAAACTCTACTCTGGCCAATGAAATGATTACAACGAATTTGGACACATGTCCATCTTTAATTTCTAACCGATAGGGAATGAGGTTAGGTACATAGAATAATATTTGATGATCGCCTTGTGTCGTTTGCTCCATCCTTGAATGAGTATGATATATTGAACCTAAACGTGTTGACTTGGAATGATGTGATTGGGTTGATGATGATTGGGATGCCACCTCAACATAGTTGTTTGGTAGATCATCACAAAGTGATTGTATTGAGTTGGGGCAATATCTCTTGATACTCAACATTTCCAATTGCCTAACTATGACGATGAGAGGAGCATATTCCCAAATTGTATCATCTTCCCTTGATCACATTTCATCTTTCCATCTTCAATCTTCCAACTTATGATGAATCTATACCCTAATGATGTTTGTTGCGATCCTTGTGATGTTGACGCCTTCCAATCTCTGATTTTGATTTCATTTAAGGCCTTGTGTTGCCTTCAATTCGTTTTTCACTTTGCACATTATTGAGCACATCCTTTAGGTGAGGAGGAAATTTACAAGTTGATGGACGAGATTAAAAAAGAGACAAGGAATTCCGCCCATGCTTGATGTTGCACCCTTCATCCTTCGCCACCTTGTACATTATTGTGTAGTTCTCCCTTCAAGTCACCTTTATGTGAGGTTCCATCCCTAAGTCAATCCTTGTGATGGTGTTACATCTTGATCCAATGCATTCATCTTAGATTGGGTATATGATCCTCTTGTCACTTAGAATGATCTTGCATTGATTGTTGTAGGTCTTGCACTTGCTTTGCCGAAGTGTTCCTTGTCTTGATGACTCCAATCCGTTGCTTGACTTGAAGCTCTAACCTTGATGTAGAGAAATGCTACCCCAAGCCTCTTACGCCTAGACTTGTAAACTTTGCCCCTGTTATTGATAAGTTCACCTCCATGCTCCAGGCATCCTACTGCTAACTCTTGACCTCAAAAACAAAGGAATCCTTATATCAGAGATGTGAAAAGCAACTGTTAAAGTTTGATCAGATTTAGAGGTTATAGTATTTTTAGAATTTTCTATATAATATGTTGATCACAATGTCTCTATAATTTCTTCTTGGATATATATTAATATCAATGTAATATGAATATATATCAATCTGCAGAATTCTTAATATCAATATTAATAAGGAGATGGTTCAATACAATGAGATTGCAATGCAGATCAGAACTGTATATATAATGCTGCTGATATATCCTTAATCCAATGATTCCAAAATATATATCTATTGCTGAGACTTGTTTAGCACTTATCGATTTTGGTACCTCCCAAGTCATTTTGGATCGAATATAAATATTAACGAGTGGAGACATGTCTACGTAGGGACATGTCTCTACACGGGCATAGTCCACGTAGAGACATGTCTCTATGTAGACATGTCTGTCCACTGAACACAAACTAATGTTAATCAACGTGTGTTGGCTGTTAATTATCATCAATACTAATATCGGTTCATATTGTAATTTTAACCAAGGTCAATACTCATTATCGAACCGTAATGACATCAATGCAACATTAATATATATGATATTGGTATCATAGTATGCTATCATTGATAGCATAGTATGATATCGATATCAGCGATGTGGATATCAATACTCAATATCGATGTGGATATCAATACTCAATATCGATGTATGTCTAAATTAATATCAACAATGTGATTAGTATTAACAGCATGATTAACATTAATGATATGAACAAAATTAACAGCATGATTAATAATAGTTATATTTCAATCATGTATATGATAACCAATAATCATAGCAGAATACAGAAGAAGGATAGTGTAAAATCCCTTACTAGATCTGAATGCAAATACATTTGTGTGTCCCAGAAATATAGTGTTGTATCATTTTACTAAACTGGCTGATTTCGAGTTGTCTATATTTTCCTTTCAACAGTGTATTCCATGCATCTATGAATTTGACTCAATAGTATAATCCATGCATATAATTTATCTTTCATGCCTTATTTAACCAACATAATCTTGATGGATTATTCAATGTTTAATTACATATAAGTGAAAACAACAAATGCACCTGTTGGTTCGCAACTGTATTGCCAGATTGTTGCAGTGGTCTTCCCCGGAAGCATCACTTCCCGCTCGAAGGTTGGTATTGGATGGAACTCAACGCCATTTGCCTTTACTTCCCTCCAATCCTTAATTACATAGCCAATAACTACGATTTGGGTTACTGGATGCAAACGTGAGCTCTATTCGATGACTTCCGTTGTTGTCTCAGGCCACGGGTTCTGAAGGTGGAGATGTCTTCATTCTGCGTTCTGGAACATCCCGTCTCTATAATCGACAACCACAGACTCGGGTTACCGTTAACTGATTTATATTCTGGACGCCTTCAATACGTATGCGCAGGAACCATAAATCATGTGTATCATTATACTTTCTCCCGATACCATGGCAGACATTCGTACACGTGCGAAGTTCATTCCTGACGCCGTGTTTTGGAAAGGTTCTTTACCTCGAACCAGAGGTTTGTACAAATCTTCAGTGTCTTACGCTATTACAATGTATCTCGGTATTCACCAGATGAACTGCGTTCCACTGCTCTCGACTCTCGACGCCACCAATAGGCCAGGCTTTTCCTGACGAAAGGGGGTTCAATCTTCCAGGATTGATATCGTGTAGATAATCAATGCCTATCTCTGGTATGATAATGTTTATAAACTTCTTCCTCCCCTTTCATGGCTATCATCTATCCTTTTATTTGCAACGGGTAGTTGAAATTCCCGTAATAGTTAGACACTATTTACGGTGATAATCAAAAGATATAAGTTAAAGTCTTTTACTCATAGAGCAAGAGTATATTAATTATTTATATAAACGAATGGAAGGATTTATATAATATAATTAATATATTTTGTATGCAAATTTCAATCATTTTTTAGGGGACATGACAGATAGAGATCAAAGGCTCAAGGCCGGTAGGCCACTTATGCATTTGATTTCATCGATAGGAATAATCCGATCGAAGCTACAATTCATTAACAGTAACAGCAATAATTTACACATTATACCCCTTCAAAACCTCTCCCAATTCGTATTTTCAATACTAAAAATGCTTTTCTGCTAGTGAAACTCGCTTGCAATCAGGTCTGATTTGATTTTCTGATCTGTAAAATTTGCACAGATCTGCTGGTCTGATCCTCTGCCTTGAGTGAGTCTTTAGTGAAGGACATGGTGGATTCCCTTTTGAAGTTTGAATTGCCTTGACCTTTTTCCTAAATAGATTTAGTTAATATCAATGAAAACCAGGAGTTGAGCATGCATCAATTGATAACAAACTTGTGCTAGAAGTGGACATCACAACAAGAGATGGCAATGCACGATGAGAAATGATGAATCTAACTGTTTTCTCCCTTTGATGAGTGGTCTCTTTCAAACAGATTGTCATAATGAACCTAAAGAGGACTAGTTCACTCAAAGAACACCATCACAACAAGACAATGACTTGTAGGGTTTACCTCTGAAAATCAAAGTTTTCCTTTGACACATTCACTATGATGATGATCCAACGCTTGAAGATACAAATCTCGACAATTTGTCAAAACGGAACTCACTAAACAGAAGTGTTGCCTACACAAGGTTTTTCGTTAGCACGTATTGCAGATTTCCAGAGTCAAATGTAGGTGACGAAGATCTTTCTTTAAGAATTCTCTAAAGCATTTATGTCATTCATCTAGTAACTCAAGCTCTTGTAGCTGTTGCTTCCAATACGTATCATCATCAATAATACCTCTAAGGAATGCTCAAAATACATATTCAGATCATGTCATATTCCTCATAGCCAATCACAGTGAATTTCTTAGAAATACTCGCAAATAGCAATATTAAGATGGGACATCCTCAATGTTGCCAACAGCATGTAAGGGGGGCCATCCTTACAACTATCAATCCACCTTGGAAGGGGGCCATCCTTTCAACTCTTGGCCACCTGATAAGAGTATGAGAGGTGGGCCATGTCTTAACTAGGAACTAGTTAGATAATGTACCTTGTTCACACTACAAAGGGGAAAACTGGATAGGCAATGCCCCTGTTAACACCAACACTTATCCCTAGTCCTCAAGAAACGACACAATCCTCCACATGGAGCAACTAAGCACCATACACCCCCAACCCCCTAATTCATTTGCATTTAAGCTGAAATGATGGGTAGAGTGCTTTTCATGAGAATAATTATGACAACCTTCTCATGCTACCATAAAGGCAAGGTGATATTAGGTCTTATAAGTACCTTCCTTCTATGGAATATTTCTCTTTGCCTCTCTCCCATTACTCTCCCCCCAAACATAAGATTTCTCACTACCTCAACATCTTTAACACTTTTTTCGGAAAGGTTTATCCTACCAAAATGACATATAAACAATTTGGCATTTGAAATATTTCCATAGTAGTCTTTTCTTGTCTTGTTTCCTCTTCTTTTGAGCTCTTTCTCCACTTGTCTACATCTATTAGACTATTTATGTAAATATCCCATCTTATCCTCACTTCTTGTTTTACAAAAATGATTGGGTCTTTGAAGCCACCTTTCATGGTCAACAATTCCAAAATTGAAATGGAAAATAAGGGAGAAGCTCCCACGAGAAAAAAATTAATTTTTCCTCAACAACTTAACCAAAGAAGAGTTGGCCACAAAGTTGGAGAAAAAATATCCATTCACAAATAGGAACTCCTTCAACGGATAGAATAAACTTAATACAATTTATGCACTTATAGTTGTGTTGTAGTGAAATTCAAAATTTGTGAGACCGTGGAGTTTTCTCAAAATCCCATCACCTCATCATTCTTTAAGTTTATTTAATTTTGTGGATTGCCATTTTAGCACAATGGATGGGGATTGTCTGAGTCAAGCAATGCTCAGTAGAATTAATCACTTACATGTGTGCAATCAAGTTTAAATTTCTCTAGTGTTATCAATCTTGGAAATATTAGAATGTTGATTGGATAATGCTTGATAAAGTTGTTTGCATGGACAAAGAAAGACAGCTTTTACCAAACAAGGAGAATTATGGGGCCCTAAAGATTCATAAACAAGGCGTACCTCTTATAATCATTGTTGCCAGTGCCACTACAGATTTAACACCTACAAGGCAGCATCAATTCTCATTAGAGACAAAAATGTTGAAAAAGATGTGATTCTGGTCAGTTTTGAAGTTCATTGTTCATCAAACTTCCTATTGATGAGGCAATCAAAATGGTCAAAGTTGCATGCACAAATATACTCACTAGTGAAATTCTGCATGAGATCCATTCTTTTTCCTTTTTCCAAGGAGAAATCTTTGAAAAATTAAAGGTGTACACATACAATTCATGTAGTCTTTTGAAGAAAAAGCCCTTAATTCCTTTCCTTTGAAACCAAAATGGTGGAAACAATACGTTGATGACACAAAACCTAAGATGGCAAAGCATGGCCTAGAAAAATAGGAAAAAATTAAGCTACATTTCAAAAGGGATTAAATTTGGGGTAAAACTTTTGTCATTCGTTTCCTTTGTCCTTACCTTTGCTTTTTCTTAACCATCTGAATTCATATCTTGATGTTGGGATTATTTTAACTAGCTTTTTTGGTTTGACTTGAGACCTTTCACAAACCACTCATTTTTTAGACCCTTTTCCAAATAAATCTCTACCTTGGAAATCAGCTATTTTGGTCTTCAATTGCAAGTGCATTGCGAGTAATTTTTCCCTTCCTTTGTATTTCCATTAAAATCTCATTATCATCTAGGACTTACTTGAACTCCTCAAAAGCTTTCCTTAACTTGTCCCAAGTATTTAGATCTCAATATTGTCTTACTCCATGTATCAATTCCTTAACATCTCTAGAAATCATCAAAACCAATATCCTTGTTCACCTTGTCTAAATTCTATCCAGCTATAATGCATATGTTACAAAGTGACATGAGGTCTTGGTTACCCTCACCTATTGTGGTGCTTCTTGGAAATATCCTCCTTTCTTTCAACCAAACATGCTTGGCCTCTCTTCATCTTTTCACCTTCGATCCTTGCCCCATTTAGTTATACTAGTATGTTCATACTTGTACAAATTCTTGTCTACTTCTGCAGCAAGAGTGTTGGAAACAATTTAGTTTGGTAGCAGTGCCACTTCGTCCTCCACCGAGCAAGCCTTCACAGCCAAATCCTTTCACAAGGATAAAGGCAAATCTTTGTCATCTCACGATGTTTCTAAGAAGAAGAAGGTTCAATGCAATTATTGTCATAAATATGGCCACATGATCAAGGATTTTCACAATCGTTTGGCTTCTGAACAGTGGAAGCAGGGAGGGTCTCAGCCTAAAGCCAATGTCGTTGAGCACACAAAGCAGAAAGAATCTACCTTTTACGCCTTCATGCCTAAAAGACCTATAGACCATGTGAAGTCTTCTGGCTGGTATATAGATTCTGGTGCATCTCGACATTTCATTCAACGGCATGATTGGTTTATAGAATTCTCTCTCTTTACTGATTCAGTCATTTTTTGAGGAGGTGAAGAGTATACTGTTGTTGGCAAGGGCAACGTTCAAATACAATCTGGTGGGAGGAATCTCATTTTTCTCAATGTATACTATGTTCCTAGCATGGAACTCAACCTTCTCTCAATGAGTCAGATTATGCGGCATTCTCCTCAATAGTTGTGATCTTCTATTCACACAAGTGTTCGATTGATCATGCATCTCACACTATTGTAGCGGTTGGCATCGAGGATCATGGTCTATACAAACTTGTGGATACAAGTGATTCTCTTTAGCATGCTTTTGCAACTAAATCCTCCTCTATCAACAATCTCTAGCATCAGCAATATGATCACCTGAACATTCACTACCTTGCTTAGCTTGTTAGGGAAGATTTAGTACATGGCCTACTTGAAATTCAAACTCAGAATCAGCGAGTTTGTGAAGCTTGTCAAGCTAGAAAGCAGCACAGGACACCATTCAAGGATGGTGACTCATTGTGAGCCTCTAAGGTACTACAATTGGTCCATGCTGATGTATGTGATCCAATGAATACACTTTTTGTTACTAGTTGCAAGTATTTCTTGCTTTTTGTTGATGATTTCAGTTGTAAAATGTGGGCGTACTTTCTTGGACAGAAATCAGATGTGTTTCGTGTATTTCATAAATTTAAGGCCTTAGTAGAAAAAGAGTCTAGTTGTAGAACGTCGCGACCACACCATTACAGAAATGGCTAGGTCAATATTGGAACACAGGAATGTTCCTAAAAAATATTGGGCAGAAGCAGTATTTACTGTAGTCTATCTTCTTAATCGGTCTCCTACACATGCCGTTAAGGGGAAGACTCCTGAGGAAGCTTGGACTAGTTGCAAACCTAGGATCAGTCATCTGAAAGTTTTTGGCTCTTTAGCATATGTAGGGATTCCAAATGCCAAGCGCTTCAAGTTGGATTCCTAGAGTCAGAAACTTATGTTTAAAGGGTACAGTGACAACCACAAGGCTTATCGGCTAATTGATACACTGATTGTCTTATCTTCAGTCGTATTGTTGTTTTTGATGAAGAACAAGGACCTTTTCAGCTTCTCTCATCTGAGCAGAATTCTAAGGATCAACCTTTGAAGGCTTCTGATTTAGGTGTTTGTCTTCCATTTGGTTCACCTGATGGGAGGGATGATGCAGATTCTGAATTTGATGATGCACTACCTAAATTTCCTCTGGATGATGCTAATCTTCCACCTGTTATAGATTCGATTCCACCTCCAGTTCCAATTATTCCTCCTGCATCTGATGTTGGCTCTTCTACTCTCCAACCTAAATGGTGGGCTAAGACCATCAGTGTTCTTCGTCCTAATGAGCTCATTTAGGGTAGATCTTCTAGAAATAAGAGCAAGCAGCAAAATACAGTCAACTCTTCTCTCATGGCCAACATTCATAGTGTTTTTGAGCCTCAAACATATTCTGAGGCTAAAGGGATTCCTAAGTGGGAAAAGGCTATGGAAGCTGAACACCAGAGTCTTTCGAAGAATAACACTTGGGTCCTCTCTAATCTTTCACCAGGGAAGAAGCCCATTAGCTGCAAATGGGTGTATAAAGTTAAGTACAAAGTTGACGGAACCCTTGACAAGTACAAAGCTCATCTCGTTGCTCAGGGTTTCTCACAGAAGGAAGGCATTGACTATGAGGAGACTTTTGTTCCTACAGCCAAAATGAGTAGCATACAGCTTGTTCTTGCCTTGGAGCTCAATTTGGTTGGAAAGTCCATCAGATGGATGTTAAGAGTGCATTCCTCAACGGTGAGTTGCAGGAAGAGGTCTACATGACGCAGCCTCCAGGGTTTAAGGTTGCTAGAAAAGAGCACCAGGTGTGCAAACTGGTGAAAGCACTCAATGGCCTGAAACAGGCTCCTCGGTCTTGGTACATCAAGATTGACAAGTACCTCACAGATAATGGCTTTCAAAGGAGTCCATCTGATTCTAATCTGTATGTCAAAAACACTAGTGATGATATTCTTATTCTTGTTGTCTATGTTGATGACCTAATTATCACTGGTAGTTTGGCAACTTTGATCAATCAGATCAAATAGAGTTTGTGCCAATCCTTTGACATGACAGACTTGGGACTTCTCCACTATTGTTTAGGTGTTGAAGTTTGGCAGACTGAAGGTAGTATCTTCATTTCTCAATCTAAGTATGCCTAAAGTTTGTTGGACAAGTGTAGGATGCAAGACTCCAAACCTGCATCCACACCTATGGAGAAAGGGCTGAAGCTGATAGCCAAATCGGACTCAACTATGGTGAACAAATCAGCGTTCAAGCAACTGGTGGGCAGTCTCATCTACCTTACTGCTACTAGGCCCGATCTCAGTTTTGCAGTGACCTACATTTCACACTTCATGACAGCTCCAAAGGCTAATGTTGGGTAGCAGGGAAGCATGTATTGCGTTATGTGAAGGGCACTCCTGATTTTGAACTCCTATACAGCAAAATTTACGATCCTAGACTCTCTGGTTACACATACTCAGATTGGGCAAGTTTCGTTGATGACAGAAAATCAACATCTAGGTATGTTTTTCAATTTGGGATCTGGTGCAGTCACATGGACTAGCAAGAAGCAACAAGTTGTGGCTCTTTCCTTGACAGAAGCAGAGTATCAAGGAGTAGTTAAGGCAGCTTGTGAGGCAGTTTGGCTTCGACAGATGCTTTCAGACATGCAAATGTCTCAAGCAAGTCCTACTCCCCTTTACTGTGATAATCAAGGGGTGCTCAAACTGGCCAATAATCCAGTCTTCCACGAGAGAACCAAGCATATTGAACTTCATTGACATTTCATTCGGAAGCTGGTTGAAGACGGATCAAATCAGTTGTTGTATGTTCTGATGGTGGATCAGACAGCAAATATCCTCACCAAGTCTCTGAGCCCAGACAAGTTTGTTAAATTTAGGGGGCAACTTGGTGTAGTTGATAGATTGACCATTAAGGGAGGGTATTAAAATAATATTGTTTATAATTAATTAATGGTCATCCATGTAAAAATTAAAATATGCAAATTATGTAGATAGATCGTTTCTTTGATCTTCTTTAGTTTCTTCTTAGAAACTTGCTAGTTTTGTAATCTTGTAAACTTTTTATATTGAAGCATTTTGCTTCTTGTTAATACATTCAATTTTTTACCAATTACTTTTCGTAATAAAAAAGACCATAGCATATACAAACCATCAGCCACTTCAATATTTAGAAAGTCAAGTGAAGCTTCATAGGTTCATTATTACAAGTGGATTGGCTTTCTTCAGCAATTCCGCTTGGTTGTTAGGTATAAAAAAAGTGTCTCCAATAAGCTTGCCAATCAAAATTTAGGAGGTGCCTATCTTCATTTGAATAGCATTCAAGCTCTCTTTTACATACAACTTTCAAATTTGAGCAATCGTTCAATCTATGGCATCCAAGGACGAAAACCCTTGGTGTTTTCGAATTCTAGGGGATGAAAATCCACTTGGAATTCATCATATTGGATCAAGAACAAACACCTTGTTTCCCATTTTGGATGATTCTATTCAAAGATCACAATTGTGCCAATTTGATGAGAATCTGAAGACATTTTCACACTGCCACAGTAGTGCCATAGTGTTTTTGAGACGCAAAAAAGCATCTTCTTATCATCAACATATATTTGAGAGTGTATACCAATTGGGAATCATAAAGGGCCAGATCTGAGTTGTTACAGTCATACAAACTGCTGGTTAACATCACTTAAGGGGTTCAAAACTATTTTTAAAGGTAGCCTAGCTGCACAAAAAAAAATTAAGGGTTTGCATGCACATTGGTCACAGTTTGCCTGGAAGTTATTCCACATCAGTGGAATACCAGCACTTGTGTCAAATTGCATCAGCCATACAGCCTTTAGACACCATAGCAGCCATCTGTCATCTTTCTATATTGTATACCAGCATCAAGGAGGGTTTGATCAGATTTGGGGATGCTGTCCCCTCATTATATGCTGCTGTATAGCAACTCTTCACAACATTTACCAACTGCCACTGTCCTAAATTCCCCACCACAACTTACAGCAGTTCATACCAGGTATGGGAGGGTTTCATGACATGTCCAAATCGGCATTTTGTGAGTGATATTTTATGAGTAAAATCAGATAAAATACTTGTTTTGAGCATTGTAATCATTTCCAGCTTAGTGGGCAAATAAAATCAGATCCCTGAGGTTTCCCAAATTGACCGTATGATGTGGAATGATGCTGGTATTGTTGACGTGTTTTTTATGACCGCGTCTAACACAGAATAAAGTTGCCTAACGGTCACTTCACTCTCTCTTGATCAAAGTGCGATTGTCTGCTAAGATTGCAGGAAGATCAGACAATCGACTCCAAGGTTCCTTTATGCTACGGACATGACTCAGTTGGCTGATGTGATTGTTGGTAATCCAAGGGGCCTTACGTTTGCATAATTCTTTCACTTCTTTGTTGTGGCTGGAACTCCATCATCGGATATGGCAATTTTGCGATGCTGCTGCTTCGAATGGACTAAAATGAACTGAAAGTAAAAGGGAAAGGGTTTCGAAGGATCTAAATCTACTCCTAAGGGCAGTGATAACAATGAATAGTGCTTTGGTGGACAAATTCCAAATAAACCAAGCTCTGCTTCACCAAGATCAACTACAACTCCGCAAGAACCGGTGCAATCTTCTAGGGATGGTAGAGGATTTTCAAATCGAGAAAGTACATTTGAATACCCAAAAACGGCGCAATCCAAACGACTATCCACAATCAAACTCAGCACAAATTTAGGGGGCTCAGACTAACTTTACACTGCAACTTACAATCAGCAAGATGCAAAAAGTATGAACCATGGAAATTCATCAGACACCATTACATTCTCTATTGAAATCAAAGCACTTTACTATTTCTAATCTAAGTGAGGAAGGTGAAACCATGCAAGCTTTGAAAAAATAACTTAAGTGGACACCATCAGAGAACAATGTTTCACTGTTATTATCTCAAAACTTATCTCAACAATTTCAAACAAAGCTCCCCCCTGTCACAAATGAGGGGGGTCACCCCTTTATATAGGCCTCAAGCCATGATTACATGCAAACCCTAATTAGGGTTTTCCCTAAAAGATTCTCCACTCAAGATGCAACAAGGTGGGAATCTCCAATTAATAACCCATCATGCCCATATACAATTAATTCAAAAGTACCCAAAATAACATCCATTGCGCATTGAATGCACCTCCTTCAAATTCGCCCAACATGCGTTGAATATTCATCCATGTAAAAATCACCCCATTATGTCATAAATGATCCATCATTTCCACATGTGGTGGCTGCATGCAAAAGGAATCTGCCATAAATTCAGCATGCAATGACCGGGTCGCCATTTGGTCAAATATTCCAATAATGAGTGCACCACTCTACTACCACGTGTTCAATAGATCCTCGCCATGCAAGTGAACCCCGCCGTCGTATACCTGCTCCTGCACATCTGGAATTGTTGGAGAGGGAAAATTTGATTCAGGAAGAATTTTCCTGAAGTCTCTTCAACTTTCCTTGCTCAGAGAAGGTTTTTCATCAATTTTGCACATTTCCTATTTTTTAGGAAAATTTCCAAATTAGGGTTCCACGGCCCAGGAGGGAGAAAATTCTCCTACGAATCCAAATATGTAAAAAGTTTTTAAATTTGGATGTAATTTGATGCCTGGGAAAGGATTTTTAAAAACTTTTCCTGGGGGAAATTTCTTGTTTAGTTCATCCTTGATTCCTTCCTTGCCTTAGAAATTTTATCTTCAATTCATCCTTGGATGTGTTTCTTCTTGTGGAGGAATTCTCCTTTGGAAAGAAATTTATTCCTTACCCTAAGGAAGGAAATTCTTCATACCTTAGCTAATTTTCATGATTTCCAAGAACTATGCCCTGAAGGAAGAAATTTCAAACACTTAGTCAATTTTTTACCTTTCCTGGAATTTCTTCTTCTTGGGTGCAATTCTTCCCCGATGAAAGAATTCATCTCTTTGTGCATTGTCCCCATGAGAAGATCATTTTAGCGCACTCCTATGTTCCTAGGCGGCATTTTACACTTGGTGGGGAGTTCTTTTAATTCCATGGATTCCTTGCATCCCTCTATCTGGCGCTCCTTCTCTCACTTGGGCGCTAAAATGCCTTGGTCAAGGACTCTTGCAATTTGCCTGTTTCTCCATGCACTCTTCATTCTAGCGCCCTCCACAAAGCTGGGGCAGAAATTCCTCCTGAGGAAGGAATTCATTCTTTTGTGAATTGTCCATGCCTTCTTTTCAACATCCCTATTTTTTAGGGATCCTCCTAAAATTTAGGAGTCAAGTTCATTGGATGGAGAATTTCACCCCGATTCCAAATATATAAAATTTTCCATACTTCATCGAGATTCGGTGCCTAAAAATAGCAAATTGAAAAATTTGCCCGAGGGGAATTTTTCTTTTTATTCCTCCTTGACTCCTTGGATTCTATGCCTTAGACGAAACTTCAACTTTTAGCTTGGGCGGAATTTTCTCTATGTGGAGGATTCATGAAATTTATCCATCTATCCTTGCCTGACCCATTTTGACGCCCAACTGCATACTTGGGCAAAATTTCCACTATGCCATGGATTCATGGAATTTTCCATCTGTCCTTGCCTTCCTCATTTTGGCGCCCAACTGCATACTTGGGCGGAATTTCCACTATGCCATGGATTCATGGAATTTTCCATCTGTCCTTGCCTTCCTCATTTTGGCGCCCAACTGCATACTTGGGTGGAATTTCCACTATGCCATGAATTCATGGAATTTTCCATCTGTCCTTGCCTTTCTCATTTTGGCGCCCAATTGCATACTTGGGCGGAATTTCCACTATGCCATGGATTCATGGAATTTTCCATCTGTCCTTGCCTTCCTCATTTTGGTGAATTTCTGAGCTTTCCATTTTAGGCATAGGCTTCCAGCACTTGATCAATTTCTCTGTCTGTTGTCTGACTTATCGGAATTAGAAATGTTTGCGAGCGTATGATCCTTGTCGCCTTATCTGACTGACCCTGCTAGTACTGACTTTCCAAAAATAGAAACCTTCAAAATGTCTGCGTCCGACCCCTAGACAGGGTGTAGGAATGACTTACTATAAATAGAAACTTACTAAAAATAGAAATTACTAAAAATAGTAAGTTTGATTTTTGGCAAAATGACAACATTGCGGGACCCGAAAAAATCCCTAAAAATAGGGACTTTCTAAAAATAGAAAGTTGCTCTGTTTGGGCTCAAATTTTACTAGGAGATTCCTTGAAGGGTCCTGATTCCAGTCGTGTGTTCAGTTTCTCCAAAACCCTAACGGAAACCCCTAAAATCTAGGACAAAAGGCAAAAACCCTAAAAAAAGACAAAACAGGCCCTAGACTTCACCAAACTCACCAAACGAAGAGCAGACTTGATCAATATGACCCCCAAACACTTGCAAAGCAAAGAGACTGACGAGACTGCTGTGAAAAAGACCCAAAAATCAAAGCCAAAAGACCGAAAGGGCCTAAAAAGAAGGGGGTCCCCATTTGCAATGGGGCGATGTGTGAAAATGTCACAACAGGTATGATTATTTTAATTCAAATGACTGTTTGGAGTAACCTATGGTTTACATTAGCAATTGTAATTGATGAGATTGATCATATGAAAAGTTGTATCAGCAAATGAAAATTTGCTAAGTGTTTCCAATCAATTGTTGACATTTTTTTATTTTTTATTCCAATTAGGTTTGGTTTTCAAAATTCAGCAAAAAAAAATACAAAAAATCATAAAATTGCACAAAATATTGCTTGATTGGAATTGAGAACATTTCAAGAAAATCTTAAGGGCACAAAACAGAAGTATAAGTGAAGGCATTGCCAACACCACACCAAGCATAAGTTTAAGGAGGCTGATAATAATCTGGTTATAAATGGTCAAAGATAGTTTTCAAAATGCAGCAAGGAAGATAAAACCACTAAGGTATGGTCCTGTTGGTGCATGTTTTATGACATAAAAAACACAGAATAAAGATGCCCAAAAGATGCTCTATCCTCTCTTGAGTAAAATCACCACGTATGCTAAGATCGCAAAGAAGATCATATGGCGATTCGAATGTTTTTACTGCGAACTAGCGACTTTAATGTTGGATATAGTTCTTTTTGTGATGTATGCTAGTAATCCAAGGGGAACTTGGGAATTTCATTCACAATGAAGACTTTCTACTTTGCTTTTGGGATTTTCTCAATTTAGACTTTAAAAAAAAGGTAAAGGGGAAAGGGTTTTAGCCTTTTAGGAATTCTATACTACTCCTAGAAATTTAAGAGATGGCAATGATTGGGTGAAACTAATAACCACACTTTGCTTCGCCACACTAGGACAACTACACAAAGTAGGTGCAATCTTCAAGTGTTGTGCTTAAGGTTTTCATACTATGAATAATACCATCAAAATGAACAATATTTATCCAAAGCAGAATTTAAACATCCACAAAATACGCTCAGGCTAACTTTGCATAATGAACAAAAATCATTTGTTCATCAAAAGTATAAGCAACAATTTCACCAATCAATACTATCAAATCTTGCATTTGTTTAACAACTTTTATAAAGCAAATTCTATTCTATGTTGAAGAAAATATGAAACCACGCAACTACAAGATAACATAGAGATTCAAAGCAATGCATATGAACTTTATTATCTTAATAGTCTTAAGCAACAATTTCACCAATCTCTCCCATACAAATGAGAGAAGAGGGGCTTATATAGAGTTTTGCTAATGAACGAAAGGCCCAGATCAAACAAAGATCAACGGTCGAGATCAAAACACAGATACCTTAACTAGGGTTTACAATACTTATCCAATAAGAGCAAACAAAAGAAAGACATGTGGCACAGGGAGCTTTCTTCTAAAAGAATGCATCCTTATCCCTTCTCTGTGGTGGCATATTCGATGAACCTGGACACAAGAGGATTAACCTCTTCCATTGTGACGCTTAACAAAACATACACCTCATCTTCACATGTGGAAAAAGTGGTTATCCAATCTGTTTCTAGTTTTCAAAAACAATCCTCAATGGACGAAAATGAAGATGCCTTGTTAAAATGTTGCTTCTAGATTGGATTTGTAAAGTGAAGAAGTGATGCAGAGGGATTGGACAAATGAGTAGATTGTCTTGGTTTCTTCTCAAGGGTCTTGGTTTCTTCTCAAGTGTCTTGGTTTGGCACCATCCAATGGTCCAACTTTAATGACCTTCCAAAGGTCTTGAAAT
The DNA here is from genome assembly GCF_030272615.1 of Cryptomeria japonica. Taxonomy (NCBI): domain Eukaryota; kingdom Viridiplantae; phylum Streptophyta; class Pinopsida; order Cupressales; family Cupressaceae; genus Cryptomeria; species Cryptomeria japonica. The sequence goes on from NC_081409.1 coordinate 595,853,915, forward strand.
CTTGTCACTGATCATTTCCAAGGATCTTCACAACTCTGACAAGTTGAGCAAACAAAGGTTCACTCACCCCTACTCCAACTACCCTTCTTTACCAAGCCTACTCACTTCACAAACCCCCCCTACCAAGTGGATTTTTGTTCAAAAGGTGAAGACACTCATTTGTATGGCCTTGAACATGTTTTAATTGATCAACACAAAGTTTCGATAGGCTTTAACCAACCCTTACAACCCCCAAGTGCAATTTGACCTTATCAACCTAGTAAATCGGGCTAGTAGCATTAGGCCTCTGTTTACTGTTTATCTCCTTTAACTTCTAAAATCCCTGAACAAGACACAAAATAAATTTGATATTCAAATACCCTTTTGGAAGCTTCAAAGGATTTCAAAGATTTGCATCTGGGTTTGGTCTAAAAATACCCTAACCCTATTTAGGCCTATTTGCCCTTTTCTAGCTGGTTTGGGAATTTTTGAGTAAAAACCTGTTTGCCTCACTGGGTAAATAGGAAGAGTACAGAAGTAATGCAGAAATAAATAGTGCAACATGAATGCAAGAATAAGCTTTCCATTAATAACCCAGAGTGTATACAATGTTCATAGTATTATCTGTCGTCCCAAAATCACATACTTCAATACCCGCAGGTAGTACAATATATAACAACCGAAGGGTTGCGACACAACCGTCGCGACTCCAACTACCTACCCGTCGGCTAACTAACTACTAACAAATGACATTACTACTAAAACATAAGATATACATATTTCCCGACAATCATCCCCCCCAAAAAAGAAGTCGTCTCTGACGACTAACAACAAAAATGGAGACAATGCAACCCATAAAAAATATACATCCAGAGAAAACTAAGGAGGGGGTTGGGGAAGCGTCCCTGAAGTAGAAGGTTGAGATGCCGGTGTCTGGGCCGCCAAGCGAGCGCGGAGCTCATAAACCTGTTGAGTACGTGCAGTCACATCCCGCTCCGCCACCAACACTTTCTCCAAAGCCGTCTTCACCATATGCGCGGCTTCCAGCAGCTCCTTCTCTTTGGTATCCGCGGTCTCCGTCATACCGACCAATCGAGTCTACAACAGGCTCCTCTCGGTAGTGACTGCCTCTAACTTCTATTGCACGAGGCTCCTCACACTCTGCTCCGCCGACAGGCAAGTCTCTACCTCTGCCTTCTCTGCGCGGGCCATCTCAAGCTGTGCCAACAACTGGGCCCTCTCTGCTGCCCACGAGGCCTGCTGAGTGGCCACATCCCTCTCCAGCTCGACTCTAGCAGCCTCGCGGACCGCAAACTCATGTTGTGTACGCCTTAGTGCATAGTAGGCATCTCGGTAGACCTGCTCAATCTCTCAGACAACTGCTGTCACCCGACTCTCCACAATGGGCTGATGCACAATCCAAGCCTGGAGCATCTCATCTGTCTCAGTATTCGGCCATCCCTGAGACTCAAAGCATGTAGCAAAGGTTGCGGGGCAGCCCACCTGCATAAACTATAGGGCCCTCTCTAACTCCACCACAACCTGCTACAATGCTCGCATCTGGGCAGTGGCCACCACCCGCCTACCCCTCGTCACCATGTCAGCTAGATAGGCCTCAATGTCCTCCCCCTCCTACTCCGAAGGCTGTGAAGTCTCTGGCGGAACTGACACAACCGCATCCTGCTAGTGTGAAGGTACCTCCTCCGCCACTAGAGGCATACCATCCCCCTGCTCCTGCTCCTGGATGGTAGAGACGACCTCTCCTGCCTCATGCCCAACTGCTGGTACATGTGTCTTGCCACAGGAATCGTCCAAGTCGACTACCTCTGCTCTAGTCTCCCGACAAGGTGAGAATACAGCAGCTCCCACGGGTTGTACCAATGTCATCTGAAATCGCTGTGTCAACCATCTCTCCATAGCTACGACCGATGGGTCTGTACGCATCTCTACGACCGGGGGATGGGTCGCTGTCATGGGCTCCTCCAACAAAGAGGCAGAAACAGTCACCACTGTCTCAGTCCCCACAACGTCCAACCGCACCTGAGGCTCTGTATCCACCACCTCCCTCAGCCCCTGCTCCTCATCGACCACTACTCGATGCGGCGACTCCTCCATCCGTGACTCTGCCATGTCTTCGGTAAGTGCCTTCGTGGTTGGGCCCAGTCCCGATGATGCTACCTGTTGCTGGATGGGGCCAAGTGTAACTGGCGTGCGGCTCTGCCCAAATGCCCGAATAAAGGTTCCGCCCACTCCAAATGATATCACAAGTGTGCCCATCGGTAGCAGGGGTGGGGCAAAAAGGACCCTCTCCTCCGTCGCCCTACTGCTATCATCCTCCTCGTCTTCCGCTTTTGAATCCTCTGTACTACTGGAATCCCTCCCGCTATCAGGTTCCCCTGAGGCCATATCTACCGCCCGTTTCCGCTTCGCGGAAGAGTGCCCAATGTCCAAGTGTCTCCAATACATGATAGGAGGCTCACCCGCTACCAACAGTCCCTGCGGCCGTATCTCCAACTCTGCCTCCGACACTACTTCTCGCGTGGCCTCCAAGAACAACCCTATAGCATAGTGGGGCATATAGAATGTGCGATGCTGCATCGTCAAGAACTCATACATGCACTCTGCTAGCAACGTGGCCCAATCATACACCGTGTCGTTCATCAGCCCGTTCATGAGCATAATCTGAGGGAGGGCGATGTCCGACCCCCTACCCGATCCCGTCAACCTACTCTTAATGACATCCATAATACACCGTCAGTGGCCCTCTACAACAAAGGTCTTACGGATCCCTCGTCCCTTCGTGGCATTAGCCACGCTATCCAGCTCTGTTGTCGTCAAGTTCCTAGATATTAATTTAATCCAATGCTCCTCCTCCCGCTTCATCTTTTTAGCCTTCAACTCTATTTTCCTACCATGTCTACCTGGAATGCCAAATACTCTCGTGAAGTCCACCGCTTTGAAGGATATGGTGACATCCCTCCCGAGGTACTCAAAAGTACTCGTGCGTGTGTCTATCGAAGGTGTCCACCATGAACCGTAGGGCACCCTCATACTCGCGGATAGGAAACACGGGCATCCGAATAGCCCACTCCCCTTCTGCCTTATGGAGGTTTTGCTTCACCAGATCATTGTCAGGAGTGTCCTGCCACCATTTCCGACATTCCCACCCATTCAGGCCTTCAAAGGTGATATTCTGAGGTGTTAATGTATTTTTCCCACTTATGGCAGCTTGTGGTGCTTTCTGCTTTTGCTTCTGTCGGGTGCTGGCATCCATGGTGCTGCCCGCAACACGTACGCCTGACGATAAGACCCTGGTATTGCTATCCATCTGGCTGCTACTAGAGGAAGCCTGTAACTGTTTTTTCCAACTTTATTTCCCCGCTGACTCCATTAATTTCTGGTATAACTGATTTCAGGTTAAAAATCGTGCGGTCGTTGGACACCTTCATAACCACCTTCTTCGGTTGTGTATAGCTGCGTTGCTGTGCGGGGCTGGGCTGCATGTCTTTCTTCGTGCGTGGGCGGGCTGTGGGTTTTCTTCTTCTTCTTTTTTTTCCCTTGCGTGGGCTGTGTTGCGGGGTATTTATTTATGTTTTGCATTTGTGGGGCTTTTAAGTGCGGGCGTCCACCGCACGGTTGTCTCCACCGCACGGTGGCTCCACCGTCGGTGGGCACACCGTCGGTGTTCCCACCGCACGATGGTTCCACTGTCGGTGGTCCGCCGCCAATGTTATCACCGCACGGTGGTTCCACCGTTGGTGCTCCCACCGCCGGTGGTCCCCCGCACGGTGGCCCCTGTTGGTTTTTTTATTTTTTAACTCAATAAAATATTGTCAAATATCTTGATTGGAGGGTCCAAGTTCCCTCCGTTCGTGGTAAACTTTTAATTTCGACCCATTGACGGCGTCTGGTATCTCTTTCCCGTCGAGCGTCCACAACTTGATCGCCCTGTTGGCATTGACCTAGCGTACCTTGAAGGCCCCTGCCATCACACTTTAAATTTTCCTGGTTTGATTTTGTTCCTCCCATTGAATTTCAACACTAACTGCCCTGAAGTAAACTTCATTCGCCGAAGATGCTTATCGTGCCAGACCTTCCGTCTTTGCTGGGCTGCCTCTGTGGCCCATTGTGCCATCATTCTTTTTTCGTCCAACTGGCTTAAGGCGTACAGTCTCTCTCTTAGGCTCTCCATATCCCCGAGTTTGTTCTCTACCGCAATGCGAAGGCTTGGCACCATGAATTCCGCTGGCACCACCGCTTCCTGCCCATACATGAGTTGGAACGGAGTCTGACCCGTGGTCACCTTGTAAGTCGTCATGTAGGCCCATAGTACAGAGGGTAACTTCTCCTCCCAATCTTCCTTTTCTACTCCGCAGGACTTGTAGATTACCGATACCAATATTTTGTTTGTGGCCTCGGCCTGGCCATTGGCACGTGGGTAGTACGGGCTCAATAATGAGTGAAAAATCTTAAACTCTGAGGTCAACAGCTGTATGACATGGTTCACGAAGTGGCCCCCCCGGTCACTGGTCAACTGAATAGGTATACCATATCGCAAAATGATTTGTTCATAGATAAATTTAGCCATGCTTACTGCAGAGTTATCCGGGAGAGCCCTCGCCTCCACCCACTTAGTCAAGTATTTCGTCGCAACCACAATGTACCGGCATCGTCGTGTGCGGCTAGCCTTAAGAGGCCCTACAAAGTCGAGTCCCCATCGTTCGAAGAGTTCCTATGCGTGCGACGGGTTGAGGGGCATGAAGTCCCACTTCAGAGGTTTGCCCGCCCATTGGCAAGTGTCGCACCCCACGACCCACTCCCTGGCGTCGTGATGTACTGTTGGCCACCACAGTCCTGCTAGAAGCACCTTGCAGGTTGTAGTGTCTGGGCCCATATGTCCACCTGCGGGTCCTTCGTGTGCCTCCCTTAATACGCTCGAGACTTCTTCCTCCATGACACAACGCCTTAATACCTGGTCCGGCCCCATTTTGTAGAGTAAACCATTGATGAGCGAAAAAGTCCTGCTCCTTAATACGAGCTTTCTTCGTTCCCCTGGAGGCATACCCTCCAAAAATCGGGACGTTGACGGGTACTCTCCAATCTTCTTGTACCATGAAGGAAGTACGGCTATTTGGAACAAGTGCGCATTCAGAAAATCATCATTTAGTCCCTCTGGAGGTTCCCCCGACTTAATCCGAGATAGTTGATCGGTTATGACATGACTTCGCCCTGGTCTTACCACAATTGAAAATGTGAACTCCTGTAGTAGCAATAGCCAACGGCTTATCCTACCCTGGATAATAGGCTTGTTTACCAAGTACATGAGTGCCTGATGGTCTACGTAAAATGTGAATGGTGTAGCCAATAGGTAATGACGGAATTTCTGTACGGCATAGACCATGCCAAGGGCTTTGCGTTTTGTGATACTGTAGTTCTTTTCAGCCTTCGAGAGCAACCTGCTGGCAAAATAAACGGGGTGGTCCAACCCGTGTCCTCCTACCTGGGATAATGTAGCCCCAATGGCATAGTTTGAGGCATCCACGTGAACGTGGAATTCCTTATCCCAATTCGGGTATGCCAGTATGGGTGCTCCCATCAACCTTGTCTTCAGCTCTTCAAAGGCCTTGCTATGAGGCTCTATCCAAATGTATGGTTCCCCTTTCCATGTCAACCTATCCAACGGGTGGGACACCTCAGTGAAGTTCTTGATGAACCTCCTGTAGTACCCCACATGACCAAGGAAGGACTTTATCCCCGTGACGTCCGTAGGAGGTTCCATTTCTACTATTACCCGAATCTTGTCCGGATCCGTTTTCAATCCTTCTTTACACACAATGTGTCCAAGCAATCTTCCCTATGGTACCATGAATCTACATTTCTTCGGATTGAGGGCCAACCATGCCCTCCGACATCTATCTAGGCACTCCTCGAGGGTTTTTAGGTGGATGTCCTATCCGCTGTAAATAGACCAATCGTCCAGGAAGGCTTTGAAGTTCCCCACCGACATCTTGTCGAAGATGTGCAAGATGATGCGCTAAAAGGTGGCAGGTGCATTGCATAGACCGAAGGGCATTCGGTTGTATGCATACACACCGTCCTCCACCACGAAGGTTGTTTTCAACTTATCTTCCTCCGCGATGGATATCTGGTTGTACCCAAAGAACCCATCCATGAAGGAATAGATTTCATGTCCAACTACTTCCTCCAAGATGCTATCGGTGAAGGGTATGGGAAACAGGTCTTTAATAGTGATAGCGTTCAGACACCGGAAGTCTACACAGATCCGGATTTGATTGGCCTCTTTCTTGAGGGAAATCACAATGGGAGACACCCATTCGCTTGTCTAAACTTTGAAGATTATGCCCCCTTCCAACATCTACTCAATTTCATCGTTCACCCGTGCAACATAATTCTTGTTCATACGGTAAGGCCGCTTCCTTACCGGCTGGGCTCTCGGTACCAATGTTATTCGGTGTACACATAACTCTGGGGAGACGCCCTTCAGGTCCTTGTACGTCCATGCAAAGACATCCTTGTATTCAAGGAAAATTTTGAGGGCTGCAGCCTTCAGCACTGGATTCCAGTCATCTCCGACAAGGATGATCTTGGGGTCACTCATCCCCCCAAGGTTTGTCTCCTTTAAATTGGCTTCCTGGTATTTAATGGGCTCCCCCTTCAGGAATTGGTGTGTCGGTGTCTCGTTCATCAAGGCCTCCCCTTCCTTGTACTCGCCATATTTTGGGGGAAATATATCTGGTTCTTCCTCGATGCTCAAAACATTGCACAAGGGTGTAAATATTTCATAGTCTCCCATTTGCCAATGGAAGAGACCATTCAAGGAGTCCCCGTCGTCCCCTGAGCATGCCTCCAGTTCTAACACCTCTTCGTCACTAGGCTCCATGCGGCATCCGTCTCCGCCCTCCCCCAACTGGTCTCCCTCCGATTCCGAGTCGGAGGAGGATGCTAACTCCTCACTCACCATCTGCGTACGGAGATCGATCACGTACTTCCTCCCCACATTTTCCAAGGAAAAGGTATTACGCTTCCAGTTATGGTTCGCTTTTGCTGCAATGAGCCACCCACGCCCGAGAATGGTGTCATACCCTTTCTACTTCAGGGGGATTACAACAAAATCCAGCACGAATGGCTGCGTGCCAATCATCACTTGCTGGCCCATGAGGGTACAAAGGGGTTTAATCCCATGTTGATCTGCCCCTAGTAGGTTGAACGTGGGGGGCCACAACGTAGGTTTTCCCAGTTTTTTCCATGTCGCTTCTGGGAGCACATTTACTCCTGACCCTCTGTCCACAATAGTGTCTGTCAAGGTAGTCCCCAGTATGCCCATTTCTACCACCGCCGGTTGGCGTCCGCTGTTGACTACCAACAACATGGGGTCGACCGTGGGGCTTAGGACCTCCCTTAACGCAGGGTCGGCTGTGGGGCTCACGACCTCCCTCATTTTCACCTGTGAGGGTACAGAGTTTAAAATAGCCGTTTTTAACTGCGGCATGGTCTCCAGGAGGTCTTGAATTCTCACGGGTACCTCCATCTGCAATATTTGCCGTAAGATTTTCTCTTCTCCCCTCGTCCGTAGCAGACTTGCGGTCTGGTGGTTGTTCTACTCTTGTGCGACCATTTCCTTTGTGATCTCGTCTCTTGCTTCCCTATGCACCCTTTTTGGCCTGCGCCCTTGTGATTGCCAACACCTCCGCCTTCGTGGGTTCTATGTTTAGAAGGTTTACACCAAGCTTCGGGCAATTTGCGTCCTCATGGTCGCCTGGCCCGCACCATCGGCAGAGGTGTTGAGGGGTGGCTTCCTTTGTGCAATCGCGGGCGAAGTGTCCCCACTGATTGCAGGCCCTACACTGGATCATTGGCCGGCCCTTGGCGTCATACTGGATCCGGTTTCTGTTATTGTTATTGTTGTTATTTCTTCCGCCGCTGCGTCTGTTATCCCAATATCCTCCAGATGATGTCGTTGTGTTAGTTTGTTGGCCCATACCCACTGGTGCGGATGTTGTGGCCTGCTCCGTGAACAGCACCTGGTTCATTTGCGTACTTCAGGTTTTCATGTTGTATGGGCACTCCTTGGTGGAGTGTCCCATCAATTGGCAAATCTCGCAGAATGCCTTCTTCGGGCAAGTACCCTTTGTATGCCTCTCCTCTTTGCACTCAGTGCACCATATGTCCCCTTCGGTCCGACCAGTGCTTCTCATTGTTTTGAATTCCCTCCTCATTCACTCCATGTCTTTCTGGAGCGCTTGCACCCGTTTGCCAGCCTCACCATCGCTGTTGCTTTCCTGTGAAGAGTCATCCTCCTCGGACGAGCTATCCTTCTTTTTTTTCTTCGATGTCTTGGTCTCGCTCTCAAGATCCATCGCTCTATAGTATGTGTCTTCGTACAATGTCAGTGGAACAATTTTCATCTTCTTTCGGAGGGAGTGTTTCAGTCCCTCCACAAACCATCTCTTTTTCAACCCATCCGCTGGTTGACTCTCCATTTTTTCCAATAGTTCCTTCAGCCGCCGACTATAGGCTCGGACAGTCTCGTTCTTGTTCTACTTTGTTCCATAGATTTCGGCAACTATTTCGTTGTCATCTCTCAGGAGGTAGAACTCTATCCCAAACTCCTTCAGGTCGGGCCACGTGCTGACTTTGGCCTTATCCATATCTGAGTACCAGTCTATGGCCACTCCCCTCAAGGTTGCTGGGAATTGTGTTACCCATTCATCTTGATCGGTAACAACGTTTGCTGACCATATGGTTTCGCACATTAGACAATGGCAGACGGGATCTTCCTTCCCGTCGTCGTTGAACTTCGGTAGTTTTTGTTTACTCGCCATTGATGGGGGTCGTCTCCCCTGAGGTGGTTGTGGTTGTGTCTGAGCCCCTGCGTCGCTCCCTCCGGCGCCCATGGCGTGTCCTGTGTGGGTGACTGGGGGTACGGTGTTTTGCCTGCCGTGTGTCGCACCTACAGTCGTACGGTTGTCCTCCCCTTCGTTCTCACTCGTTCTCACCCGTGCCCACTCCTGGCTCCCTTTGGTGATCCTCACTTCGTGGTGTAAGGGATAAGTTTCTAAACAGATCTCGAGTCTCCTCGACTAAATTCCGCCGTAACCTTGTTTCCTCCAGAAACTCTTTGTGGCTCCACACCCTACGGTGTTCTAGCGATGCGTAGAAATTTCCCTCAGCTTCTGCACCCTCCGTGACACCTCCTTGGTTCCCTTCGGGCCACCCTTCAGCAGGTCGTCCTTCGGCAAGTTGTCTCAGCCTCCGTCTACGTTCTACTTGCTGTTCCAAAATCAAGGCCCTCTGCGCGGCCTCCCACTCGTCCGTTTCTACTTTTTTATTTCTATCTTTATTCAATAGGTTGGGCATTAATTGTCGTACATTTCCATAATTCACAATACATAAACCAAAACACGTCTTTATTAATTCATTTCGTCAGATACAACTCGTGTCAATGACACTTTTATTTGAATATAGAAGGTTCAAGGTTCAATTCCTTCCTGGCCTGGCGCCATCCCGTTCCGCTTCCCGTCGGCTGCTTTCTTCGTACTGTTGAAGGATTTGTTGGCGTCGCTCTTCCTGGGCAATCTCCTCCAAGTGAGCTTGTTGTGCCAGCGATGCCTGTGCAAGCAACCGAGGGAGGTGGTTCATCAATCGATTTACTTCTGAGCTAACCTCCAATGCTGTCCACACGGCACTTGGTGGGATTTCAGCCTCCGTCGCCTCTCGTCGAACGTAGGTCTCGATGGCTACCTGGAGCAGAATTGAAAACTCCCTTGTTGCAGTGTCTTCTCCTGTGTAGAGCTCTGTTCGCGCATCATTGGCCTCTGGGTTTATCTCACCAACAGGTAGGCCCATCGTGTCCGTGCGCCATCCGCGTCTTCCGTTCCCAAGTATGTCTAGGCAACGGCGCCAAATGTTTGCCTCACTGGGTAAACAGGAAGAGTACAGAAGTAATGCAGAAATAAATAGTGCAACATGAATGCAAGAATAAGCTTTCCATTAATAACCCAGAGTGTATACAATGTTCATAGTATTATCTGTCATCCCAAAATCACATACTTCAATACCCGCAGGTAGTACGATATATAACAGCCGAAGGGGTGCGACACAACCGTCGCGACTCCAACTACCTACCCGTCGACTAACTAACTACTAACAAATGACATTACTACTAAAACATAAGATATACATATTTCCCGAAAACAAAACCTTCAACAGCAAATTGGTTTGCAAGATAACCTTTTAAAAAAGGTTTGAACATGTCTAAGGATTACTTTCATGCCATTTGGCATCACTCTTGGGTCCGTTGTCCTTGGTTTTGGCAATCATTTACCCTTGCACAGACTTGTCACATAGAGCATGCCAAGTCTAGGGCATCATCTTAAAAATAGCATGCTCCCAAATCCAAATGAAACAAGTAGTATACATGTTATTTCATCATTCCCTAGAGTTCTAGGCCATTCCCACGGTGGAATGATGAAATATGGGCTTTTTAGCATACAAAACCTGGTTTCTAGGAAACTCCCAAGCAGAGAGGAAGAAAATTCAATATCTCTCTTATTCGATCACTTCAGACCCTCCCACTGGATTCAAATGAAAGGTAATTCACTGCCACACATTTCCCAATGGTTCAGAGCATTGATGGAGCCATAAAATTCCGTAAACACTCAGATTTGCAGCAAAAATGCAGTAAAAAGACACTTTTTGATAGGTTTGAAAGCAATTTTTGTTATTTTTCTTCACCAACCGAGCCATAAGAAGTTCCGGAGGCTTATATCATGCCTTGGAACAAGTTACAACCTCCTCCAACCGTTGAGCACAGCCTCTTAACCGTTGCCAACCATTTTTTTGAAAATATTGTCAATGTTGCCTAATGCAACATGGCAATTTTTTACTACAAAGCATAACATGAAACATGCCTTCATGATGACAATATAAAGTGGACCTACAACACATATGTGACCCTTAAACACCAAAAAACATGAATTAAGTGCCCAACTAAGGCCTTTGACGAAGTTGACCAACCTTGGTAGCCTTTGGGCTTATTACATGGCAAATATGCACAAAACACTAAAATCAAACATCATCTAGAAACTAAACATCAAAAGCTCATCCTATGACATGCTTGGACACCTTTGTACATGATTGAAAGAAATAAGAACGCCTTTGGGTGCCCCTGCACCAAGAAGTTGCTCTGAACTTTGGCTTTTTATGTCCATGTCCTTGTCTTGGACTACTTGGATTGTTTCTTCTTTTCTTCTTCTCTCTTCAATCTTTCCTTGATTGTCTTTGAATTCAACATGACCAAGGTTGGTATTCCATTTTGAAGTGATTTTAGATTCTAGTTGTGCTCCCTTGCTAGCGAGCTTCATTTGAACTTTCCTTGAAAGTACTCCTTGAGCTGACATCTACCTCTTGAAAATCATGAAAACTTTCTAAGTTAAAAAACAATAAGGGGGTTGGATGTTTGTTCCCATCCTAGAGTGCAAAGTTTAAAGAAATCTTCAAAGGTTAATTTTAACTTGTGAAAATTTTGGAAATTGAAGCATTTGCCCCTAAGAAGCATAAAAAAACAAGACAATTTGAAGTGAAAGTTGTTTTGTAAGTTTGGAAAATTCTTTATTAAATCACTCCAACTTTGACCTCAAGCGTGGATATTGGTTTTGAAATTCTCTCAGAAGATATCTTGGAAATTTTCAATTTTGAACTTTTTCAACACTTGGCCATATTTTCTGAAATTCTTTCCCTTCCAAGACAGGTGAATTTCCTCATGCTTTTCACCTTTTGTTTTAATCATCTTTCCATTTTCCTTTCAATAGTTGGGCAAATTTCTCTTTGCTTTCCACATTTGCTTTCACCCTTAGCCAGACTTCTCATTTATCCAGCCTAGGGTGGACTTCATGTGTGGATAAGCAACTTTGAAATTTTCCAAGGCAAACTTCATCTTGACTTTAGAATTTGTTCTCATCTCTTTATACTTAGCCAAAATTCTCACTTTTCCCTTCAAAAATGCGAACACTTAAACCACTTTCTTTACCCATTCCTTAAGCGTACTTTGCATGTGGTTGAGAAATTTTTTTAACTGTTTGGGCAGAATTCATGCCTTGCGAAGACATTTTCAACAAGGCTTGGGCAAACTTTCCCATGTTTCAAGACGTTTTCTACATGTGGGAGGCGGATTTTACCATGCCTTAAGACATTTTCTTACCTTGAGATGGGCGGACTTGATGTTGGATCAAAGAATTTTTCTTATTCCTAAGGCGGAATTAACATTTGGACAAGGAATTTTGGCTATTCTTAGGCAAACTTGGCACTTGATTTCAACTTTTCTTTCAATTACCAACACAGCCGAATTTTCCTTCATCTTCCTTGCCGAACTTGCTTCTTGCTTAGGGAATTTCCTTGACACTAAACCAAATTTTCAAATTTTATTTTCTCCAAGGTATCAACACTTAGCCAATATTCTAAAAAAAATTCTCCCCAAGGTATCAACACTTAGCCAATTTTCTTATCCTCTCCTTGGGTGGACTTGCTACTTGGACAAGGAATTTCCATCATATTGCACAGACTTTATCATGTCTTAAGAAATTTTCTTCATGGCTGAGTTTCAAGGCGGAATTCATGTATTACCATGCCAATATCAACCTTTCTTGGGCGAATTTGCTTATTGTCACGTTGCTTATGCTATGCGTAGGGTGGAGTTTGCTTGTTGTCACGCCGTTTTGTTGTGTTGGTAGGAGTTTGCTTGTTGTCACACTATTTTTGCTATGTGTTGGTAGGAGTTTGCTTGATGTCACACCGTTTTTGCTATTTGTCGATAGGAGTTTGCTTGTTGTCATGCTGTTTTTGCTATGTGTAAGGCAGAGTTTGCTTGGTGTCATGCCATTTTTTGCTATGTGTAAGGCGGAGTTTGCTTGTTGTCACGCCGTTTCTGCTATGTGTTGGTAGGAGTTTGCTTGTTGTGACGCCATTTTTGCTATGTGTTGGTAGGAGTTTGCTTGTTGTCACGCTGTTTTTGCTATGTGTTGGTAGGAGTTTGCTTGTTGTCATGCCGCTTTTGCTATGTGTTGGTAGGAGTTAGCACATGGTTAGACTTTTTCCATTATGCCTTGGACAAAGTTTGCACCTTGTCAAGTCATTTCTTCTTGGCCTTGGCGGACTTTAAATTATAAACCTTTCTCGGGTGGAGTTTGCTTGTTGTCACACCATTTATGCTATGTGTAGGGCGGAGTTTGCTTGTTGTCATGCTGTTTTTTCTCTGTGTTGGTAGGAGTTTGCTGCTTGTCACACCGTTTTTGTTGTGTGTTTGTATTGTCCCCACTTCGTGAGTGATCTACCAGAATGGAGATTCACCTGTCATTCATCTCCACAGGTGAATTTAGTGGTTGGAGATGAGTTGCTTACAAAAGGAAGTTCTATACTTAGTCATTTTTATGACTTTGGTAAGTTAATATAATTTAAAGTAAATAAACAACTTTATAAGAAGTTATTAAACAACTTTATGTTAAAGTAAAATTAGAAAAAGTAAATAAGTTGTAAGAAGTTATTAAAAAACTTTATGTTTTCACCAAGGCACATTTTCCAAAGTTGTTTATTAACCAAAAGTGGCCCCACTTTAATGACTTAACAACCCTCATGGCTGATTGAACATATTAGAGGAATGAAGATTCTAAAGGAATCTTTGAAAGATGCCAAAAGAGGTCGAATTAGGATTGAGGATGAATAAATGTGTTGGGAGATGTTTGGAGACTCATCATGTTCATTTTATTTTGTGAATTTATTCATCTTTTAGCAGGTCTGCACGATTTGCAGAGGTCTGAGATTAGATTGGGGGCAGCAATCTCCAATTTGCAGGTGTTTGGATGGAAACCCACACATCTCTAGCTGGGCGGCATCAATTGGATGCCTCATAATTGGCCATTCAGGGTCATAATTCAGGGGTTTATTGCTTGTGACAGGGGTATATTGGCACTAATCACAGGTCTGATCAGCTTTAAGGGTTATTACAGCAGAATAATTGCATTTATGGCAGCCATACCTCTCCAGGTAGCTGGCCATACCACCTAAGGAAGCCTCTAGCTTCCATTAAATAAACTGAGGGGTTTTGACTCCTCCATTTGTGTGTGAATTCATTGTTGGGGTATAAATAAGTGATCATAGTTGGTTTGGTGTGAAGGAAACATCAGATTTGGGCAGCAGCAGTAAATCATTGAGGAAAAGAGACATAATTTGGGGATCTTGCCAGGCAAGAATTTGGAATTCCAACTGGGTCTGAATAATTCTTCAATATTAGTTTTTGGTGATTATCCTAGAGTTAAATAAAGTCATTTGCAGCCATTAGTAGCAGCTGGAGGTGCTTGGTTCAGTCACTGCTTCATTCAGGCTCAAATTCCACCCTCAAACGCCAGCGTTGGACTCCTGGTAGGCCTTGAACAGCTTAATTCTATCAAGAATCCTCTTTATTATTTATTTGTACTTGCTACAATTAATAATCAGAAGTCTGAAAACTATCATCAGTTCTTTATTTATTGTATTGCATTTATTATTTTCCATGTATTATCAAAAATCAAAAAAACTACAAAAAATTGAAAAACCACAAACTTCCAAAAAAACACTTTTCGCTGGTCAAAGAATTTGAATTTGAAAACAATCAACAGTTTGGATAAGATTTCTAGTCATGGATCTTTCAATGTTGGTAGAAGTTTGCTTGTCATCACGCCGCTTTTACTATGTGTTGGTAGGAGTTTGCTTGTTGTCATGTCGTTTTTGCTATGTGTAGGGCGGAGTTTGCTTGTTGTCACATTGTTTTTGCTATGTGGTGGTAGGAGTTTGCTTGTTGTCACGCCGTTTTTGCTATGTGTTGGTAGGAGTTTGCTTGTTGTCACACCATTTTTGCTATGTGTTGGTAGGAGTTTGCTTGTTGTCGCGCTGTTTTTGCTATGTGTTGGTAGGAGTTGGCACATGGTTAGACATTTTCCATTATACCTTGGACGGAGTTTGCACCTTGTCAAGTCATTTCTTCCTGGCCTTGGTAGACTTTAATTGGCTGTAAGTCATTTTTCATCATGTGTAAGGCGGACTTCATCTGTTGTCACGCCACTTTCTTCCAACCTAGGGGGGAACTCGTGTAGTTATGTCATTTCCTTCTTAACCTTGGCAGAACTCATGTGTAGTTATGTCATGTTACTTGAAGCTTGGGTGGAGTTTGCCACTGCACAAGTCATTGCACTTGAAGTTTGGGTGGAGTTTGCCATTGCACAAGTCATTGCCTTCTCCATTTAGAAACTCTCTTTGCCATAAACACTTGTGGATTTTCTTGCTCATCGCCATACTTGTCTAGAACTTTTGGATCAACGCCTGACCTAGATGATTTTCCCTTTGCTTTTCATACTTGGAGATAAAAACTTTTCATTTCGAAGACAAGAACCTTGTTGCCATGACCTGAATGACCCAATCCTAAGTCAACTTTCAAAAACGCTGAAAAAAAAAAAGTAAAAATGCAAGCGAAAAAGTTGCTTCTTGGATTGGTCCCAAAATGCCAAAAATGAAAAAGCAAAAAGCAAAAAAGCAAAATCCCACAAAAATAGGAAGTTGTCAGAATTGGCCCTAAGCAGTTGCGTTTTTCGTCCTTTGGCTTACCTTAGAACTTCTGAGATGTCAAAATGCTCGTTTGATCATGATTGGTCCAATTGACCTAAGGACTTTTAGAAAACTCTCTGAAAACCCCTAACTCTAGGCTTGCAAAGATTGGCCACTCAAAACACTACCCTAAAAGGTGAAAACTAGGGATCCCCATTTGCAAAGGGGGCGATGTGTGAAAAAAGTCACAACATGTCCCTATTTAGTTCTAGAACAAGTCAGCGAAAATGCATTGCAAGTTGATTTGCAATGATATAATGAAAGTCTATTTGGTATTTGCTATTTAATGTAGAGAATATGCAATCGTTTGAGCCTTCAATGTTGAGCAAAGAGGAAGGTTCGGTTTTACCATTCATAGAAGATCTTGGTCCAGGTCCTTTGGAAGAGCTTGAACAAGATGATAATAGGAAAAAATAAGAGACTAGCCCACAAGCAATTGCACAAAACATGGCTGGTTAGGTTGAAAGGGCAACTCCCAACCAAGGCAATGAGGTACCCTTATGAGGAAGTTGGAAGAAATTTTCACATCATGGAAACTATAAGATTTTTTTTTCTCCATTTCAGTCAAGTAAGACTACTCAAGTAGACGCTTCACATCCCTTCATGTAAATCAGTCAGTCTTCATCAGGTTTGAAGCATTGAGAACTTGTATACAAGGTTGTTGAAGACTCGAGGTGATCCAAAGAATGCTGTAGAGAAAAACCAACCAGTGTGCAAGTTTGAAAACTTAGTGTTTATCCACTTTTGACAAGTTCATCACTTACACAAGTGGTGAATAGGCAAAAAGCCTCAACAAACTCATAAAATGCTGCAACAAATAGCCATTTGCCCCAGCAAATTCATCTTGAGAAGAAAAATATTTCTCTAAGAACCAGAAAACTTGTTTCTCTACATACAAATAGAGGAATTTGAAGGGCTTTGTCTCTTTATTTCCACCTCTAAGCATTAGAATGTGTGTTCTGACTCATAGGAAGCGTGCAGGAGGATCATTTGAAAATGTTTTGGTGGCTGCATATGAGTTGGCATTGACCTTGAGAGCAAGATGATTTGTATACTAGAACACCATTGGAGCAGGATTTTGAAAGGAAACAGCATACTGATGTACTTTGGAGCTCTTATAACTTCTTGTTGAGCTTCGTTAGTCGCATTCAAGCCTTTACACATTGTATTTGATGCACTTGGATGAGTACATACTAGAAATGAAGATGCCCCTCATCTAGAGTTTTCATCCTATTTCGGGTTTTTTCATGTCAAAAATGATTGTCAAAGTCATTATTAAATGTTATGTGCTATTGTTTCTTGATTTTCATTGCTTCTTGATAATGTTCGTATGCATATGCATGAATGACCCATGTATTAAGGACTATTAACACTTACTTTTGCTCATTTAAGATTGTTATTGACTAGTCACATTACAAGAATTTGTAATTGGTGAGCTGATTAGGAACTATCTTGATCAGTTATGGATCAAATGATGTCCTATTTATTACCCATTAGAGGAAATAAAGATTTTGAAGGATCGTAGGAACCCCTTTTCCAAAATCCTTGAGACCATTCTAGTTTCTCACTTGCCATCAAGTCTATATAATAATGCATGGCCTTGGCATCTACCTTCAACTCTAGTGGTTGCCCTTGTCTAGCTGCTATCCAAGAGTAACACGTGTAACAACATTACATAAGGTCTTGGTTACCCTCACTTAAGGTGGTGCCCTTGGTAGCATCCCCCTTCTTCCATTCAACCAAACATGCCTAGCCTCTCTTCATCTTTCAACCTGCCATCCTTGTGTCCTCTAGTAAATACAGAGTGTTTGTACTTTGTACTAGTTCCTCGTCTACACCAACAATCCCAAAAACCAATCCATCTATTACCAAGCAAAAGGTGCCTCCTCTCATCTGAAGCTAACTTTTGACTTTTGGTGCTATGTTTTTCTTTTTCTTGGCTCTTACCTCACTCCCTCCACTCATTTTCCTCACCTTCACTATGAATTTATCTCCCTTCGACAATCCTCCATTGTTGATTGAAAACCCTCTTCACCAATGTTCCTTCCACTATCAATGAGGATCACTAGTGTGGTCCTCTAAAATTGTTCCAATATTTTCATTAGAAATCATTCCACTAGCCTCACTTCCACCTTTAATTGCCCACTCTATGACAAATAGACTATTCCTCCATTGAATTCTTAGTCTCTTCATTCATCTACTCTTTTTGTCATAGGGGTCATCATACTTGATCCTAACCATCATGTTCAAACATTGTTGATGTTGTTGATTCCCATTTTCCCATGCAATTCTATCCTTGATTGCCTCCTCTACTCTCTTTCCACAATGAGATTGAATGGTGACCTCTATACACCCACTAGAGGATTTTGAAGGATTAGAAGAACCCTCTTCCAAAATCCTTGAAGCCCACTCTATTTCTCAGGTCTATATTATAATGCATGGGCTTGGAATCTTCTTCTATCTCTAGTGATTGTCAACAGTCAAAGTTTTACAGGAAATTCAGCAATAAGAGACATTATCATTTGTTTACAAGGTATATTTATTAACGTTTGATCTCCTTTTAATTGCTCAAGACCCCAGCACCTCATAGTTTGTTGAATGCATTTGACATCATAAAAGGCAATTTTAGCACAATGGATTGAAATTTGGGTACAAGTAAAGCAATGTTCACAACAATTGTGCACTGATATGCCTCTAACTGAAATTCAATCTCTCGGGTGTTATCAATATTGGAGAGATTTGAAGGTTCTCTAGATAAAGTGCTTGATGCTGCTATCCATAAGCCAGAGAAAGATTATTCTGAAACTGAGTATATCTACAGGGGTGTAATTCACCTCAGTTGAAGGGCCAACAGGGCTACTCCAGAACCAAAAGTTTAGTCATAATGCTCATTTTCTGTCATGAAGAGAAGTTATATTTGCAAAAGTGGGTCATCGGGCCCAGGTACATAAAGTCGGTTTGACATTATTGTGGATTAAGATATAACTTCTTCAAGAAGTTCTCAGATGAATGCTTACCCCATGAAGATAGATGTGCAGAGTATGCATGGCCTGGTGAGAGTAATGGAGGTGAAGAAACCCAGTATCTTCTCAGCGGATGCTACGGTAATTCTCCAGTTGTGACACTGTTTGCTGGAGATTTTTTTAATCATTGAATTCCCAAAATTATCATATTTGTAGTTATAAATGCTAGTCATGTTTTGTTGTACCCTGCTTGTAATAACTCAGCAAAAAACTCGGCAACTTAAAAAATTGTTTAAATTTCTTTAAAAACACAATTTTTTTGAAAAATTCAAAGAGAATTATATCCAGTGAGTCCATAAATGAATACAAGAGTGTTTTCTATTAAATTTGATTCATTTGTAAACAAATTGAGTACAAAAATGCATCATCATGTGAAATCCCAATACAATAGTTATCTGGAAACTATTATGAATTTATGATGATTGCCTTCGAAAATCATCATCATAATTCATAAATTGCATAGTACAACATTTGACATCTTCCTCTTCCCTAGTCTAGTGAAAACTTGGGGAGGTTCTAATCTTTGCACTCTGTCATAGCTCCTCACTCAAAAGTGAAGGATGTGTGTGGCTCTCATTCGACAAAATCGATGAACACCTCTAATTTGTTGTCGACCTTTCTTGTGCAAGGCTGAAGGTTGTATTATATTTTATAATAATAATAATGGCATTTGAATTTTTGATACTCATAGGATGATACTTCATCATTGATCAATGATATTATGATAAAGATAAAGGTAATTGTCTAAGTTGTCGATCCTGGTCTCCACTCCCAAATCCCCTCATCGTAATCAAAATTTCTTCTATGAGAAGAGATCGTAAGGGTCACAAATCCCACCGTGGTTTTTCCTCTTTGAGGTTTTCCACATATAAATTTGTGTGTTATGGTTCTCATTTATGTGATTGGCTTATTAGTTGCTTTACTTCTTTCAATTCTGTATGTACTAGTAATACCAGTTGGTGTATGCATGTTTTAATAAGGCTAAAACTTATAGATCCGGTATAACACTGATTCACCTCCCCCTCCCCTCTCAGTGTTATTGGTTTCCAACAAAATCATGAGCTAACAATACATAAGGAAGTATCTAATACATCAATGAATATACCATATGAACTTTACCTAACTATTACACCATATGAGCTCCTTGACCCAATTGGGATCTAGTAATGGAGATCCCAATTGGGTCAAGGAGCAACACCCCTTGTGGGGGTTTCGGAGCAACACCCCCAACACGGTCGAGGAGCAGCACCCCTCGTGAGAGTTTGGAGGCAATACCTCCAATGGGGTTGAGGGGCAGCACCCCTTGTGGGGGTCTCCGAGCAATGCCCCCACTAGGATCAAGGGGCAGCACCCCTCAGAAGTTCCAGGGGCACCCAAATTAAGGCCTTTAAAACCACACAACTTGCCGCACATCATTTCACAATTTTATCACTTAAGAGAGAAATTTGGTATTTGGCACATTTTTATGAAGAATATTTGCTCTCCAAGTGTTATGTGAGGAAGTGTGAGAGGCATTTGTGCATTTATAGAGAAAAATTGTGACTTTTTTGACTATTTTTTCAAAAAAAAAAAAATGTGTTTGTCATGTTTCACACTTTTATGTGTCTAGAGAGTTTTTTTTGTCAAACTCACTGACTTTTTGGTGAGTACTTGCCGAAAAATCTGCTGTTTTTTTTTCTTACTTAAATGCAAGGTCCAATCCCTTGCCTACTTGGAAGGTGCCTAACTGAAAAGAATTATGGTTGGGAAGGTTAGAGTAGCAAAAGCTATTGGAATCTATATTTTATACATTAGGAGAATCAGCTTTATTCGTAATAAACCAAACAAGAAAATGGTTGAGATAATGGTTATTCAAGCTTAAAAGTTTGCAGACCCTAAGCATTTTCATAATCATTTTATTGAATATTATATATTAATATAACTTCTCTTTTTCTTATGAAAAACTGATGATGATCAAAACTTTAATAGACACCTAGATAACTATCTCTATGAATGTTTTGCTCAATATATATTTCACAACTTATGTAACTTATGGAAATCATTTAATCTCGATTTTGATCATTTTTAGCACGAACAGATGATTATCTGGCATAGGAATCCTTTGAAACAAACACTGCTTAAGATTTAGATAGATAATGGAGGTTCTACCGTCTGATTGCACTTTCTTCCAAATATTCAAGTGTGGTTAAAGTTTGAAAGCCTATAAAGTGATACAAATAAAAAGAAATGTAAGTAATATTAAATTTTAGGACATAAGGTTCTGCACGAGTGATACACAAATGATAAAGGAAATAAAGTTGATAGATAATACCTGAGGCAGATGAAGAAATGCCAATTTGACATCTAATATACTTATGTGTACAAAGCATATGATACTGAAAAAGAAAAAACTTTCTTATTGTGTACTGGAATGAAAGCTTACTTTCTTGCCTCCATCCACCTTCTCATTAATACAAGAATCATTACACTCCTGGCCTCAAGTTGGCCTTGTGATGAACTGTTACATGCTGATCCTGTATTCAGCCTCGCTGTATGCAAAAATGTGAATACTATATAATTACACTCACCAAGGTGAGACAATTAGTCACCAAGGTATGGAAAATACGCTTTCCCAAAATGAATAAAATTGTCATCAGTCAAAAAATTTACTCATTTGTCTGTTGCATCAACAAACAAGAGATTGCCACAAGTAACTGAAGATAAGCACTATCCATCCCATACATTTTTCCAAGGCTGTGAAATAGTTGGACATATGTGACAACAAAAAGACTGAAACCCTTTCACCAGTATTTCATCCAGCATCAGGATCCAAATGCTTCTTTGTATTTCATGCAGCAATGGAACCAAGCATTTGAGTTTTTTCCCTTAGAATGAAAGCCTATTTTCTTGGCTTCAACTCAACCACAAGATGAGCAATTGCATTCTTCATCTGAAGTTGGACTCACAAAAAAGTGTGAGTTCTATATCTAACACTCACCGTGGTGAAAATATTAATCACCAAGGTATGAAAATACTCTTGTCCAAAATAAATAAAATCATAATCAGTTGCAAAATCTATTTGTTTTTCCATTTCTTCAACATAAAACAGTGGTTAAGAAGTTACTGAATAGTTGTCCAGCCTGGACTAAAACTTTGTTTCTTTGTTTGTAATAAGTACTATCCAGTTGAACCCAATTTTTTGGTCAAGGCCATGCAAAACTTTTATGTAACTGACAGTATCTGGAACCAAACCCTTTGCTATCATCTCATCCAGCTGCAGAACCAAACCATTCAGTATCATATAATCCAAACAGAACCCTTCACTGCCACTCATCTAGCAGGGAGAAACAATATAAACTTTTGTTTTTCCCATGCAAAAGGATCAAACATGATGTCACAGATTGCAATTCTTGGTTAATTTCAAATTTTTCCATGTTATGAAAACATTCCAGAAACAGATCAGTATCCCATCTTTGCACAGTCCCATCAATAATTGCAGTCAGTCTCACTGAATAGGGAAAAGGGCCCCACCTTTGCCAATTGTACAAACAGATTGTAGATTTTGTTTGCTATTCCAGCATTGCTTAAGCCATTCTTCAAGACAGTGTAACTATACGTAGCAGGAAAATGCCCTTCTTGTATAATTTAGCTTGTGATGCAGAGCTTCATCTGAACTACCCACCTTGCCAAGCGTCAATAGGATCATATGTGTAGAGAACACTATGCAAGACTCATATTATACGCTAACAAGTATAAAAATCCATCAGGTAGCAAAATCAATTAATTTTTCCATTTCACCAACATTAAACAGGCATTAAGCAGATGGATAGTTGCACAATCTGAAGTTCAACCTTGTTTCTTTAATTGTAATTAGCATTTTCCAACCTTTTGTGAAGACTGTTATATACCCTGTTGTATGTTACAACATCCGGAACCAAACCCTTTGCTATCATCTCTTCCAGCAAAGAGAAAGCAATCTGCACTTTATTTTCATTGCAGAAAGATTCAATAAGGATTTGATAGGATTCAACCTCTGGGGTGATGCCAACTATTTCCATTTTGTGAAAGCATTTTCGAACCATATCCACCCTGCCAAATCTCCACAGTTCATAAATAATTGCATGAAATGTCACTGAATCCGGAAATGGGCCCATCTTCATCATTTTCACAAACAAAGAGTATGCTTCATTTATTTTTCCAGCCTTGCTAAAGCCGTCTATTAAACTCGTATAAATATAAGCATCAGGAAAGCAACTATCTTGTTTCATGCTAGCTACTACTTGGAGAGATTCATTTACTCTACCCACCTTGCAAAGGCCATCGATAATGGTGGTATATGCAATAACATCTGGAGACAAGCTAGAATACCTCATTTTAGCAGCAAATCTTAGAGCTTCATCTATTCTACCCAACTTGCACAGACCCTCAATCAGAGTAGTATAAGTAACAACATCTAGATCATAATTAGCATGCCTCATTTTAGCTACCAATCGCAGAGCTTCATCTACTCTCCCCACTTTGCAGAATCCATTAATTAGGGCAGTGAATGTAATAATATTGGGAGAACAATGAGCGTGCAATATTTTAGCTACTAATTGAAAAGCCTCGTCTACTCGGTTAACCTTACAGAGACCATCAATTAGAGTAGTAAATGTAACTTCATCTGGAGTACAATTAGCATCACTCATCTTAGCCACCAATTCGAGAGCTTCATCTACTCTGCCTACCCTGCAGAGGCCACCAATCAAGGTAGTAAATGTAATTCTATCCGGGCAACAATGACCATGCCTCATTCTATCTAACAACTCTAATGCTTCATCGATATAACCCCACTCACAATACGCTCCTAGCAGACTATTACAAGTTATGATATCTGATTTGATTCCCATCTCTTCCATCTCAAAGAAAAGCAAATTAATTCTTGAGAAATCGCCACAGTGGCCAAGGCTATTCAATATCACATTGAAGGGCGCTACACTGAGGGAAATCCCCTTAGTTTTTGCTAAATGCACTATCTCCCAGGCCTTGTCTGCCTTCCCTGCTTTACACATTGCATTAGTGAACTGAGTAAATTGTAGAACATTTGGGAAAGACTCGCAACATTTCTCACTAATGTGAACTATAGTCATCTCTGCCTCCTGCAGTCTATTTTCCTTTAACAATGTAAAGAATACTGCTGACAAAACGGTCTTATTTGGCACATAGTTGGCCTCCAACATTGCATGTAATAAATTGAGAGCCTCGTTTATCTTTCCTGATTTTACAAAAACATCAAAAAGACGATTGTAAAGAAGAGCATTCAATTTTGGATATGTTTTTCTTACCTCACTGAAGACATGTAAAGATTTGTGCAGCATCTTAGCCCTTTCCAAGTGGTAAATGAGGCGCTTAGCAAAGCCAAATCCAATTGAATGCCCCTGTTTTCCAATTTCATTCAGTAGATCTTTTATTAAAAGAACACGGAAACCATGCCGTCTCTTTAGTAGATTAAGAATGAAGGCACGATAAGCTGAACAAACTCCTTCAACTGTGTGATCATGTTGTGGGTGTGAGGGTGATTTTTCGATAGAGAGGTTTGAGTTATGCCTTGTCTGATGATGATTCTTCGTAGAAATATAAAACCCATGTGAAGACAAGCCACAACAATTGGCAGCAAACAATTTTTTTGGAGATTGAGATTGGATGTACTTACTGATAGAACCAGTGGGGATTAAAAGCCTCTTGCGAAGCAAAGACATAATAACTTCTCAGAAGCTTTTAGTTTGGGTACCTGCTATGGAGGAGCTCTTGTCATTGAATCGCTGGTGCCCATTGCTCCACCGAAGCCAAAATGTGAATATGAGTCCCTCGCTCCCACACATTGAACATTAAAAATAAAAAATTTAGTTTTTATGTGGGTTTTTGTCTTTCATTATATATTGAAAATAAAATATTTTTTATGATATAATACCTACAAACGCAAGTGTTCTCTGACTTCAAAAAAAGGGGACTTCGGCCTTCATTATAGATTGGTAAGTTTGATTTATCGGATTCAAATATATTAGTCACTCTCACGCATATTTGTTTAACCTTTTTCATTACTCCTCGAATGTTTCTAAATGGCTGAATTGTATCTAAAGTTCCTTCTTTTTTTCCTAATTATATTAGTTTGTTTTTTATATTAAAAGTAGCAATATAATTAGTTTGTTGTATGTAGATTGATTGCTCTAATTTTTGTTTTTGATATTAAAAACAGCCAAAAAAACAAGGGGTTGATCCATTGAAACAACAAGGAAAACAGTGGCAGAACCACTGTCAGCGTATTAACAGCAAAGTTGTAGTCCTTTACCTCTATCAAAAACTATGATCATTCTACGTAAGTTTAGCAAATATAAAGCAGTATTAAACAAAGTTTTAGACATATGTCATGCAGGGCAATAAACATAAGAGTTCAAATAAAAACATAGACTAACGCTATCCACCCGCAGGCTGCTAGGAGTAGACAAAAAATCAGCCTTCCACAGCATAGAGACAAATCATTTCTTTTTCCCGTGGCTCCTCTTGGGGAGGAGATTTCTTGCCCATTCCTTAGTGACGAATTTGAACAGGGCATTGTAATCCTCGTCGTCCTTGTCTTTGCCTTTGGAAGCACTTTTCTACATAAGGCACAGAGTGGTAGCTGAACAACGCATCACATTCAACACAAATTTAGAAACATAATGCATTTTGGTTTCCACAGCGTCCAGCCTGCTAGTGATATCCTGCATATTATCAGACAGGGCCTCCATTTTTTTCCCCAGCTCCACCAGGTTGTTGTCATCCTCCTCTTTTATGCTACTCGCCTCCTCCGCAACCATCATTTTCTCCAATCTAAAAGTTGAGGAGGGGGAATTTGTTTGGGACTTAGGGCCAAGCTCCGGACTCTTAGAAATTGTGGGGCTTTTAGAGGCATGGGTGGAACAGACAGAATGGGGGGTCGGGTTAGGGTGGAACAGAACCACATTGTCAATTGGGCTTGAGTTACCAGTGTCATGCGAGGAGGAAGGGTCTCTCAGAGGTTTTTCCAAGGGTTTAGAGGCCAGTGTGCTTGAGCAACGGGGGGTGTTGGCCTCGTTAGTGATTTCCATGTCAGAATCTATCTTCTGGATTCTGACTTTCTTGGGGGTTCTGACCTCTTCAGGGGAGTGTTTTCTATTTTTCTTGCTGCAAGAGCCAATTTCCGGGAGCCGAGGGGGGCTAGCATTATGTTTAGCAGTAGGGTAGGTCGATGGACTGGTATTAGTCACATTCTGGACGGAGATAAAATGAGGTGGGCAGAGGGCGAGGTGGAAGTTGTAAAGGCATAGGATGAGGCCCTAGTGAAGGATGGGGAAATCTTTACCCTTTTTCTTAGCTTCAACAATATCCTTGACATTAGCATCCAGAGAATGCAGCAAGAAAAATGGAATGGAAATATAGTCCTTATTTCTCATATGGTTAAGGAAAGGGAGATGGTAGTAATAGAAGATACCATACCTTCCCTCCAGCATGAAGTATTTCATCACAATGTAACAGACCTCATCCCACGGAGATGGGAGCTCTTCCCAGTTGAAGCCGCTAGCCCTTTTCACCGGGTTTTCGCCTTCACGGAAGAACTGGTTCAGGCTGGTGGTATCCGCAATATGGCTCTGCTTTTTCCATTTTCTCCCCTCCATAGATAGACCCGTCGCCTGTGCAATAACTTCTTCACTAATTTCAAAAGAGATACCCCCCATGGTAACTCTTTTGTCCTCCCAAGAATTCACAAATTGCTTGGACAGTCTCTCATCGTTCCCCTTCATGCTTTCCATGAATTTGTCAATGTCGCCTTCCGAACAAACGAACCACACCGTCAGCTTAGCTTTAAAATCATCAACTTTATCGGGTTCCAGTCTGAACCTGTCCCCCCCCCCATATTCGTTTCTTCCAGTTTAACAGAGTAAATGTGAGACTTACTAGCAGAATCGCAAAGCTGAAACAGGGCCAAAGCAAAGTTGTAATAAAATGTACGTCGAACTTGAGATAAAATCACGCAATAAACGGTGTATTTATTATCTCTTAAGTTTGAGTAGATATCAAAATTAGAAAATCTACTAGAAATGTGCAGACCTTTAATCCAACCAGTATGATTTGACCTATCCCATCTATCGCTTTTATCGCCACTAGTTGGCTCTGTCCAGGTAATAATTAAGAAATAATCATTCCTGATATCAATACTATCATCATAAACACATCCCTTGTGAGGGTGGTGACAAGGCCCGTCGTAGCTACATGGCAGCCTGGGTCCATGATGGGTGGGATTTCCTTCCCAATTTAAAATTTTAAAATTGGCTCTCTTCATTTGAAAAAGGTTATATGTATTCCTCAATAATCAACTCGCAGAAACTCAAAGGCTAACATTGGCTAGATTGCTCAAATGTCATTAACATGCTTTTGCATGGGATTACAAAGATATGAAAGGAATTGATCCTACGATATGTACACACCGTATTTATATCAAAGAAGATTGTAGACCACTCAGACAACCACAGAGGAGTATTAATCCTGCATTAAGGGAGATAGTTAAAGAGGAACTACAGAAATTATTAAATGTTGGATTTATCTATCCTATATCAGATAGTCAATGGGTGTCTCCTCTAGTCATAATTCCAAAGAAAGGAGGTAAATGGTGGGTATGTGTAGACTACAAAGCTTTGAACTCAACAACTAGGAAGGATCATTTTTCATTACCATTTGTGGATCAAGTATTAGATTCCTTGGTAGGGAAGTGGTACTTTTCATTCTTGGATGGAATCAGTGGCTACAACCAGCTTCAAATTGCTCCCAAGGATCAGTAAAAGACTAAATTTACTTGCCCTTGGGGAACGTATGCATATTTTGTTCTTCCCTTTGGATTGTGTAATACTCCAGCTATTTTTTAAAGAGCAGTCATAAGCATATTTTTAGATATTTCCCAGCATAGCATGAAGATCTATATGGATGATTTTACCACTCATGGTTCAAAATTTGAAGAGGCATTGGAGAATTTAAAGAAAGTTTTACAGAGGTGTGAAGATTAAAATTTATCCTTAAACAGTGAAAAATGCTTTATGATGATGCAGGAAGGCATAGTCATTGGTCATCATATTTATATAACTGGAATACAGGTTGACCCAACCAAAATTGAAGTCATTCAAAACCTTCATGTTCCCATAAAGAAAAAGGATGTCCAAAGTTTAAATGGTCATGTTGGATATTATCGAAGATTTATTAAGGATTTTAGTAAAATTGAAGGACCTTTATATTGTCTTTTGACTAAAGATGTGGAGTTTGATTGGACTCCCGCATGCCATGAAGCTTTCTTGAAGCTCAAACATGCATTGACTTAGGGTCCAAGCTAATCATTGCCTTTTCATATTCATACAGATGCA
Organism: Cryptomeria japonica; assembly: GCF_030272615.1. Lineage (NCBI taxonomy): Eukaryota > Viridiplantae > Streptophyta > Pinopsida > Cupressales > Cupressaceae > Cryptomeria > Cryptomeria japonica. The sequence goes on from NC_081409.1 coordinate 595,881,954, forward strand.
TCAGATTATGCTATAGTAGTAGTTTTGGGACAAAAGATGGACAATTTAGAGAATGTAATTTACTTCATCAACAAAAACATGCAGGGACCTGAGCTTAATTATACTGTGACAGAAAAGGAGATGTTGGCAGTAATATATGCACTTAACAAATTGGTGCAGGAGCACCTAAGGGTTGAAATGCCCTTAACCAGTTTTGGCTTGTGAGACCTTCCAGTAGTCATATAAATACATAAGGAATAGCTCTAGTCCATTTGTTTGGTCGTTTAGTTGCAGTTTCTTTAAATTTTCCTTATCGACAAGACCTACCCCGATCGACAAGTCTTACCCCGATGAGGTCGCTAGAGTATGAAGTGGAGTCATCGGATATCGAAGGGAGTGGTTTCACGTTACCCCGATGACCCAATGAGCAAGCATTGGGAGCGGAGCGCTTCGGAGTATTGTTAGCGGGTATCAGGGCCAGTAGTTTTAAGCTACCCCGATGACCCGATAAGGAAACATAGGCATGGAGCGGTTGTATTGGGTATCGACAGGCAAGGTTCTCACCTACGCTGACGCCCGATAGAAAAGTGGATGGACCGGAGTAAATCATTGGGCATTGGAAGGAACCCTTCAGTGTTACCCCGACGACCCGATGACAAGGCACAAGCAGAGGAGGTATACATTAGAGACATCGGCCATCAGAGAAGCGCAATGTAATGCTACCTGATGACCCGATGGGACATCACAAAGTGGAGGAAGCTAGCATCGACCATCAGGCCAACATGTTTGGAGGGGTCGCGATGGAAACGCCCAGGAAGCAGAGGAAAGCATCGGCCATCAAATGAAGGGATTTATTGCTATCCCGACGCCCAATGGAAAAGTGTGGGTGGTGGACATGGTTATCGACCATCGGTGAAGGTGTGTTTTGGTTACCCCGATCACTCAATGGAAAAGTGTGAACTTTGCAAGTCACCAACGGGCATCGGAAGCCAGGTTCTGAGGCTACGCCAATGACCCGTTATGAAACTGTTTTCTCCAGTTTGTAACCGTCTGTGTTTCACGACGAATGGATGAGCTATAAAAGACTAATTGTAAGGCGTTGGATTGGTTGGATACGACAAGAAACACAAGAGAAATACATACAAGTATGTTTTTTGGTTTTCTATCGCTGAGTGTTGTACTGTCTTGTTTTTGTTAAGTTTCATTTCAGTTTTGTAATTAAAGCTTCCTTTTTGTTGTTCATTTCTTTGTTTTGAATTCACAATGTAACTATGGCTCTATCTTGAACCTTCACTGTGGGATCCACACAACCATTGGAGTTCTTCACGAAGAGCTGAAAATGTACAGTAAGAGGAAACCAGGACATGGCCATCGCCATTTCTGCATACTAAGCCTAGGCGATCTTAGTGATAGTCCAGCTAGGTATCAGTAATTTTGAAGGAGATAACTTGCAGGGGAAGGAAACTGTTGAGAATTGGAAGAAGATCCAGAAGGCTACAAGCCTGAAACTGAGACATTGTGTAACCAAAGTGGGGGAAAGTTTGCTAAACCAAACAAGATGGGTGGTTTTGCAAAGAGAGAAAGAATGTGTGTGTCCTTCACCCTACAAGGATTTAGTGAACAAGCTTACTTTGTGAGCTTGAGCTAGGTGAGATAAGCAAACAAATGGTAGGGAAGCCCTTAGAAGTCTAGAGGGGTAGACTTGGAACCCATAAAGGGATAGAAGCAAACCATCAAAGAAACCTAATTGATGGCAAACTAGGTAGCCTCCCTATCATATTGGTATCAGAGTAAGTTTAGACTTGGGAAGAAAGTAGTGGATGTCAAACACTGAATCTGTAGGAGAAAATAGTCTCAGAATGGTGACTGACATAGAGTTATCAAAGAAGGTAGAAGACCAAGAAGAAGAAAATAGGATCCTCAAAGAAAGGTTATTACAACTAGAGAGCAAACTAGACGTAGTTGAAGACAAAACTGAGAAAGTGACAATCCAGGTCAATGAAGGGAAGGGAAAAGAATCAGTAGAAGAGGATATGATACCTGCACCAGACCTTATTCTACCTGGAGAACCTTTCCTGAAAGCAATCAAAGCCTTGGGAGGAAAATCCTTAGAAGGAGTGCCACTTTTTTATGGAAAATGGAGCTAGAAGTAGTCCTGGAATGGATTGAGGGATTGGAGAATCACTTTGAGTGTGATGGAATCAGTGAGGCACAAAAGGTGAAGGTGGCCAAATCTAGATTGAGAGGGGCAGCCTTGACTTGGTGGAAGTTTATCCAAGAAGAGAGGCAAAAAGAGGGCAAGAACCCCATAGCCACTTGGAAGGGCATGTTAGCCAAGGTGAAAGAGGTATACATCCCTGAAGATTATGAAATCTAGCTGCACAAGAGGAGACAAAATTTGAGACAAAGAGACTTGGATGTGAGCAGCTACACTGAGGAATTTCAGAAGTTGTGTCTAAGATCCAAGGTGGTAGAGGATGAGAGCATCAAGGTAGCCAAATACTTGAATGGCTTGAGATGGAATATTCAAGAGGAGTTGAGTTTGTTATTTCCTAACATCGTGCATAAGTGCTATCATTTGGCATTGAAGGTGGAGGAAAAGAGCAAGAAGAAGAAAGAACAAAGCAACAAAGGAAGAGGCAGAGGAAAAGATGGTAGAGGCCAAAGAGGCAATTTTGGTGGAAGAGGAGCAGATCAAAGGTCCCAACGAGAGTCCAAACTTATAGAGAAAAGTGAGGATTCACATAGCAAGAGCAGCTATAGAGGAAGGGGATCATCTAGCAACCCAAGAAGAGGTAGATCTAGTGGATCGGGAAGAAGTTCCTACTCTCTCCACCATGAAGTGTTACAATTGCCAAAAGTTGGGTCACCCTGCTATAGATGTCCAGAGAAATCTTCTTCATCAAAAGAAAGTGAAAGAAGAGTGACATATGTGCAAGAAGATGTAGAAAGCAACAAGACACAAGATGTGAGCTTAGCTCCTGAAGATGGAGAAAATTTAATGATGAGAAGAGTCCTGATTAAAGAACCAATCAAAGAAGAACCAACTCAAAGAAGAGATTTGTTTAGAATCAAATGCAAGGTCCTCGATAAGGTTTGTAGAGTGGTGATAGACTCAGGGTCTACTGACAATATTATGTCAGAGGAAGCAGTAAATAAACTGAAGTTGAAAATAATTCCACATAGTAATCCATATAGGGTCAGTTGGCTCAATAAGGAGCAACATGTGGTAGTGAATGAACAAACATGGGTTGAGTTCAACATAGGTAGTTATAAGGATAAATTCTTGTGTGACATCCTACCTATGGATGCTTGTCATCTACTTCTTGGTAGACCATGGCAGTTTGACATAAAGGCCATTCACAATGGAGAGAAGAACTCTTATTCTTTTCAAAAGGATGGAGTTACATACCATATTTAGTCCCTAAGTGATGAAGGAGAGAGCAACAAAACTAATGGCCCAATTGCATTACTGGTAGGTGAAAAAGAGTTCATTAACACTCTCAAGAAAGGAAAAGGAGTGGGGTTTTCTCTTATAGTGAAACCAAAGGAAGCAAAGCAAGAAAAGAAGGTTCAAATACCTCATGAAGTGCAGCAGATACTAGACAACTTCAAAGCGATCATAAGTGATGGAGCATCAGCAACCCTACCTCCCATTAGAGCCATAAGCCATCAGATTGATTTCATCCCAGGAGAATCTTTACCTAACAAAGCAGCCTACAAGATGACTCCCGAACGGAACAAGGAAGTGGCTAGACAATTCCAAGAATTGTTGGACCAAGGGATGATAAAGAAGAGCATAAGTCCTTGTGTCGTACTTACAATGTTAGCACCCAAGAAAGGAGGAACATGGAGGCTATGCACAGTTTCAAGAGCCGTAAATAGAATCACTATTAGGTACAGATTTCTTATCCCAAGAATTGAAGACTTGATGGATTGCTTGGGAGGTGCAAAGTACTTCGCTAAGATTGATCTCAAGAGTGGATACCACTAGCTCCAGATAAAGGAAGGTGATGAATGGAAAACAACCTTCAAAACCAATGATGGACTTTATGAGTGGCTTGTTATGACATTCGGTCTTGGTAATGCTCCCAGTACATTCATGAGACTCATGAATGAAGTGTTGAAAGATGTTACTGGTAAATTTGTTGTTGTATACCTAGATGATATCTTGATTTTTAGTAGAATTAAGGAGGAACATCTAGAGCATCTTAGTATTGTATTGAAAAAATTGTATGATGAGCAACTAACAATAAACTTGGAGAAGTGTGAGTTTATGAAGCAGGAACTTGTCTATCTTGGATTTGTAGTTTCAAGAGGAGATTTGAAGATGGACACATCAAAGGTGGAAGCCATCACAAATTGGCGAACACCTAAGACAACAAATGCAGTAAGAAGTTTTCATGGTTTGGCACAGTTCTACATGAAGTTTATCAGAGGATTCGGTGAGATTTGTGCACCCATGTTGGATACCATCAAAGGAGGAGTTAAAACTAAGTTTCAGTAGACCAATGCAACTAACAAAGGGTTTGAACTTTTGAAACAAAAGGTAGATACACAACCAGTACTCATTCTTCCTAGTTTTGATAAGTTGTTCATAATTGAATGTGATGCAAGTAAGATAGTAGTTGGTGTTGTTTTGAGTCAAGAGAATAGACCTATAGCTTTCTTTAGTGAGAAGCTCAATGATGCCAAGAAGAAGTATTCATCCTATGATATTGAGTTGTATGCTCTTGTCCAAACTCTTAGGAAGTGGAGGCACTACTTGTTACCTAAGGAGTTTGTTGTTTACATAGATAATCAAGCTTTAAGTTTTTTGAATTCACAAGATAAGTTGAGTCATAGGCATGTTAAATGGGTGGAGTATTTGCAGTCATATACTTTTTCTATTAAGCATAAGAAAGGACAGTTTAATAAAGTAGCAGATGCTTTGAGTATAAGGCTACTAATAGTGCAAGAAGTGCAGATTCAGAATATTAGAGTTGATTACTTCAAGGATTTGTACCCCAATGATGAAGATTTTGCAGCCATTTACAAGGTTTGTCAAGAATTTCATAATCACTTTCATAGTGAATATGTTGACTTTACTTTGCAGAATGGTTTGTTGTTTAAAGGTGGACAGTTTTGTGTTCCCAAAGGATCGATGAGGGAAAATCTGATCCAAGAAAAGCACAATGGATGTTTCAGTGGTAATTTTGGCCTTAATAAGACATTGGAACGTGTTCAAAGGTTCTACTATTGACCTAGAATGCAGAGGGATATCAGAAGGTATGTTGATCAGTGTATGGTTTGTCAGAAAGCTAAAGGTACAGCTACTAATGTTGGTCTTTATCAGCCATTACCTATTCCTACAATGCCATGGGAATGCGTAAGTATGGATTTTGTGGTTGGATTACCCAAAACTAAGCTTGGTTGTGATAGCGTTTTTGTTGTTTTTGTTGACAGATTTAGTAAAATGGCACATTTTGTTCCTTGTAAAACTACTCATGATGCTATTCACATTGCACACTTGTTTTTCAAAGAGGTTATTAGAATCCATGGTTTGTCGATTAGTATTGTTTCAAATAGAGATGTCAAATTCCTTGGACATTTTTGGAAAACTCTTTGGAAAAGACTGGGAACTAATTTGTCTTTTGGTTCAACCTATCATCCCCAAACGAATGGTCAAATAGAGGTGGTCAATAGGATACTTGAAAACCTTTTAAGGTGCTTGACAAAAGAGTATGGACAGAATTGGGATCAGGTTCTTCACTAGACAAAGTTTGTGTACAATGACAATGTCAACAGGTCTACTGGGAAGAGTCTTTTTGAGGTAGTGTATGGTATGCACCCACGAGGTGTTATGGAATTATGAGATCTTGGTAATCTGTCGCACAGAAGTGGTCAAGCTAATGATGTCACTCAATCTATGAAGGAGGTTCATGAGCAAGTCAGGCGAGCTCTCCAAGATTCTTCACAAAAAGTTAAAGCCAGAGTTGATACCACATAGAGAGATGTGCAATTTTTAGTTGGAGATTTGGTGATGGTACATTTAAACAAGGCTCTACTTCAGAAAGGGGTTCCTAGCAAGCTACAAGGTGAATAGGACCATGTAAAGTTTTAGCTAAGTATGGCTCTAATTCCTATAAGATTGATTTGCCATCGAATATTGCTTTGTCTCCCATTTTCAATGTTGCAGACTTGGTTGCCTACAAGGGGCAACTTCCCAAGGAGGATGTGTGAGTTTCAGATGTTCAACAATCCCTTACCGACCTGCCATTACTTTCTCCCTCCGTGCCTCAGGCTGAGAAAGTGTTGGATTCTCGCGTTCTCAAGAAGACTAGACAACAGGTCTACATGGAATATTTGGTCAAGTGGAAGCATAAACTTGATTCTGAAGTGACCTGGGTCCCTGAATCAGACTTTGTGAAGTCGGGAATTGATCTTTCCTTGCTATCGAGTGCAGTCACTTGACTTCTTTGTTTTGGGGGGAGTATGGTGCAGGAGCACCTAAGGGTTGAAATGCCCTTAACCAGTTTTGGCTTGTGAGACCTTCCAATGGTCATGTAAATACATAAGGACTGGCTCTAGTCCATTTGTTTGGTCATTTAGTTGCAGTTTCTTGAAATTTTCCTTATCGACAAGACCTACCCTGATCGACAAGTCTTACCCCGATGAGGTCGCTAGAGTATGGAGTGGAGTCATCGGATATCAGAGGGAGTGGTTTCACATTACCTCGATGACCCAATGAGCAAGCATTGGGAGCGGAGCGCTTTAGAGTATTGTTAGTGGGTATCGGGGTGAGTAGTTTTAAGCTACCCCGATGACCCGATGAGGAAGCATAGGCGTGGAGTGGTTGTATCGGGTATCAACAGGTAAGGTTCTCACCTACGTCGACGCCCGATAGAAAAGTGGATGGACCGGAGTAAGTCATTGGGCATCAGAAGGAATGCTTCAATGTTACCCCAACGACCCGATGACAAGGCACAAGCAGAGGAGGTAGACATTAGAGACATCAGCCATTAGAAAAGTGCAATGTAATGCTACCCGATGACCCGATGGGGAATCACAACATGGAGGAAGCTAGCATCGACCATCGGACCAACATGTTTGGAGGGGTCCCGATGGAAACACCCAGGAAGCAGAGGAAAGCATCAGCCATCAGACGAAGGGATTTATTGCTATCTCAACGCCCAATGGAAAAGTGTGAGTGGTGGACATGGTTATCAACCATCGATGAAGGTGTGTTTTGGTTACCCCGATCACCCGATGGAAAAGTGCAAACTTTGCAAGTCACCAACGGGCATTGGAAGCCAGGTTCTGAGGCTACGTCAATGACCCATTATGAAACTGTTTTCTCTAGTTTGTAACCATTTGTGTTTCACAACGAATGGATGAGATATACAAGACTAATTATAAGGTGTTGGATTGGTTGGATATGATAAGAAACACAAGATAAATACATACAAGCCTATTTTTTGGTTTTCTATCACTGAGTGTTGTACTGTCTTGTTTTTGTTAAGTTTCATTTTAGTTTTGTAATTAAAGCTTCCTTTTTGTTGTTCGTTTCTTTGTTTTGAATTCATAATGTAAATATGGCTCTGTCTTGAACCTTTCTTCAGGAAGAGTCGAAAATGTATAGTAAGAGTAGAGTAGCAGTAAGAGGAAACCAGGAAATGGCCATCACCATTTCTGTATACTGAGCCTAGGTGAGCTTAGTGATAGTTCGACTAGGTATCAGTAATTTTGAAGGAGATAACTTGCAAGGGAAGGAAACTATTGAGAACTGGAAGAAGATCCAGAAGGCTACAAGCCTGAAACCAAGACATTGTGTAACCAAAGGGGGGGGAAGTCTTCTAAACCAAACAAGATGGGTGGTTTTGCAAAGAGAGAAAGAATGTGTGTGTCCTTCACCATACAAGGATTTAGTAAACAAGCTTACTTTGTGAGCTTGAGGAAGGTGAGATAAGTAAACAAATGGTAGGGAAGCCCTTAGAAGTTTAGAGGGGTATACTTGGAACCTGGAAAAGGATAGAAGCAAACCATCAAAGAAACCTGATTGATGGCAAACTAGGTAGCCTCCGTATCACAAATTCAGGCATTATATCACATGATATCAAATATATGTGCATACTAATCATGCAACAATCAGATATCTCATGAAAAAGTCTTCAATTATAGGAACAATTGGCTTGATGGTTACTATTGATGCAGGAATTTGATATTATAGTTGTTGATAAACCATGTAAAGCTAATGTAGTTGCAGATTATCTTTCCAGGCTTCAATTGCAGGATAATCCTAAAGCTATAGATGATTCTTTCTCAAATGAATATTTGTTCTTGATAAAAGCTCACACTCTCTAGTATGTTGATATTGCAAATTATTTGGCTGCTAATAAGATGCCTTCTCAATTTTCTCCTAAAGAAAGAAGGTTGCTAGTTGATAAAAGCTTTAATTTCTTTTGGATTGTTGATTGTTTATTTTATACTAGACTTGACCAAGTCTTAAGAAGGTATGTCAGAGAGGATGAAATGTACGATATTATTCATGCATGGCATGATGAGCCATGTGGAGGACAATTTGATGCTAAAAGACAACACTTAAAATCCTTAACACAGGGTATTATTGGCCAGCTTTGCATAAAGATGCAACTCAATATACTAGAAAATGTGATAGATGCCAACAAATGAGTAGGCCCACCAAATATGATGAAATGCCATTGTATCCTCAAATATTGGTTGCACCATTTGATAAATGGGGATTGGATTTTGTTGGACCAATTGAACCTCCTTCCAATGGGAAATCCTATATTCTAGTATGCACTGATTATGTTACAAAATGGGTGGAAGAAAGAGCAATGACGCATGCAAGAGATAATAAGGTAGCTGGATTTCTTTATGAGGAAACATTTACTAGATATGGAGTACCAAGAGGGATTGTTTCAGATCAAGGACCACAATTTACTTCCACATTAATTGTAACATTGGTTAACGAATATAATATCAGACACAAGAAGTCTACTCCATACCATCCTCAGGAAAATGGTCAGGTAGAGGTTACAAATAGGGATTTAGAAGCTATTATTACCAAGACAATAGCTCTTCATAAGAAAGATTGGTCAAATAAACTTCCTGAAGCCATTTGGTCATTCAAAACAACATGGAAGACAACAACTGGTTTTACACCTTTTGAAATGATGTATGGAAAAATATCCATGATGCCCATTGAGTTTGAGCATAAAACTCTTGGGACAACTCTACAATTGAATATAACTTTGTCAAAAGCACAAAAAACCACATCATGCAATTGAATGCCCCAATGAACTGAGAAAGATGATTGTCCAACATATAAAAATTATTCAACATCAACATGCTAAATGTCATGATAAATATATTAAGGAGAGAAATTTTAAATCTGGAGATTGGCCATTGTTATATGATTCTAGATATAAGGATATAATGGGGAAGATACAGACACGTTGGTTGGGCCCATATGAGATTGATGATTTTTTTCAAAATGGAGTAGCTTGGTTGGCGATAATAGACCCAGTCAGATTCAATCTTTTGGTCAATGGTCATCGACTACGCCTTTATCATAAGCCCACAACAAAAGAAGAGTTCCTGCAACAATTTGACAAACAAGTGTAGACCATAGTTTCTGCAGCCTTTGTAGGAGGCCTTCTTGGTCTCGAGTCTTAAAATTCCTTTTGCATGCATTCATAATAAACATTTCCATATTTTATGGAAATATCGTTCTCCGCTAATAATTTTCTCTTCCACCTCATCTCATTTCATTTCTATTTATGTCACATCATCCACTTCACATCACCTCATCTCATATCATGAATAACTAATCGTTTGATTGCAACATTAATTAGCACGACTACATGTATGTATAGTATTTATTTTTCTTTAATTATGCATTTATACTTTCATTATGATTATTACCTGATATGATTCACATAATCTGCATTCCCTTCCCTTTGTCCTTTTTTGCATGTGTGGACACGTGTCATCTTAAGTTGGGGGGGGGTGTATTTTATGGTTCTACTTGCGACTGCGTAAATATGTGTCCGTGTTCATGATGTGTTTTAATTTTCTTGACAACATTTTTGAATGAGTTAGTACTGATGTGAAAGCCTATAGTACGAGTGACTATACCTTCTCTGTCGCCATAGTTGATGAAAGGTACTAAAGAATAAATAAGAAGTTACGGGGCATGAATTTTTAAATCTCGCAGGATATTTCAGCCTTTCATTTTGCTGTGATGATATTCATTTTCTTGTGGTGATTATTTTTGAATGTCAAGTTAGCCATGGGAGGTGCCCCTATCCGTCATGAGCCTTTGATTCATGACGCTTTGCTCCAGGACAACCAATGTGAACACTATTTCCGGACCTATGGGTGGATCGATTATATTTTAAAATTGACAAATTTTAATTAGGAGATTGTGCAGGAATTTATGCTTTATATTTGAAGGAACAATATCTATGTTTTAAACTTAGCCGCATTGTTAGGGATCTAAGCCCTTCTTTAAAGACTCTGTAGGAGTTTTATAGTGTTTACCAAAGCTCTCTTATAGCCATTAAGAATTTACTATGTGAGTTTTATTTGCATAATTATGTTGTTTCTTCTGACAATGAATGGAATCCCTTGTTGTATATTGGTGATATTCAGTTAAAAGCATTGATGTCCTGGATACAGAATGAAATTAGTATGGGAGTACAATCTAGAACGTACAAGAACTTGGAGCTTGATTTTCCACTACCACTTATAGATGAGGCTAAAAACCCACAACAGATGTACTATGACTGGCGAAAATTATTGACTAGACCTGATGTCAGAAGCCAAGTTTTACCATTGAGAGAGGAAGTATTTCAGGAGTATGAAAATTTGGTTAGAACTAAGAATCAAGTTGCAATTGAATGTCTGGCTTAGCATTGAAATAGCCTTCCCGAGGACCTAAAGCAGGGTGAACCCTATTCATTGCCCAATAATCATGCAACCACAAAAAGAGCTCCCAAGTATATCCTCTTGGGCAGGACAAAAGGCAATAACTGACTACCTTTGATAGTTCAGCCACCTATCCTTATGTGGCCATTAATGGGATGCAGAGCTACAGATAAACTATATGATGAGGCTATGGAGGAAGCTAGGTGGGCTAGGCTAGAGAAGATGAAAGGATTTTATTGGAACCTGGCTACAGGAGGCACAAGACAAGGTACCATAGGTGATTTTTGAGTAAGTGCCAGAGTAACGAATTTTCCTCCTGCTGGAGGTCCAGCAAGACATTAAGTTGGGGGGAAATGATGAGCTAAAATAATAGCTCTTTTATTTATATGACTGATAAGTTTTTCCTATGTTTTAAGTTGCATATTAGGACAATGTTTAAGTCATGTGATGTATCAGAGTTTTGATTATGTGCATTTTGAATAATAGCCAAACCCGTTGAACCTTGTATTGTTCTGACTTAATATTCCTATAGCTATGCGGATTATTATGGTAATATCATGAATGAATGTATAAATGTTGTGATTAATGGAAATGGATACACACACACACACACACACACACACACACACATATATATATATGTATATACATATATACATATATATATATACATATATATACATATACATATATATATGTATATACATACATACATATATATATATATATACATATATATATATATATATATCTATATACATACATACATATATATATATATATATCTATATACATACATATATATATATATATCTATATATTTATATATATATATATATATATATATATATATATCTCTATATATATATATATAAATATATAGATATATATATATATATGTATGTATATAGATATATCTATATATATATATATATATAAATATATAGATATATATATATATATGTATGTATATAGATATATATATATATGTGTATGTATATATATATATATATATATATGTATATATATATATATGTGTATGTATATAGATATATATGTATATGTATATACATATATATATATATATATATATGTATATGTATATACATACATGTATATAAATATATATACAGGAGTAAATAAGTTGATGCAGAAGCGGTTGTGTTAAGCTAGATGGAGAATCACGCCATGCAAATAGTTAGAGACATTTTAAGGCAGTTGAGCATTTAAAATAGTGGAGAAGATGGTGTTTGATTCAATCAGCAAAGGAATAGTGAGGCGATACCAAACTCATTTATGGTTGTCTCTAGCATGCATCAATCTAGTAACCACCGCCATGCTATATTCTTGGCTGCGGTTTGGTAAATTCCCACGTTCTTTGTGGATTAACTTTGTCTCCTTGCTATAATAAATGTTTCCACCTTATTTCATGGGCATGATCTAAGTAGTTGAAATTTTGTTATAACTTTCTTATAAATAAAGACTATACCTCTTCACAGAGGTTAGACAACATTTTCCAGAATTAGAAGCATTTCTCTTATCTCGTGCATTGTATCGACTTTTGAAAATAAAGAATAAAAGCTATGTTATTATGAGTATATAGAATCATTTTTAAGTCTAGATACACTCATCCAAAGGGGTCCCACTTGGTGAGTATTCCTGTGTAATTGTTAGATTAAGTTTCCTTTTTGCTGCAGTAGATGTTCTAGCAACTGATTGTTCCTACAGCCACTGGAACCAGATCCCGTGACTATTCCTGCAGCTAAAGCAGATAGAGTAGTTCTTGTTTGTCAGCTCTGAACTTAGTTAACATTTATTTAGTTAGAATATTCTGTTAATGTTAAGATTTCCTGTAGCCATTCAGTTGTCATATTTTCACTTGTTTATTTTAGATAGACTTAGTTGTTGCAGTAGTGCAAAATGACTTTCACCATAACTTAGTGCATATACAATGTAGACCCATTTCAGTAATACGTCCCTGGGTTGAAAAGTAAATGAACCTCAGTCATGGGAATGATAGCTACTTGTAATGGATAACCAATCTTTGAGTTAAGATTTTAAATCTAGTTATTGTTCTTATTGGCTAGGCAAACAACTACTCAACTTTTGAGTCTCCACTTTGGAGGTCATTTCTTGTTGAGAGACAACAAATCCAACACCTTCAAGGTCCTCAAAAATAGAGGAAGATGAAACATCTCAAAGGAGCTTTTGGTTTTCTTTAATTTATTTTTAAATCTACTTCATAATTTCATTTATATTATCTCATTCATTGTGCATCTTTATTACAATTGACCCTAATTTTAGCAGCACATTGAGGACTTTTTTGAAAGTTCCAGCCTCTCCAATTAAAAAAGTTCCCATCAATATAGTATCAACAATGAACTATTGATGCAAACAAATTGTTGTGTTAGATGAGGGGTAGAGCACCTTTAAACAATCATCTCTTACCATCTTTTGCAAGTACCTTCCAAGACTTTTCACCATTATAGTGAAGAGGACTAGGGATATGGGGTCCCCCTATCTTATTCCCCTAGAGGATTGGAAAAAATAAGAGGGAGAACCATTAACAATAATAGAAGCCTTGGTCATAGAAATCAATTTCCATATAAGCTCCAGAACCTTATTTCCAAAACCAAAAGCTGCCAAGACCTTGAGAAGAAAATTCCAGTTCGTTCTATCATAAGATTCGACAAATCCAACTTATAAAAAAACCTTGTCTCTTAGATTCAACTAGAGAATGAATATTTTCATGAACAGTAACAATTGGATCTAAGATTTGTCTCCCCAAAACAAACCCAGTCTACCAGGAGGATATGAGGAGAGGAAGAACGATCAGCAATCTGGACGTGAACACTTTGGAAATGATCTTATTATGGTTAATAGAGTAGAGTTTTTGGTTATTTTGATGGCGTTTTTGGTTAATTTGACAGCGTTCTTCATCAATAATTTCAATGTCATATTCTGCATTTCTCATTTCTGCATATGGATTGTCATTTTCCTGAACCTAATTTGCAGTTTGTTGATTTTGCAGGTACCTGTTTTGTTGTAAAAGACCGGAGTTATAAACCATTTTGCTACCAAAGAATGCAATATAAACTACTAACTTTGTTTGCAGTCATGGGATTTTGTACTTATTTTCGATAAATTAGGCACATAGACTAATTACAATAGAAATGAACAAACATGTCTTATGTGTTTTGGATGATAGGTGAGTATGCTCTCACCTTTCGTAGGTGATTAGAAAGCCAAACTCATCTTTTATTTTTAATGGTGCATATCTTTAGCGGGCCTGTCCTCCCAAGAAGCCCATAAGGCCGATGAGAGGGGAACGACCCAAGTGGGAATGGTTAAATACCAAGTACTTCAACCCACTATAAAGTAAACGTGATTTGATGAAAATCAAGTCAACAATGTAATTTCCTCCGTACTTTCGGGTATATTAAACCTTGGTTTTCAAGGCTGGGAGATCTCTTAATTGAGTTTATATCACAATGCACTGAATGGACCCTTACTAGTTCCAATTAAAATTAAAAACTACCCAAACATTATTATCTTCTTAGTGTAGAGAGGGGGAAGAATCTCTCTCAAAGACACTCACCATATGTCCCTCTTGAGCATATGTGCGAACTCCCTTTTTGAGACCTTATTTCTAGGCTTATAAGGAGACTCCACTAGCTCTCGCAAAGGCAAAAGAATAGGCACCCTTTAGGGGGTGACAAGGCTATGTGAGCTGACAGGGCACCAAGTGTGCACTGAGAACTAATAATGAAGCCAATCTCCTTAGGATAGACTGAATGGTGTGTTTTTCAATTGTTCAAAACCTATGAAAACCTAGGGTTTCTTTAAAGCTTCTTGAACATACACTCTATGTGTCCTTTGGGATAAAAGACAATCTCGCTTATGTGTTTATAAATCACATCAAGATATCATCCATTGAAACTCAACAAAAAATACAAACTCAAACTTCAAATTGTCAAATTTACACATTTACATCAGATTAGCTCTTTCAGTCCAAATAGTAGCTCTTTCAGTCCAAATAGTAGCTCTTTTAGTCCAAACAGTAGCACTTTCGGTCCAAAGAGTAGCTCTTTCAGTCCAAATAATAGCTCTCTCTGTCCAAATAGTAGCTCTTTCAGTCCAAATAGTAGCTCTTTTAGTCCAAACAGTAGCACTTTCGGTCCAAAGAGTAGCTCTTTCAGTCCAAATAATAGCTCTCTCTGTCCAAATAGTAGCTCTTTCTGTCCAAAGAGTAGCTCTTTCAGTCCAAATAACAACCCTCTCAGTCCAAACAACAACTCTCTTAGTTCAAACGTTAACTCTTTTGGTTCAAACATCATCTCTTTTGGTCTAAACTATAGCTCTCTTGGTATAAATGTTAGGTTTTTCATATTTCAATATTAGATCTCCAAGTTTGTGCTTCCTAAGTATGAGCATTAGTTATCTGAGTCTACACATCAACTCTTAGAGTCCAAACAACCATTGTTTGAGTTCCAACATTAGTATTTTAAACTTCAGAGTTCTTGGTATAAACTGTAGAGTTCTTAATTCAAATGTCAGCTCTTCTGGTTCAAATGCCAGCTCTCTTGGTTCAAACTTTAGCTCTCTAGGTCCAAATGTGAGCTCTCTTGGTCTAAAGTCCAACTCTATTAGTTGAAGGTCATTTTTCTCATATTTCAACATTAACTCTCCAAGTTTGCACTTCGTAGGTCTAAACATCAGTTTCCTAAGTTTAAAGATCAAATCTCTAAGTTAAAACAACCATTTGTTAAGTCCAAACATCATTGTTTTGAACTTTAGATTTCTTGATTGTGGGATAGTGTTTTTGGTCTCTGTCTCAGAGTTCCTGATATGTGTGATAGCGTTTTCAGTCTCTATCTCAAAGTTCTTGGTCTATCTGATAGCATTTATAGTCTCTGTCTTAGCGTTCCTGGTCTATTCTTCAACGTTTCTAGTCATTTTGTCAGTATTTTTGGTCAGTATAGCAACATTCCTGATCAGTATAGCAACATTTCTAGTCATTTTGTCGGTGTTTCTGGTAAACTGCATCAAAATTAGAAAACAAAAACAACCCATTTCTTAGACAGTCAAACATAGAGATTATTTCATCTTCTCAAGACACTCAGTCAGGTTATCTTCTGTCAAAGTAGATTCAAAACTAGACACATTAAGGTTTTCAAGTATTCATCTCCAACAAGTTCTAGATTCAACATCTCAAAGTGCATCATCACATTTTCTTTGATAAACTGATCTCTCAATCATAGTTTCTCATCAGGATGTATCATCCTTTATCACAAAAGTACAAAACTTGATTAGACTAACCTCGTTCTCTATCATAGGATATATCATTCCTATTGAACTTGGTCATATCAAAATCACAAAATTTGCACTCCAAAGTAGGATTGAAAAACTTGCAAAATCGCAAATACTTGAATGACCATTTCGCGTCGTCTGAAAAGAAGAAGCTTAGTTAGAAAGCGATCTTGAAAAAGAGAAGATTTCTCTACATAAATTGCAAACTCTTATTGAAACATCACGTATTCTTACACCACTATCATGATTATCTACACAGTCGTGGAAATGAGTTTGACAACGAACCTCTGAGAATGCTAGCCTTACAACAAAGATCAGGGTTATCCCAATCTCTCAATAGAAGTGATCGCATGAATTTAGTGTATCTACCTTAACAATTGATAACTTATTGAGACACACTATAGAAAATCGAAACCTCACAAAACATTTAGAACACATGTATGCCCTTTTTAACCAGGGCTCAGAGATAGAAGATCAAAGAAAGAAATAGAAACACCTGAAATGGCAAAAGATCATGAGGAAATGGCACAAGGAAATGAAATAGAAGAAGAGATGAGGGATCAAAACATCAAAGAAATCCAACAAGATCTAAAATTTGATAAATTCATGGAGAAAATATTGGAGGGAAAAAAAAAAAAGAATTTCCTAATGTTAGCACAATTTGGTGCTAAACTTCCCAATATTTTGACATTAGCAACTTAAGACAAAAGGAGGGATCAAGTGACACTCACAATGACAATGAGCAAAATGAGTAAACTCTCAAATGCAAGAAGAATGACACAAGAACTCCAGAGGACACACGAAGAACTCATGATGACATAAGAACTCATGAGGACACATGAAGAACTAGTGATGACACAAGAAGGACTCGTGATGATACAAGAAGAAATCATGATGATACAAGGAGAAATCATGTTGATGATCCCCTTTTAAATCTCACTCAACAAATACAAACTCTACAACAATAGATTAAGGGTATGCAAAATGGAACAAGTAACAAAAGATATTCTTTAGAAGATATTTGTCCATATCCTTTTGATAGGAGTTTGAACATGGTACCATTTCCACAACATTGTGAGATACCAAAATATGATAAATACGATGGGAAAAATGATCCAGGAGATCACATCAGAGAATTTTACACAGTGAGCATGGAACTCGCTCACAATGAAATATATCTCATGTGGCTATTCCCTAAAGTTTGAGTGACAATAGATGGAATTATTTTCTAAATTACCACCTAGGATTAGATCATTTGAAGAGTTGGTAAACAAATTCATTTCACAATACTCTTACAACATACAACATGAGATAACGATGTTGGATTTGTGCAATATTACACAAGAGTGGAGAGTCTTTCATAACCTTCTTACAGAGATGGAGATGTTTATTCAACAGATATCCTAGACCAGTGCCGGATCATGAAAATATGAACATATTCATTGATAAACTCACGATTGAAATGAGTTATAGGCTCAAGTTACAATGTCCTCGTAGTTTTGCAAAGATGATTGAAAATGGCCTCAAAATTGAGGATGCTATGGTTAAGAAAGGAGAATTGAAACTCTATAAAGAAGGAAATAATTCCTCAAACTCCTTCCACAATAACAACAACAACAACAACAATAATGATAAACCAAAATTTTGAACAAGAAATAGAAATGTTGTAAATTATGGAGTAGGTGACAATAACTTTAAACCATAGCAACCTATTTTCAATCTATCAAGTAGAGCACCAGTGAGTAATTAGGACAACAACGCTAAACCAAAATCATTCTTTCTCAATATATGCAGAAAATTTACCAACATTGGTGAACCATTGCAATCGGCTTTAAAAACTCTTCTTGCAAACAAATTAATCACATTACCAGAAGCAAGAGATTTTGAGCCCAAAATTAAACCAAGTTTGTGGAACGATAATCATTTTTGTGAGTTTCATAGGAACAAAGGGCATCAAACTAATGATTGTCAAAGACTCAAACATGTTATTCAAGATTTAATTGACAATGAGGTCATCATAGTGGATGGACACAAAACAAATGAATCGCATACGACCTTCAAAACTCCATTTCCCGATTATGAAAAAGGTGAAACATCCAACAATCAAAATGACAAAGGGAAAGCAAAAGTTAACTATGGTGACACTTATTATAATGTAGTAAACGCCATTATCATCAAAGAGAAGACACCAATAGAACCAACACATGCCATTACTCGAAATAAGGCTAAGGTAACATTCCCTGGTATGACAAATAATACAAGATCTAACTCAAGGCCATACAACATAGTGGATTAATTGCAAGAAACCCTTGCAAAGATCTCAATACTAGAGCTCCTAAAACTCTCACCAATACATAAGGAAATATCAGAGAAAGCTCTAGTTGAAACCACAGTCTCTAAAGACTTGTATGTTGATTAGTTCCAAGCTATGGTGGGACACCTCATAGCTCCTCATTGCCTACCATTCACAAAACATGATGACATGTCATTACAATATCCCCACAATGCTCCACTACATATTGAAGTACTTATTTAAAAAACATGTCAAACGTATCCTCATGGATGGAGGAGTAGGCTTGAATATTTGTGCATTAAGTTTAGTGTGCCCTAGATTATTAGAAGAAGCAGTGGATCTGAGAAAGAAAATACAAATTAAAGCATATGATGAAGAAGAGTGATCCTCTAAAGGAACAATGGTATTACCACTCAGAATAGAACCAGTTCAAAGAGATATAGTTTGTTTAGTCCTAGACTTGAATCTATCCTATAACATTCTTCTAGGTAGACCATGTATCCATGATATGCGGGCAGTCCCTTCAACATATCACTAATGTGTTAAATTCCCTTATAATGGACAAGAGGTAACAATTTCAGTAGATTCAACTCAGTATAGCAGCAATATGAGGCCAGTTCAGAATACCATAGTTCCTCGTAACAGAGAAGAAGTCTCTCCTATCTCATCATCCCAAGAAAAACTATTGACATCAACCTTAGAAAATTTTGATAAGAAGCTGAAATTGAATGATAAGGGAATAGGAGAGTATTTTCTACAGGGTCTACCACTTTCCCCAAAATCTTATGGGAAACCAACAAGTTCACAACCACAACTCCCACAAAAACCTCTTCAGATATTTGATGGATCCTTTGTTAGAGAAGGGACATTATCTTAAGAGACTGAGGACAAGGATGCGCTACAATGGTTATATAAGGATGAATAAGTTCAACAAAAAATCAATAATGTATGTATACCCACATAAAAATATAGCAAAGGATTCAACATCCTACAAAAAATGGGATACACTGGAACAGGTCATGTGGGAAAAAGAAAAGAAGGTCTTGTAGAACCCATACAACCTAAATCTCAAATGGCTAAAGACAAATCAGGCTTAGGGTATGGACAAGTTATTCTAGAAGAAGAAACACATTCTAGACAACAAGAAGAAGAGAACAAAAGAAAACAAGGAGTTGTCAATTCAAAGGGTGGAAGCAGTCACTAATCAACAACAAAAACAAGAGGACATAAAATCACAAGAAGACAAAATCTCTAGTAGGCCAAAAAAAAAAGACAAGAAATAAATGTAAGGCAAGAAGATCCAATACCGAGACTAGCAGAAGTAACCATTAGTCCAGAAGAAGCTGAATATGAGAGAAGAAAAGCAATGGCAAAGAAACCAGAAGAAGCAACCCACAATCTATGTGAACAAATATGTAGATTACAAGCTAGCAGTTAAATTGTCTCACATGAGTGGGAATTTGATAATATTCTGAAATATCTTCTGAAGAATCTTGTGATACAATAAATGTATATATCAATTTAGTCCATGCGTATGTGGGCCAAACATTAGAATATAGGCCACTTGAATGGGGATCACAAACTAACAATTCTAACTTCACTGGGACCAATCAGAGGGTGATCGAGATAATGTATCTTAAGGAGAGTGATATCCTTAACTCGATTGAAACACCAACAAAAATTGACAATTATGCCATGACCATTGAAGTTTTTGAAATTAGCCAATTAGACAATTCTTTACCCTTAATACACCCAAAACTTATTAACTAGGACACCACCAGAATCAGTAAAGTTGATACCTTTCCAAACGACCATGGTATAGCCATGTATCTCAATGTCATTGAACCCATAACACCCAAAAGAGCTTCCACTAGTGAATCTAATAACACATCTTCTAGTTAGGGGGGTGTCAAATCTTTGAGTCGCAAAAGTGAAATTAAAGAATTGAGTCCAAGGGGTTGAGCTTAATTGGTTAAAGCATTGAGTTCTCAATGTGGAGACCCAAGTTCAACTCCCATGAGGGAAACCTTTGTGTATAATTCTAAGCTGCGACTCTTGGTCTTCCATTGGTTGCATTTGTCTCACTGTTTAAAGAAGATTTCTAAGTTGTGACCCTTGGTCTTCCAATTGTTGTTTCTATTTTGGTGCTCAAAAGGAGCTAGTATTTGTAGTAAGTTTGCTCGAAAGGAGATGGTATTTGTAATAAGTTTGTAACGTGGATGCTCGAATGAGCAAAAATGAGCTTTGTGATTCTATGATACTTAATATAAAAAATTAAAGAATTAAAAATAAGGTCTAATGCTAAAAACCATTTTAAAAATAAGGTCTAATGCTGAAAACCATTTTATGGCAACATTAGACCAATCAAAAGAAATAATAAAGGGCGTATATAAGGGTGAAAAACTTCTTGAGGCACCCAAAGATGGAATATTTGACACCATCCCAGAACATTTTCAAGACAGATCAACTATCCTGATTGAACCTATAGAAGCAATCAACATTGGTACTCTAGAGAATTCTAAGATTCTTCATCTTGCAACATCTTTATCAGAACAAGAGAGAAAAGACTACAATGAATTATTCAAGAAAAGGTAAATCAACTTTGTCTGGTCATACACAGATATGCCAGGACTAGATCCAGACCTCATCATGCATCACCTCAATTTTGCTGCAGAAGCTAAGCCAATCAAACAAAAACTCAGGAAGATGCATCCTCACATTGCTCTTCTAGTCAAAGCAGAGTTGAAGAAACTATTGGATGTAGGATTCATAAGACCATTCACATATCAAGATTGGGTGTCAAATATTGCACCTATATCAAAACTGGATAAGAGTATCAGAGTGTGCATAGACTTCAGGGACTTGAACAAGGCATGCCCAAAGGATGATTTTCTACTACCAAGCATTGACATCATTGTATATCTTATAGTAGGTCATTAAATATTCTCTTTAATGGATGGTTTCTTAGGGTACAACCAAATTAAGATAGCCCCTGAAGATCGAGAGAAAACAACATTCACATGCCCTTGAGGCACTTTCTGTTGGAACGTCATGCCTTTTGGGCTCAAGAGTGTTGTGGCTACTTATTAGAGAGAAATGACCACCATTTTCCATGATATGATGCATACTTGCATGGAAGATTATGTGGATGATATACTAGCAAAATCACACACTAGAGAAGGACACCAGGAAATTCTAGACATAATATTTGACAAGTTAGAGAAATACAAGTTAAGATTGAATCCAAAGAAGTTATCTTTTGGGGTCACATCAGGCAAGCTTTTGGGATATATCATATTGGCTCGAGGAATAGAAGTTAATCCAGGAAAGGTAAAATTTATAATGGAATGGAATCACAAAAGAACATCAGTTGGCTACATTCTCTACAAGGGATATTATAGTCAATAAGAAGGTTCATAGCACAATTGGTTGATCGTTGCCATCCATTCACTCACTTATTGCACAAGAGTGTTCCATTAAGATGGAATGAAAAATGTGAGGAAGCCTTCACTCAAATCAAAGAATATTTGGTAACTCTACTAGTACTAGCATCACTATTTGAAGGAAAACTATTTTTCCTTTATATCTCAACTACAAAAGTATCACTAGGAGCTCTCTTGGCACAACACAACAACAAAGGAAAAGAATGAGAAATCTACTATATCAACAAAAATCTAGATAGATATGAGTTGAACTACACAACTATGGAGAAAACATGCCTAGCAGCAGTGTTCGCAAACCAAAAGTTGCGACATTATATGGTCACACATTCAGTGAAGCTGATTGCCAGGATTGATCCTCTAAAGTATCTGTTAAGCAAGGCAACATTGATAGATCGACTAGATAAATGAGTCATGGTGTTGAGTGAATTTGACATTGAGTATGTTGATAAAAAAGCTATAAAAGGACAAGTAATCACAGATCAACTAGCTGAAGCACCCCTATGTGATGATACTCCATTACACATTGAATTTCTTGATGCAGATGTTCTCACGGTTAATAAGAAGACTTGGGAGCTATATTTTGATGGCTCTTACACACAACATGGATCAGGTGTAGGAATCCTATATTCATAACAACTCAGGGCCACACTATTCCTAAATCATACAGGTTGAGCTTCCCATGTACAAATAATACATCAGAATATGAAGCACTAGTCATTGGTCTCAAGATGACCATTGAATGGAATATCACAGAGTTACATATCTATGGTTATTCACATCTAGTTATCAATCAGATAAATGATGAATATTGAACCAAGGATGATAATCTAATTCCCTACAAGGAAATAGTTGATGATTTCAAGAAATACTTTGCAAAGATCACTTTTGATCAGATCCCAAGGATTGAAAATAAAGCAACAGATGTCATGGCAATGATAGCAACTATTTTACAAACTCGAGAATCAAAAGCATTATGAATTCTTGGTAGAAGAACTCTTTTGTCCAACCCATGATTCCCCTGACACCCAAATCATCTGCAATATATCCGGAACTGATTCGACACAATATGGCCCAACATATCTTTACTTGAAAGATAATATCCTTCTCTTAGATCTCTCATGAAACTAGAAATAGAACTTTATTCATCAATCTGCTCATTATAATATTATCGCTGATACCGTTTATAGACGAGGTTTGGATAATACTCTCCTTAGGTGCCTCAAACATGATGAATCCAAAAAATCCTTAAATGAAGTCCATGAAGGTATTTGTAGCACACATTCAAGTGGTCTTACACTGGCTAAGAAACTCATATGCTTAGGTTATTATTGGCCCACTATGGAAAGAGATTCCTTCACATATGCTAAGAAATGTAAACAATGTCAGATTCACGACAATCTGATACATGCACCAACACAAGAGTTGCATCCTTTGGCAGTATTATGGTCGTTTTCTCAATGGGGTCTAGACCTGGTAGGAAAGATTAACCCTTCATCTTAAAATGGACACACGTTCATCCTGACTGCTACAGAATACTTTACTAAATGGATTGAAGCAGTGCCTTTAATAACAGTGACATGAAAACAAATATCTTCTTTTATCCTTAATTATATCATCTGTCACTATGACATTCCCATCTCCATTATCACTAATAATAGAAGACCCTTTAAGAATCAAGATGTGCAAGAACTATCTGAGCGATTCCAAATCCAACATAGATTCTCAACACCCTACTATCCTCAAGGGAATGGTCAAGCTGAGGCATCCAACAAAATAATCCTAATTTTTTTGAAGAAGATAGTCAATGAAGTTGGTAAGGACTGGTACGTTCAATTCAATCCCTCTATGGGTTTATAACACTAACATTTGTACACCCACTAAGGCAACTCCATATTTCCTTGTGTATGGGTCAGAAGCAATCTTACCAATTGAAGTAGAGATACCTTCTCTCTAGGTGTCATTAAAGGGACTTATTCTAGATGAGGAGCAGAGAGTATCCAGGTTACAAGAACTAGAGTTGCTACAAGAGCGTCGCCAAAATGCTTCCGATCACTTAAAAGCATATCAATAAAGGATGGCAAGAAGCTACAATCATTGGGTCAAGCCGAGGGTATTTCAGTTGGGTGATCTTGTCTTAAGAGAAAATCCACACAATCAGCAAGATCAATAGAAAAAAGGAAAATTTGAACCAAATTGGTTAGGTCCTTTTGTTGTGGTTGTTGCATATAGATCCGAATCTTACAAATTGTCAACACCAAAAGGTGAGTGGTTTGAAGAACCTATCAACACAATGCATCTCAAAAAGAAGAAAAAAAAAAAAAAAAAGAGAAAAAAAAAGTCTAAAAGCAAAAAAAGAAAGGTAAAAAAGCAGAAAATCCAAAAACAATGGAAAAGCAGAAAATCCAAAAATAGTGAAAAAGTAGAAAAATGCAAAAACATAAAAAACAATGAAAAATTAAAAAAAAAATATAAGGGAAAATGCAATAAAAACAAATGGTGAAAACTTGGCTACAAGCGCTATCTATCAACTAGCTCTTGTATCTATGATTTCATGCTCTATTTTTGCATTCATCCATTGTATTTGTATATATCCATTGTAAATCCTTTTGTACATAATCAGGTAGTGCCATCTCACCACAGTTTGGATCATCATTGTATATCTATAATAACGTTTGTTTCTAGACTGGGGGCAAAATCCTGAACCTAGCGAGGGGCAAAATTTCGTTGAGCTTAATCAAATAGGCAGAGCAACAGGTAGTCAATAATTGTCAAGCGAGAACTGAGACACATCCAACATTGAACACAAGATCAAATCATCGACTATCAAATATCAAACTGAAAATTACAAACACATATCAATGGATGATATCTTTTGACTAATGATTTTAAACACTTTAACAACAATGGTTCAACTATTATATCTTGATTTTTGCTATCATGATTCATGAGCGACTCAAGGATGTCTCTGACTAGAGGAACAAGGAAGGAACATGATATTTTCTTGTTTATTGTCTATAAATTAATCGTTAATATGTGCAAGTTTGTCCCATGACATGATCATCAGAGTATCATCGAGAACACTTTGGATTTGCATATGGGAATGGTTAATACTGCCCGTTTTATGCAAGAAATACTCCGGTCATCTTGGCTCAATTATACCTTGATGCTTGTGCTAACTTGCAATATCAAAACCTAGGAAAGTAGTGCTCAGGTCATCATGGTTCAATTATACCATCAATGTTTGCACTCACATCCCACATTTTAAAGGCTCAATGATGACAAAAAGCAATGACCAAATGACCAATCCGATCACAACATTGCATTTCATTCAAATTCACATATTTAAAGTAGTTTGCATTTCATTTTGTATGGGATCATAATAGCTCATCTTTTCCAAGGCCAAACGCTTCAAAACAAGTATTATCTCTCTTATTAAGAAATTGAGTACATTGGACATTGACAAAAAATAAAATAATCAATTCATCCATCCTGCATAATAAGTCAGTTCATTTCATCACATATAAACACTGCATAACAGGATATCATTCATATAGATCATTCAATCATTCATTTAAAATCGATCATTCATGGCATAAATATTGTATACACCTAAAAATGGCCCGAAGATAATTAATTAAATAAGTAATTATTTAATTAATCCCCCTTCACAATTTAATTGAATTCATTAGCAATTTGATTAAATTCCCCCATTCACCTGCTTATTAATAAATCTAAAGATTTATTCATTAAGTTCATCTCAATAGTCCCCTTTGATTAATTAATCTAAATTGATTAATCTCCCCCCATTAAACTCTTTTCTTCTATTCCCCTAATTAATCAAAACAAATCAATTTATGAGTTTGTTGAAAGTTAATTAGCTTTTTCCTATTATTTGAATTTTTAAATTCAAATTCCCCACATGCCTCCTAACTTCTAAACACCTAACCTAACCACCCCCTAACCTAACCCAATCCACCTAACCCTGGGTTTAACTAACCCTATCCTATCTTGCACATCCTAACCTCCTTATCCTAACCTCCTATGGGGTGGATATTCACCCCTTGAGACACATGACACTTATGCCACATGTCTCCTCCCTTGGACACTTTCCCTCTCATGAGCAAGGCTCCTTGACACTTGTCACCACAGAGATGAAAAGTGTCCCTCCTTCCAACCTCTTCTCCAACCTCCTCCAATTTAACCCTTGATATTTTTAGATTCAATCTTGACCGTTGATTCCTGCCACCTCACCCCTAGCCTTGGAAATCCTATAAATATCCCCTACTTTGGAGCACAAAGGATCCCATATCATTAGCATTTCATGCATTGTTACTATAGGCCCATGCCATCTCATATCATCTCAAGCATAGTTATTATAGGCATATCATTTCTAGCTTAAGCATTTTTACTTTAGGCAATTGCATCTTAGATCTATCTTAATTTGATAATCTTCTAGCTTAATTGCATCTTCATTTAGCATAATCAATGCATATCATTAGCATAATTAGCTTCTTGGATTAATCTAGCATAATCAATCTCTCATCTAGCCTGCACATCATATCATTTTAAATCCTCCATCTTGGTGTAGTCAAGTCACTAGGATTGCTCATCTATATCTGAGAGTAAATCCACACTTGCATCTCTTAGGAGGTGATAGGTCGCTTTGTCATGGTTTATCTTTCGTTTGATTTAAATTTGCTAACCATGCTTGTAATGATCTATTGAGTGTTTGTGTTGCATCTGCAAGTACCCTACTTCACACGCACGATATTTTGGCACCCATGGTGGGTCCGAAAGTCTCATTTTTGGCCTCTCTTATCATCAAATCTTCCATCTCATGGGTCTCTGGCCGTGCTTGTTTCAGATTCTTGTACGAGTACCTTTACAATACCATACAAGTTTCTTTGTGTACTTGTATGAGTATGTGAGAATACTTGTACTAGCAAGTGAGAATACTCGTATGATTTTTTGCTTCTGGGTTTTGAAAACAGATTGCATTTAAGGGTTTTTATGCTTGAAATTGGATATCACTAATGCTAACCTTGGTCTATTTGTGAGTTTTCTACCAGCCTAACTAGTTTTTGCAGGACAATTATCGAAGATTACGCTTGCCAAAGATTCAATTCTCCAAAACAACATGATTACTAATATATTAGTTTTGCAAGTTTCCTAAAAGAGAACTCAACCAAACTTTGTACGTTCTTAATTTTTCTAGGCACACTTAAATTTGCTAATGGTAAATGAACATCTTCTTTTCTATGCTTGAGAAGTTCTCTAAAAGGTAGGAGAGTATTCTCTTGTCCATTCGGACAATCAGAAATCCCAACCCTTGAAGTGCTTCTAGTTTGAGATTTGAATACCTTTAGCAGGTTTGTCACAATGGGAAAAAGTAATCACCTTGTGGAAATGACCCAAGTGAGTACAACTAGACCTAAGCTTTTCAACTCACTCTAAAAAATAGGCCTCTCGAGATTAAAGTCTCAAAGGATGGGATTATTTGAGTTTTCTCTTTTGAGATCTCTCATATCGAACATTTAGTAGGGCCTCACGGTCTCAATCAACTTGCGTGACTACTTCTTGTTTTGGTACCTTATTGGGCTATAGGCCTCAATCACGCTTGCACAAATGCAAGGGGTAATTCCAAATGGAAATCCTTACTACAAACCCTAAGATAGAAGCTACCCGATTCACCTACAAAAGGGGGATAATATTTGTGCAAGAGAGATAGTAACTCTCCCAAGACACATGCCATATTGTGCCCCCATTAGCATTTAGATTCAGATAATATGACATTGAGAATCCATTGTATGAGACTCAACGGTCATATTCCTGATTAGCTATTGGGTGTGTACATAAGTTTGCAAGCAAAGGTTTTCTCTCTCAGCCAACTTCCTTAGGATTTAGCATGTTGTGCTTGAGGTCACTTGTCATATCACGTGTTTGTTGTGTTTTCATCCCTGAAATAGAAACTCAGACATCTAAAACTGGAAAATAGAATTAAAAAAAACATTTTTTGGTAAAAAATCAGTCAAAGTAAAATTTGTCTCTGCTTTGTTCTCAGTCGTACAAGTTTTCTAGTTTTTCGTATGAGAAATCTAGTTTATCATCCCACTCTATGTAAATTGTCATACGAGTTAGATTAGTAGAGAATTTTTGTTATCAGTTGTCGTCTGATTCTGTGGGAAGTGTCGTACGAGATTATGCCTTTGTTGTACAGGATTCCTAGTTTATCGTATGGGTCTGTATGAATTGTCATCTGGAATTGTTTAAACTATCATACAAATTTCTGTCTCTGTCAGTCCAGAGTTGTCTTACTACATGTCTTTTTCAGATCTATCATGTTTTCTTGGTCAATTTACAGTGAGCATAAACACCTGATATCTGTCATTTTGTGCTTAGGTTGTCTTCTTGGTTTGCTTGGTTAAGTAATCTCCTGTCAAAATGGATTCTAGACCTAGACACCCCAAGATTTTCAAGTATTCACCTTCAACAAGTTGAAGATCTAACATCTTAAAGTGCATTATCACCTTCTTTGATAAACTGATCACTCAAAACATATTTTCTCATCAGGATCTATCATCCTCTATCATGAAACTGCAATGTTTGGTTAGGATAACCTCGTCCCACATCGTAGGATATATCATTCCTATTGGACTTGGTTTTATCAAAATTATCATCATTGCACTCCAAACTAAAATTGAAAAACTTGCAAACTTTCAAATACTTGAACATATTTTCGTGTCATATCACTCTATCATATCTACATTGACAGTTGGTCACTTATAGAAACACCTCTTAGACAATCAAATCCTTGCACAATATTCAACACACATGTATGCCCGTTTTAACTAGAGTGCAGAGACGAAAGATCACAGAAACATAAATAGAAATATTTGAAATAACTAAAATTTATTGGAACATGGAACACCAAAGAAAAATACTAGAAGAGGACGTAACAGATCAACATGTCAGAGAAATCAAACAAGATCCTAAATTGGATAAATTTATGGAGAAAATATTAGAGGGAGAATTTTTTTTTTCCTAATGTTAGCAAAATTTGGTGCTACACTCCCCCAAGATTTTGATGTGATAAATTTAGGACAAAAGAGAAGTGACCCTTTCCATGATAACAAACAAAATGAGGAGATTTTCGGTCACAAAAAGGATGACACATCAATCCCTGATAACACAAGAACTAATGAGGAAATTTCCATTCCCAAAAGGGATGATGTAGAAATTCTCAACAAAGCTAAATCTAATGAGGACACAAGAAAGAGCCGAGATGATACAAGAAGAGATCAAGATCATACTAGAAGACAAACTCAGGGTTATACAAGAATAAACCGTGTTGATAATCCTCTCATAACTCTTACACAACATATACAAATGCTGCAAACATAGATTCAAGATATGCAGAGAGGAACTGTTCAAAGATATTCGCTTCAAGAAATTTGTCCTTACCCATTCCACATAAATCTAAACATGATACCATTTTCCACAGGTTGTGAAACTCCTAGATACGATAAATATAATGGAAGCATTGATACCTAGGATCATATATGAGAATTTTGCACAATGAGTATGGAGTTTGCACATGAAGATACATACCTGGTGAGATTATTTCCAAAGAGCTTAAGTGGACTAGCTATGGAATAGTTCTCCAAACTTCCACCTGGAATTAGATCATTCATAGAATTGGTGGATAAGTTTGTTTCACAATACTCTTACAACATTCAACATGAGGTCACAATGCTAGACCTATGTAATACTAAACAAAAGAATGGAGAGCCTTTCATGACATTTCTACAGAGATGGAGACAGTTAGCTTCATGATATCCTCGTACAGTGCCAAAATACAAGAAAATAGACATATTCATTGACAACCTAAATAGACAAATGAGCTATCATCTAAAAATTCAATTCCATTAAAATTTTGAAAAGAGTATTGATAATGGAATCAGAATGGAGGAAGCCATGGTAAAGAAGGGTGGGTTGAAGCTATACAAAGAAAGAGTTCATCCTCCTAACATCAATGTTAACAACAATAGTGATAAGCCAAAATTTTAGAGTAAAAATTGAAATGTCGTCAATGATGGGATAGTGGATAACAACAATGTAAAACCAAAGCAACTAGTTTTCAATTTATCCAATCACTCAACAACAGTTCAACAAAACAACAATCACCAAAAATCAACTTTCAACAATTTCTTTCGAAGACAATTTATAAACATTGGCGAACCACTTGGGTGAGCATTAAAGACACTTCTCGCAAACAAGTTGATTACTTTTCTAGAAGGAAGAAACTTCAAACCTCACATGAAACCCTCATAGTGGAACGAGAACCATTATTATGATTTCCATCAAAACAAAGGACATCACACGGATAATTGTCAGCGGTTGAAACATGTCATCCAAGATTTGATTGATAATGGAGTGATAACTATGGATGGACATATGACAAACGAATCACATATAGATTTCAAACTCCACTTCCAAACTATGAGAAGGGTAAATCATCAACAACACATAATGGTAAGGGTAAAGCAAAGGTGAACTATGCTCAAGCATATGACAATGTGGTAAATGTGACTGTAGTTAAATAAAAACAACATCAAGAACCCACTCATGCTATCACAAGAAGCAAAGCCAAAGTTGTTTTGCTGGGTCCTATAACTAATAGGTCATCCACTGCAAAACAATACAGTTTAGTGGATCAACTACATAAAAATCTTGCACAAATATCCATGTTAGAACTTTTAAAGCTTTCACTTGCACACAGAGAAATTCTTGAAAGAGAACTAATAGATACAACTGTGTCCAAAGATCTTAATATATATCAATTCCAAACCATGGTGGGACACCTCACAACCCCTTAGTGCTTATCATTCACCAAAGAAGATGACATGTCTTTGCAACATCCCCATAAAACTCCCTTGCATATCGAAGTCCTCATTCATAAGACACGCATTAAATGTGTCCTAATAGATGGGGGAGTTGGCTTAAACATTTTATCATTGAGTCTTGCCTGTGGTCTAGGTTATTCTGAAGATGCAGTTGATCCCCACAAAAAGATCACAATCAAAGAATATAATAAAGAAGAGCATTCCTCTAAAGGAATTGTGATATTTCCCATCAGAGTGGGACCTTTACAAAAGGATATAACATGCAAAGTTCTAGACTTGGACTTATCATACAACATACTCTTGGGAAGATCCTAGATACATGACGTACAAGCTATTCCATCAACATATCATCAGTGCCTGAAATTTCCCTACAATGGGCAGGAAATGACGATCTTAGAAGATTAAAATCCATTCCAGTACTGTAGTAATCTAAAACCATCTCAAGAGGTCATTGTTCCTCATAATAGGGAGGCATCGTCTTCAAACACACAAACCAAGGAAAAATCGTTTGCTTCAATTTTGTGAAGAATGGAAAAACAAATGCAACTAAGAGATAGAGGGAACATAAAATATTCACTATCACAATTACCATTTTCTCCTCAATCCTATGGAAAACCATCAAAATCTAAACAACAACCAATTGTGAAACATCTTCTAATATTTGATGGAGCATCTGTTAGTGTTGGGACCTTATCAGAGGAAACATAAGAAAAACATGTGCTACAATGGCTATACATGGATGAAGAAGTCCAACAAAAGATCAACAATATTAGAATACCTACAAAAAAATATGGAAAAGGATTTAACATTCTTCAAAAAATGGGATACACTGGAATAGGTCCCGTAGGAAAAAGACAATAAGGTATCTCAGAACCTATTCAACTTCATACTCAGCAGGCTACAGACAAATCAAGCTTAGGGTATGGACAAGTTACTCTACCAGAGGACACATCTTCTAGCCAACAATAAAATGAACATGAAAATAGACAAGAACAACTTTCCATTGAAAGGGAAGAAACAACGACCAAGCAATGAGAACAAACAAACATGAAATGGCAAAAGAAGCAATCTTCTAATCAACAGGAAAAACAAACTAAAGGTACCTCCCAAGCATCTTTAATTCCTAATAAAAACAAACAAAAAGATGGTACAAATCAAGGAGAGTTGATAGCAAGGTTGAAAAAACTCAATCTCAGTCTAGAATAAGCTGAATATAAGAGAAGAAAATATATAGCAAGAAAGAGAAAAGAAACAAATCAAATGCTATATGAACAAATCTGCAGATTGCAAGCTGCAATTGACACATATTTTAATGAATCAGAATGAGATTCCTATCATTCTGAACAATCAATAGAAGACACTTTCTTTGAAGAACATGTAGGAGTCGATGTAGTTCATAAATATGCAGGAAAAATGTTAGGAACTAGCCCACTTGAATTAGAATCACATTCGGTTGACTTGGACTTAATCTAGGGCAATTAGGAGCTCCTTGCGCGAGATCATTCTGATGAGAGTATTGTTCTAGACATTGAAGTACACATCAAAATTTTTGACATCTCTATCTTGACCCTTAATACCTTTGAAGCATCTCAACTTGAGGACCCTTTACCTCTAATCCATCTTGAACTTATTGATTGGGAAAATGAAAGACATATTGTCCTTGACACCTTTCCTAATGACCATGCCATATCCTTATATCTTAACACAATCAAACCCACATCTACTTTCACTAAGAATTTCAACAAGACATCTTCTAGTCAAGTGGGTACCAAAACTCCCAGTCACAAAATTCAAAATAAAGAAAACAATATCAGGTCTAATGCTGAAAACCATTTATTGGCAACATTAGACCGAGAAAAAGTAAAAAGAAAGGATGCATCTAAAGGAGAAAACCTCCTCGAGGCGCCGAAATATGGGAGATTTGACACCTTACCTGAATACTATCAAGAAAGGTCATCTATTTTGATCGAACCAACAGAGACAGTTAATAGTGGGACAATAGAGCAACCAAAGATTCTACATCCAACAAATTCTCTATTAGAGAAAGAAATGCAACAATATATGGAATTCTTCAAACGATGCCAAATCAATCTTGCCTAGTCATATGCAGATATGCCAGGGTTGGATCCAGATCTTATTATGCATCAGTTAAATGTAAGTCCAGGAGCAAAACTAGTTAAACAGAAATTAAGGAAGATGCATCCTCATATCCCTCTTCTTATCAAAGCAGAACTAAAGAAATTACTGGACGTAGGATTCATCAGACCTATAGCATATCCTCAATGGGTATCAAACATTGTTCCTATTTCCAAACCAGATAAAAGTATCAGAGTATACACAGATTTCAAAGATCTTAATAATGCATGTCCAAAGGATGATTTTCCTTTGCCTAACATTGACATCATTATGGATTTAACTGTTGGACACTCCATTTTTTCTCTAATGGATGGTTTCTTTAGATACAACCAGATTAAAATAGCACCTAAACATCAAGAAAATACAACTTTCACATGTCCATGGGGTACTTTCTGCTGGAACGTCATGCCTTTTGGACTAAAGAACACAAGTGCTACATATCGGAGATCTATGACAATGATATTCCATGACATGATGCATACATTCATGGAAGATTATGTGGATGATATATTGGCCAAATCATACAACAAAGAAGAACATATAGGAATACTGGAAAAGATCTTTGACTGGTTAGAACAGTACAAGCTACGAATCAATCCCAAGAAATGTGCCTTTGGTGTTACTTCAAGCAAACTATTGGGATACATTGTTTCAACTTGGGGTATCGAATTAGATCTAGCTAAGTTCAAAGCATTCATGGAAATGAAATCTCCCAGGAATATCAGTCAACTCAGATCACTCCAAGGAAGACTACAATCAATTAGAAGATTTGTTGCTCAAATAGCAGATAAATGTCAACCATTTACTCATCTATTGCACAAAATTGTTAATTTCAAATGGGACCATCAATGTGAGGAAACATTCAACAAGATAAAGGCCTATCTCATGCAACCACCAATCTTAATGTCACCAATTCTAGGAAGCTGTTGTTACTTTATGTATCAGCCACCAAAGTATCATTAGGAGTTTTTCTTACACAACATGATGATGAAGGAAAAGAACGAGCCATCTACTATATTAACTGAACATTAGTAGGATACGAGTTCAACTATTCGCCAACAAAAAAAGCATTCTTGGCAATAGTGTTTGCTTCTAAAACATTGAGACACTATCTACTATCCCATTCCATCAAGTTGATTGCTAAACTTGATCCATTGAAGTATTTTCTCAGCAAGGCGACACTAACAAGAAGATTAGCAAAATGGATCATGATCCTAAGCAAGTTTGATATTGAGTATGTGGATAGAAAAACTATCAAGGGGCAAGTCATTGTAGACCAACTAGTAGATGCACCACTTCAAGATGATCATCCTTTACACATTGAATTCCCCGATGTTGATATTGTAATGGTCACCACAAAGACATGACAATTGTACTTTTATGGTTCATATACACAACATGGATCGGGAGCAGGCATTCTACTCATCACACCACAAGGTCATACAATTTCAAAAGCATACAAATTAAGCTTTCTATGCACCAACAATATAGCAGAATATGAAGCTTTGGTCACATGAATCATAATGGCCATAAAATGGAACATTACACAACTTTAGGTCTTTGGAGACTCTCAGCTTGTCATCAATCAAATCAATGATGATTATCAAACAAAGGATGAAAACTAATGCCTTATAAGAAGATGGTTGATGATGTCAAGAAATACTTTGTAGAAATCACTTTTGAACAAATTTTGAGGAATGACAACAAAGCAGTAGATGCCATGACAACACTTACTTCTCTACTTCAGACACAGAAAAATCAAGAGTGTTACGAATTCCTGGTGGAAGAGTTGTTTTACCTTGCACATAATTGTCCTAATTCTGAAACTATCTGTCACCTTGTTGGACATGATTCCTCTTGCTATGGCCAAACTTATACACACCTGAAAGATAATATCCTCCCTCTTGACTTATCAAAGAACCAAAAGAGAAACTTTATTTGCCAATCCTCCCATTAAACTCTTGTCGTAGATACCCTTTTTAAATAAGGTCTGGATGGTACTCTCTTAAGATGTCTTGAGAAAGAATAATCTGAGAAGGCCTTAAATGAAGTCCATAATGGCATTTGTGGCACTTATTCAAGTGGTCTTACCCTTTCGAAAAAACTCATACACTTGGGCTATTATTGGCCAACTATGGAACGAGATTCTTTTCAAATAGCTAATGCAAACAATGTCAGATCCATGGAATTTTGATTCATGCACCAACACAAGAACGTCATGATTTGGAAACATCTTGGCCATTCTACCAATGGGGTCTTGATCTAGTAGGAAAGATACATCCTCCTTTATCCAATGGTCATAAATTCATCCTTGTAGCTATAAAATATTTCACAAAATGGATTGAGGTAGTACCTCTCATAAATATCACAGGAAAAAAATTGGTACATTTATCTTGAACTACATCATATGTTGCTGTGGCATAACCATGACCATTATCACTGATAATGGGAGACTATTCAAGAACTAGGATGTACAAGAGCTATGTGAGAAATTCAAGATCCAACATAGATTCTCCACACCCTACTATCTAAAAGGGAATGGACAAGCAGAAGCATCAAACAAAATAATTTTGAAAATAATAAAAAAGATAGTGAATGATGTTGGCAGAGATTGGCATATTCAATTGAACCTTGCTCTATGGGCCTACCGTACCAGTATTCGCACACCAACAGGCGCCACACCTTTCTCTCTTATTTATGGATCAGAAGGAATACTATCAATAGAAGTAAAAATACCATCTCTATGAGTATCATTAAAAGGACTTATCCCAGATGAAGAACACAGAGTATCTAGACTACAAGAACTAGATTTGATTCATGAACGAAGATAAAATGCCTTTGATCATTTGAAGGTGTATCAACAAAGAATGTGTCTAAGTTGTAATCACAAGGTTAAGCCACGAGCCTTTCAAGTTGGAGAATTAGCACTAAAGGAAAATCCACACAACTAGGCAGATCGAGAAAAGAAAGGGAAGTTTGAACCAAACTGGTTAGGTCCGTTTGTGGTCACAATAATATTTGGGTCAGAAGCCTATCAACTATCAACATAGGATGGGGATCAACTCGAAGAACCCATCAATAATGTGCATCTAAAGAAGTTTTATGTATGAAAAAGCAAAAAAATAAAAAATAGTGAAAAATTTGAAAAATTAAAAACAGTGAAAAATAAAAAAAATAAAAAACAATGAAAAAGAAGAAAAAATAAAAAACAGTGGAAAAGCAGAAAATACAAAAACAACGAAAATAGAGAAAAAAATCAAATGAGAAAAATTGCAACAAAAACAGATGGTGAAAACCTGGCAACATGCACATTTGTCAGCTAGCTCTTCCATCTATTAGTTCATGCATCCTTCTGCTTGCATTTCATTTCCCATCAGCATTGTCCATAGCCATAATAAGACTTTGTACATATGCAGGCATCACAACTGGTTTCTCACCATGGTTTGGATCATTGTGTACATCATAATAAATTTGTTTCTAGGCTTGGGGCACAATCCTGCACCTAGCTGGGGGCAAAATTTTCAATCATTTTGAGCTTCATTAAATAGGTAGAACAATAGGTAGACAACCCTTGTCAAGAGAAACTGAGACACATCCCACGTTGAACATGAGATCAAATTATCAACCATCAAACTATCACATGTTTAGTCTATGCACACCTCACACATATCAATGACTGATATCTTTTGACTAATAATTTTAGCACTTTAATCAATGATTGTTCAATTTTTATATCTTGATTTTCGCTATCATGATTTCTGAGTGACTCCAGGATGTCTCTGACTAGAGGAACAAGGAAGAAACATGATATTTTTCTTATCTACTATTTATGAGTTAATCATTAATATTTATAAATTTGTCTCAGGACATGATCATTGGAGTATCATTGAAGACATTTCTGATTTGCATATACCAATAGTTAATATTGCTTGTTTTATGCAAGAAACACTCAGGTCATCTTGGTTCAATTATATCTCGATGCTTGTGCTAACTTGCAATATCAAAATCTAGGAAAGTAGTGCTCAAGTCATCAT
This sequence comes from Cryptomeria japonica, assembly GCF_030272615.1. NCBI lineage: Eukaryota > Viridiplantae > Streptophyta > Pinopsida > Cupressales > Cupressaceae > Cryptomeria > Cryptomeria japonica. The sequence continues at coordinate 595,918,984 of NC_081409.1, forward strand.
GGTTTAATTATACCATCGATGTTTGTACTCACTTCCCACATTTAAAAAAATCTCAATGATGACATAGAGCAATAACCTAGTGACTGGTCCAATCGCAACATTGCATTTCATTTGCATTTAGCTTGCATTTCATTCTTGCATAGGATCACAAAATCTCATCTTCTCCAAGGCCAAATCTATCACATGAATCATCAATGTATCATCATAGGTGTATACATAATTAGATCAATGACTCATCTCTCTCCGGATGTTGACAACCTAAAGCGAATCTTATGCTACTCCTTCAAATGCGCCAACATCAACACATCTGAATATTCTTGCAATAGGATATCAAAAAAGTGTCAGTTCTTTATCCAATCAATCTTACCAATCGATCTCATCTAATCCATTTTATTATGTCTTATACAGGATGTATCTTTCCTGGAACCAGACGTTTGATCAAGTCTTATACCAGATATATTGTTCCTAAAACTAGACGCTTTGATCATCTTTGTCTTATACAGGAGGTGTCATTCCTGAAACTAGACTAGATCTCGATCTTATCAATCCAATCAAACTCTATCAATCATCACATCAAGAACCACATCATCATGATCGAAGAACTCGCACTTTCATCCATCAATGTTGCAGAAATACAATCATTTCTAATTGGGAATTCAATTTCACAAATATCCAAACACTCCAAAGGTCAATTATCTCAATTGATCTCCCGAGGGGGCATCATTGTACCGCAATTTATCAATCAATGTCTGGGGCATCTTATCAAACCAATATCACATCAACATCATCAAAATGAGATATCGCTTCAAAGAGAGGCAAAATGTATACACCTAAAAATGGTTTGAAGATAATTAATTAAATAAGCAATTGTTTAATTAATCCCCCTTCCCAATTTAATTGAACTCATTAGCAATTTGATTAAATTCCCCCATTCACCTCCTTATTAATAAATCTAAGGATTTATTCATTAAGTTCATCTCAATAGTCCCTTTTAATTAATTAATATAAATTGATTAATCTCCTCCCATTAAATTCATTTCTTCTAATCCCCCAATTAATTAAAATAAATCAATTTTTATGAGTTTGTTGAAAGTCAATTAGCCTTTTCCTATTATTTGAATTTTTAAATTCAAATTCCCCACATGCCTCGTAATTTCTAACCACCTAACCTAACCACCTCCTAACCTAACCCAGTTTAACTAACCCTAGGTTTAACTAACCCTATCTTATCTTGCACATCCTAACCTCCTTATCCTAACCTCCTATGGGGTGGATATTCTCCCCTTGAGACACATGGCACTTATGCCACATGTCTCCTCCCTTGGACACTTTCCTTCTCATGATCAAGGCTCCTCGACACTTGTCACCATAGAGATGACAAGTGTCCCTCCCTCCAACCTCTTCTCCAACCTCCTCCAATTTAACCCTTGATATCTTCAGACTCAATCTTGACTGTTGATTCCTGCCACCTCACCCCTGTCCTTGGAAATCCTATAGATATCCCCTACTTTGGAGCACAAAGGATCCCATCTCATTAGCATTTCATGCATTGTTACTATAGGCCCATGCCATCTCATATAATCTCAAGCATAGTTATTATAGGCATATCATTTCTAGCTTAAGCATTGTTATTATAGGCAATTGCATCTTAGATCTATCTTAATTTGATAATCTTCTAGCTTAATTGCATCTTCATTTAGCATAATTAATGCATATCATTAGCATAATTATCTTCTTGGATCAATATAGCATAATAAATCTCTCATCTAGCTTGCACATCATATCATTTTAAATCCTCCGTCTTGGTGTGGTCAAGTCACCGGGATTGCTCATCTAGATCTGAGAGAAAATCCACACTCGCATCTCTTAGGAGGCGATAGGTCACTTTGTCATGGTTTATCTTTCGTTTGATTATAATTTGTTAACCATGCTTGTAATGATCTATTGAGTGTTTGTGTTGCAGCTGCAGGTACCCTACTTCACACGCACAACAAATATCAATCATGTAAAGTAGCATTATCATTGCATTGCATCCATCTCATATCAATATGCATAGATAAAATCATAAAAGCACCATAAAATAAGGAAACATTTCATTGCACATGCATCACATAGTACATAAATACATCCATCATGTAAATACTGCATTATCATATAGAAGGAATACACCCATCATCTAGAATCTATAACCATATAGAAAGTAAAGCATACATCAAGGAAGTAGTTGCACATCATAATCATATAGTAAATACAATGCATCCATAATCTCATAGGTCATATAGAATGAATAGAATGGATTCCATATCATATCATCAAAAAGATCAATGCCCAAGGTATAATGATATCACAAAAACATTTGAGATACATCACAAATATACATCGTGGGAATCATCAATATCTCATCACAAAAAGGTCTGTACATAAATGGATCAATGTCCCATATCACTGTGACCACTAGGATGTGGAGCAAAACTTTGTCCTGATGCGACAGGTCTGGTAACACCAACTGATACCCCTGTACCTAGGTCCCCACCTGGGGGATCTCTCTGGAGTGGCTCTGTCACTCCTCGAATTTCAGACTGGATATGTCCTGATCTTCGACTCATCTTTGAAAATCCTAGAGGCCTCTGATTAGCAGGAACAACAGTGTAGTATAAGCACCTGTAATACTCAGCCTCCTAGATCTCCTGGCACATCATCTTCAGGGCAACCTTTCGTGAACTAGACCCTCTTGATATCTATACTTGTGCCTCTACCTATTGACACCTATCCATAGCTGCATCTCTCTATCATAAGAGAGGCCATCTTAGCCTCTACCTGGGCAATATGTGCCTGTGCCTGTACTTGTACCTGTAACTATGCTATATGGACCTCTAGCTGGGCTATTTGAGAGTCTCTCTCTGCCAGTCGACCCTCTAGCTGCTAAACCTAACCTTGTAGGTCACTAATATGAGCTTGCTGCTGATGAGATGACATCCTAATGAGGATCCGTCGTGGTGCCTCTTCCTGTGGCTGCTCAATTTGTCGTACCTCTGCCTGTGGCTGCTCAACATGAGGTACTCCTGCCTGTACCTGCTCAACCTGGGGAACCTCTTGCTCTGGGACTTGCTGCCCCTGGTCCACTAGACGTGATCTCCTCCATTTGACCACTCGGGTTACCCTATCTATAGGTAACTCTCTAGCATACCTAGAACTGTTGGCTCCTGGCGTGCCTGTTGACATTGCTCTGTTATCTTCCCCATCATCATATCCTCCATCTCCATCTCCACTACCATAATCTCCTACATATCTTCTATATCCATCTCTACCATCCCCTCCATCTCCGCCATCATCTCCACCACCACCTCCTCTTCCCCCACCATCCCTTGACCATCTCGGAGCTCTGCATCATGGCCTCTCATCGTCCTCATCAAAGGCTGGCTTTGGCTCATCAGGACAAGTCAATCTAGGAAACTTGTGTGCAGTAAAATAGGCAGCATACTCACCAGTCGTCCCACTATCTATGACACCTAGCAAATAGTTCCAATCCTGCAGCCCCAATGATAGGTACTCTGCGTACACCTACTCATATGAAATAGTGAGCCCCCAAGTAAACACATCAAGTCTCTTGTGCACATAGTGAGTTGTACCCCGTGGAATCCCCTAAACACATCAAGTCTCCTGCGTGCATAGTGAGTTGTACCCCGTGGAATCCCCTGTATCCTGCCATACTGTCTCAACACCCTCGTGCAAATGAATCACTCGATAACATAGGGTATAGATCCAATCAAGTACCTAGTTAAGAATACATAAGGCATCTCAACTACATCCTCTGGACATACCTCACAATCTTATAAGGTCTCCATATCACTATATCCAGGCCGTCTAGTGCTCATCACCAATACTCCAATTTGCCCAACTTTCACTGGAAAATAATACCTGGATATCCATGTGTGTAAGCCCTACCTATAGGTCTCTCTCTATCTGTCAATGGTCATGTGATGGGCAAATACTCCTAGTTCCATATCTGGAGAACAATCACCTGTGTTGATAATGTGATTGATCTCTGATACACTACTTGATGCAAATAAAAATATAGGTGGGCCAACATGCAAGATCCCCATGCGAATCGAGTCCCTCGTGTAACTTACTACTCAAGGAGATGACCCCATCGAATGGATAATCCCTTTGTCCTGTGATCAGGACAAAGGAAACCCCGACAAAACCAACAAGCACAGTAGGTAATGCGGCATAACCTAGATCTAACATCTCCTAATATGCAATGTCATATCCGTCAACCTCATCATTGTCAAAAACTCTGTGAAGTGCATCTATACCACCCTTCTTGCTGTGATTATAATATACCAATTCTCCCATCACGGGGATGCGCAGTATTTGGTATACATCCTCGAGTGTAACTATCATCTCATCGGTCAATAAGTGGAAGGTATTATGTTCACTATGCTAACACTCAACCAATGCTATTAGTATTCCCTAGTTAATCAAATGCCGAGGCATATCAAGGAGGAAAGATAAGCCACACCTATTGATGTGGTCTCGTTCTGCCTGGCTAAGGTGGGGTATCAACATCCACGTCTTCGGGAAGCACTCCCGAGACTGGAGGACACTAAAGGGCTCCTGCAATCAAATCATATCATTATATCAATATCTCGATTTATCTATCTATCAATATATGTTGCTCACTTAAGATTTCTATCAAATCTCATTGAAACTCTATCAATGACTGTCATCCATCATGAGGTCATTATCAATCCTATCTTATCTGGTACGCAAATTGAGATAATCAAAATTGATCGTCAATTTTCATCAATCAGGAGTATCTAATTTTATCATTTTGATACCTATCGTAAATAATCAAATCTATCTTACCCTATCGAAAATAAAAAAACAAATCAAATCAAAGTATCGATCGTCAAGGATCAAATCAACATGACAACATTAGTTGCTTTATTAGAAAATCGCGACGATTGGGGGGCAAGGGCGCAAAACTTTTATCTCATTTTTTTCGCGGTATCATTTTATTAGTCTTTTTTTCAGTAGTTTGGCCTTGTCGAGGTGGGTTGCCACCCTTGGTGGTTGAAGGGACCCGCAGTCGTGCCCCCTGGTTGCACCTGACGCTTGTGGTTGCACCCCTGGTATTCGTGGACCCTGCGGCAGCACCTGCGTTGGCCAAAGTGGTGCCCATGGTGGCTAGGTCAGCGATCATGGTGTCATTCGTAGTGCCCACGATGCCCATGGTGGTTCGCATGGTGGCATCATCAGCGGTGCCACATCACCATTTAAAATCAAAATATTTTTAAAAAAAATTTCAAAATTGAATTTTTGAAAATGCAAAAAAAAAACCAATTTTCATTATGGAAAACCCATCTCAAAAACGCAAAAAATTCAAAAACCCACATGATAAAAATGAATTCTAAATTGGCTAATTTCTTTCAAAAATAAACTAAAAATTGAACAAAGGTGGGTTTTCTCGGGGTATGTACTGGTGGACCGTAGGCTGTGGGACACGCATGTTGCCGAACTCGCTCAAATCTGTGCTAGTGATAGGGGATCGCCATTTTTCTCTAGAGAAAACTTTTCAACCAACTCAAATGCACAAATAAGGAGTGTTAAAAGTGAATTTCACTTTTTAAGCTCAAAGTGGGGCATTTAAGTGGGATTTTCATCTCTCTTATTTTTAATCATCTAATCAACATCAGCCTAGTAGGGAAACGTTTTCAAATTTCTTATCGGGAAATGGATCGAATTGAATTGGAAAATATCCAAAAATTGTAAAATCATTGAAAAATAAAAAAACATTATAAAATTTTAAAAAATTTGAGCAAAATTGAAAAATCGCGAAAAATAAAAATAAAAATGAAAAATTATCCGTTTCGTCTCCCGAGGGAGCATCCTCGTATCGAAATCTATCAATCACCGTCTAGGGCATCATATTGAATCATGTCCACATAAAATTAAAATTTATGATATGAAAGATCAAATCCGCATTGAATCATTATCACATTATCATCATCAAATCAAATTTTCTTTGAACCAATGTGTCGTCACACATCGTTTCAAAGAGGGGCAAAGTATTACACCTAAATATGGTATGAAGATAATTAATTAAATACACAATTATTTAATTAATCCCCCTTCCCAATTAATTAAAATTCACAAGTAATTTAATTAATTTCCCTATTCATCTACTTATAAATAAATCTAAAATGATTTATTTATATAGTTCATCATAATCCCCTTTTGATTAATTAATCCTCCCCCCATTTAAATCAATTCTTCTAATCCCATAATTAAGATTAACAAATCCAAGTTTGTTGAAATTAATTATCCATTTTCCTAAGTATTTGAATTTCTAAATTCAAATGAGCACATGGCTCCTAACTTCTAACCACCTAGCCTAACCACCCCCTAACCTAATCCATTCTATCTAATCCCGAGTTTAACTAACCCTTTCCTATCTTGCACATCCTAACCTCTTTTATTCTAACCTCCTTTGGGTTGGATATCCCCTCCTTGAGACACATGACACTTTGGCCACATGTCTTCTTCCGTGGACACTTGCCCTTTGATGAGAAAGGTTCCTTGACACTTGTCACCATAGAGATGATGTGTCCCTTCCTCCAACCTCTTCTCCAACTTCCTCAATCCTATCCCTTGATATCTTCCGATCAAATCAAGACTGTCGATTCCTACCACCTCATCTTTGGCCTTGGAAATCCTATATATACCCCTTATTTTGGAGCAATAAAGATCCCTTGCATTCATAGTTTTTGCATACTTACTATAGGCATTTTACATCTTGATCATCTAGCAATAATTGTTAATTAGATTAATAATAGTCTATTTTCATGTTAATCTAGTTTCATTTTATCAATCAAGTAGCTTGAATGAGTCATTTTAGCTAAATCATGCACCAATTAATCATCCTAGCCTCATACATTTGCATTATCATGATCATATAGCTACTCAACTTTTAAGTTGCCACATTGGAGGTCATTGCTTGTTGAGAGCTGACAAATCCAACACCTTCAAGGTCCTCAAAAATAGAGGAATATGAGACATCTCAAAGGAGCTTTTGGTTTTCTTTAATTTATCTTTCAATTTTCTTCAAAATTTCATTTATATTGTCTCATTAATTTTGCATATTTATTACAATTGACCCTAATTTCAGCAGCACAACGAGGAATTTTTTGAAAGTTCTAGCCTCTCCAATTATAGAAGTTCCCATCAATATAGTATCGACAATGAACTGTTGATGCAAACAGATTGTTGTGTCAGATGAGGGGTGGAGCCCTTTTAAACAACCATCTCTTACCAACTTTTGCAAGTACCTTCCAAGACTTTCCTCCATTATAGTGAAGAGGCCTTGGGATATGGGGTCCCCATGTCTTATTCCCCTAGAGGACTGGAAAAAATGAGAGGGTGAACCATTAACAATAATAGAAGTGTTGGTCATAGAAATCAATTCCCATATAAGATCCAGAACCTTATTTCCAAAACCAAAAGCCATCAAGACCTTGAGAAGAATATTCCAGTCCGTTCTATCATAAGCTTTCGAAAAATCCAACTTCAACAAAAAACCTCGTCTCTTAGATTCAACAAGAGTGAATATTTTCATGCACAATAACAATTGGATCTAAGATTTGTATCCCCAAAACAAACCTAGTCTACTGGGAGGATATGAGAAGAGGAAGAACGGTCAACAATCTGGATGTGAGCACTTTGGAAATGATCTTATAAAAAGAATTGTAGAGACTAATAGGATGAAAAGCATCAAAAGAATCAACACCAGGAGTTTTAAATATAAGAAAAATGAATCTAGTATTAATCTCTTTTAAAATTCTTCTAGCTCCAAAAAACCCCTTCACTGCATTACAAACGTCTTTAGCAACAATGTCCCAAAAGTTGTGAAAAAAGAATATTGGGAAGCCATCAAGACTAGGAGCCTTATTGCCTTCAAAAGAGAAAATAACTTTTTTAATTTCTTGACTAGAAGGAATAGATGACAACATTTTGTTATGCTCTTCATTAAGATTGCAAGGAATAACATCAATAAGACATTGTGGAGCCTCAGGTCTCAGTCTCATGTCACTAGATAAAAGCTCACTGAAATATTAGACCACTTCACAACTAACATCTTCCTCAGATTCAAACTTGCTACCATTTTTGAAAATGTGGTTGATTCTATTGGATGTCCTATGTTTCATTGTAGAATGGTGGAAGAATTTGGTATTTCTATCACTAGAAGCAAGTCAGGTATCTCTTGACCTTTTCTTCCAAAATTCCTCCTCAGAGATAATGTCATGGTATTTAGACAATATATCATTTTCTTTTGCTAGGTAGCCATTCTTATAACCTTCCTCTTAGTTTTTATCTTGGATTTATTTCAACTCCAACTGAATACCAGTCTTGTTAACAAATATATTCCCAAAGAACTCCTTGTTCCAATTTCTGATGTTCTTCTTGACCTTTCCCATCTTTTTCACAACTCTATACATGGCAGTACCATTAACACCAATATTCCACCACTGTTTGATTTTATGATGAAGAGAAGGATGAGAAAGCCACATTTTCTCAAATCTAAACAGGAAATTCCTTTTCGTTGAAAAAGAGTCAGCAACAAAACTAATAGGATAATGATCAAAGCCAATTCTTGAAAGCGCATAAAGAGAACACAAATAATTACACAACCAATTGTTAGAGACCAAGGCATGATAATGTTTGACCTATATAAGGTCATTGCCAACTCTTCGATTCGTCTAGGTGAAGGAGGCGCCTTTAAGGTCCATATCAATCAGACCATGATTATTTATAAACTCTATAAGATCCAATTTCTATCCAACTGCACTTGGGATCCACCAAATTTTTATAAATCATTGATCAGGGTATTGAAATCATTTATAACAATCCAAGCATCATTCGATAATTTTTCCCTAAATTCAACCAGAGACTTGCATAATTTTCTTCTAGCTGATTTACTATTTGGGGCATAAATGTTTGAAAGGATCCAACTAAAATGATATCTAATATGGTGAAATTTAGTAGCAACATGATTAGAATCTTCCCAAACAAAGGTTCCACTAATAATATTAAGATTCCAAAACGAGTCAATTCCTCCAGAAGCTCCTTCAGAACTATTACCATGAACACCATTAGAGGTAAATAGCTTCAAATTTTCCATTCTATCCTTTGGCATTTTTTATTCTTGAACTAAGATAATATCTGATTTATGATCTCTGATAAGATTACACAAACTTTCTTGTTTTTTGAGAGCTATTTAGCCCTCGCATATTCCAAGACATTATATTCTTTGCTTACTAGGGGTTAGATTCATACAAATCTCAAGGATAGTTTGTTGTATCCCATCTACAATATCTTGTTTGCTATCTTTCTCTTTGTGCCATCTTGAAGATCCCATCCCAACACTTCCTCTCAGTCCCACATCAACTCTTGTTCTGTTTCTAGTAGTCATTCCAGGCGCTGGCTTTTTCTTGGAACTTTTATTCTTGATGACTAGTAAACCCACTGCCCCCCTCATAATCTGTTTCTTCTACACTCAAATTCTCCTTTCTTGAATCGTAATTTCTCTCTTTGGAATTTATATCTATTACATTTTCCAGTATTAGACTTTGGCTTTTCTCCTCTGATGTGTGTTGGGAAGCATTCCCCATACACTCCAAGCAATTAGGGGGGTATGTAGATTTAACACAACTAACATATTCATTTGAGTGAGAAGACATCTTCTCATTCAAGCTATTCAATGCATCCTATGAGGATGGGATGGGAGAGTCAAGGATCTCGTCATGATAATTTTATTTATTCTATTATCTTTTTTTCTAGCAGAGCTAGGGCCATTGTCTACATTCTAAGTTGGATCTTTAGCATTCTCTTCTCCTTTTTCACCAGGAGTCACTTCTAGTTCTTTTTCTTCAAGTTGGGAAATTCTATCTGCCTCCTTTGGGTTCCCTCCACCCTCCAGGTTAGAACTATTTCCATCCCTCACTTCTTTAGTACCATAAGTCTCCTTAGGATTATTTCCTTTTGGATGATTCCTCTTAGCTTTTTGGACTTTTTTTGCCTTGCCTTTTGATTTCACAACATTGTTCAGATAGTTTTTTGCTTAATGACCCAATTTTTTACAGAGGAAAAAAACAAAGGGAAGGGTCTCAAACTTAATCGGTTGAACCCATTTCCCTAGCTTAGAGAAGATCTCAATTGAAGAAGGAAGATCGATGGATTGAGCTACACTTACATAGATCCTAGCAAAAAATAACCTCTTTCTAGCTGCGATCATTTGGTCTATTGATAATAACTCCCCAAAAGAGCTCTCAATTCCTCTAAACACATCCTCATTCACAAACTACATAGGGATCCCAAGAAGCCTGACCCAGACCGAAACAACCTCATAGAAGTTTCCAGATTCAATGCAATTTGGAGTCCATTTCTTTAAATCCAACAATGACTTGCTTATAACCCAAGGCCCACAAAAGTGAACAACAACAATGTCCTCTTCACATGAAAAGGAGAAGGAGAAGAAACCCTTAGGTAGGGCCACTACCTCCACTTGCCCTTTGAAATGCCATTTCTTTCTCACAAACTCTCTAATAGTTTTGATATCAGGCCTTGGGCCCATAAACTCTTCAACCAAAGATAAAGCCATAAAAGAGATGTTATGGTCAATAACCGAATCAAGGACCGAGATTGAAACACAACTGCTACTGGGATCTGAGGAAACCATAATAGGGGGAAAAGAGGATTTACCATTTTGTTTAACTCCAAAGAGAGAAACCCAAGGTAATTGACCCGCAGTCTCTTTCCCACCCAAATTCAAATTTAAGTTTTGAGTTTTCTTTCCAGAGACAAAAAATCTACCACTGGGCCCCAAGGTAGGACCATCTTGAGCTTTGTTACTAGGGCCCCCACCAAAACACAAATCCCCTTGGGGAGGGGGTATACAATTGTTGAAAGTCAAATCCTTACCTAGGTCCACTTGAGGCCTTGAATCATGAGAGCCTACAAAATAGCTCTTCGTTCTAGCATCCATGACAATTCCAGCAAAGGGTGGAAAACCAGATGTGTTTCTTGGATCATTCCTACCATCCCCATTACCTTCAACACCTCCATCCTTTTTCAAACAACTACCATCACCAAATTCTAGCCAGTTTGATGACGTTGTTGGTGTTATCCTTAGTGAATAAATATGACTTACCCTCATACCTATAAGTGTTGGAATGAGACATACACATAGGTTTTGCATGAGAAAACACACTAATATTCACCAATCATTATTTTGCACACAATGTAGCAATACTTGAGAAGGCAAAATCACTAAAATATTATTGTTCAAAGGTGTCTTTACAATATTATAAGTTTATTCAAATGACTGATTTTATCTTAAAAAAGAAAGATTACATCTGCTTCAACCTCTAACATTGATTTTTGAGTGACAATACAATATTTCTTGGCTAGAGATAACCTTTTTTAGAGTAAAATATACATTAGAAAAATGAAAGAACTAACTAAACTAATAGGAACTATCTTTTGTGCTAAAATAGATTCCTAAAGTTTTGGAATATGAGAAATAACTAATGAAAGACATGTGGCATGATTTAACTTGATCAATTCTTACCTCTAGGAACTATAAATTGTCTTTATTTTTACTAGAATTCTAGAGCTACTCTTGTGTGGCATATAACATGTTGAAGGTTAATATTTTCCTTGCTCAAAATATTACTTGCTAGCTCCTATATTAGCTCCCCACTTGCCGAGATTTGTGGGAAATTTGGTAAAAGTCTTCAACAACTTTCCAACTCATCCACTTTCCTCCAAGATGTCCTCTAATTATTTAGCTAATACATAAATCTCTTCAAACTATCATAAATGTCCTCTACTTGGCCATTATTTCCTTCCATGATGATAAGGCATGTGATTTCTAACCCTTCACAACTATCCAAACTCTTAAGAGGCATAGGAAAAGTATTCTTAAAATGCATTTTCAAACTACCTCTACCATATACACCTCTTAGATTGTATTTTTTTTATTCATTCCATATTATATCTACTCCTATAAGGATCACACTATGATAATTTATATGTCTTTACTATACTCTTAAATATTGTCACTCTTGACATTCCATGGCATAGTCATTAGATCCCTATTTACTATTCTATCATAGCAAACCTTCTTCATCATTCCTTAACAATCCACTACTTGTACATAGATTCTCAAGGATCCTTTGATCATGAAAAAAGTGGACTTTAACATTGTTGAAACTTCTAGGAAGGCCTCTTGTCACTTGTTTGTTCACCCTCTATGAGCTAATTTGTATTTAGTGCCTTATGTATATTCATATGACTATCACAAGCTTTTCTCCGTACATCCATTCTTTATTAGACTATTATCTTTTCACTTACTTGTTAAGACTATCATTTTTACATGCTCTTGCCACCTAATTGTTCTTAAATTTAACATGAAATCTTCTTTATCACTCCTCGTGACTATTTTATCTTATGAAATTTTGCCTCTTAGAACCCACTATGTGTTGGTATTTTGTCTCAAATATATACCAACTTCATAATCTATCCTTGGTGATCTTTTAATATAGGCTTATATGTGTTGAAAATTACCACATCTTTATCTATTTTCTTCTATGAACACTTAATTAACATCAATGCATGTGGCACTAACAAAAAAATTGCATATATTTACCTAGTAGCATAATTTATTGATTTATTAGATATATACCAACCATGCTTTGTATCATAGAAATTGTGAGTTTTTTCCTCATGACTATTAGCTCTATGTCAACACTATCTCACCATAATTCTCAATTCCTTTATAATTGTGATAGACTCTTTTAGAGTTACATATGACCCTTTATTCCACTAGTCTTGTCACACCTTAAATCCAGTTGCTTCATCATAGAAAAGCTGAAAAATAGAAGCCATCTTCACTTATGACTATCTTCTTATTCATTTTCCTTGACTTGTAAATTTCTCATAAACCCCGCCTTAACTAGGTTTGTGCTTTCTAACATGTCTTGACCTACTTATACCTCTTTGAGTCCTTAACATCTCATCATAGCCTTCACTTAAATGCATTTCAATGTCTATGAATGTCATGGGCATATAATATTCATCTATTCTATATCATTTATTTCCAATCTTCTTTATTTTAGAGTGTTAAAAAGGATTGTCATGGATGTCACTCACATTTGGTCATGGTATGTTACCTCTTATGTACTAATCATACATTGAAGACTGTCTCATCGATAAATTTTTTCTTATACTTCTATCCATTGTATATCCTAGCATGATGCTACCATGAGAGCTCTTAAAAATCATAATGCCTTGCTTAGTATTTGACCATGCCCTTTACTATGTTGTTTATTTGACTTACTTCCAATGTACATAATGTTGGAATTTTTATATGACTTTATATAGAGATTAAGAACACTTCATTGTCATGGTGGCATTGCCACTACCACTAAGAAGGTCATTTGATCTATCCTTTATAGCTTGCCAAGATTTTTCACCATTAAAGGAATTTGATTAGATATTTAACATAACACTCATAATTTATGCCTTTACATTATTTTACCTTGCATTATTCACTGTATCTTCCCCTTATCCTTAATATTGAGTACTTTTACCTCTTAGAAACATGAAATATGTATATACACCATTAAATGACACTTTGACTGTCTACTTTATTTAATATCATCTTGTTGACTCTATTTTTGTCTCTTGGCAATATATTAATGTTAACTATCTTATCATGTTAATCATGGACTATAGTTCATTTTCCTTCAATTATATTGATTCCAATGCTTTCCATGTGATTATCCAAACAAGTTTGATTGTCACTATATCATTGTCCTTTCTATTATCCACCTTGCTAGGTTACATTGATATGATTATACTTGTTATATTTTGTATGGGCCATCCTCTCTACCACAATGATAGTTTATTCCCTTTGGTTTGTGTTCACTCGTAGTGCTCTCACCAAGACTAGTCCTCTGTGCAAAATATTTTCCTCTATATATTATAATGATACGTGCACTCTTTGGGAAAAAAGATAGGGTTTGTGTCTAATATGATGACCTTCAAATATTATCACATAAGGGCCTATCTATTATGTTATCTTTGTCACCCTAATAGCACCCACAACTATCCTGCATGCTATCACCTTCCATCATGGATTTCACTTGACCTATCATGATTTTTTTCATGGTCATACCTTCTTATACAATATTGTAGTTACCCTCAAGAATCAATGAATTCTTCATGGCCCCTATCCATAACACATGGAGTCTTACCGGCCCTTTGAAAGCCTCCATTGTATTCTTTGTTTGATATTTCTTTTATCTCCTCATGGGATATTAAACTATTTTCTTATGGATTGTCCTAGTTCACATCTTTGAGTGACATAACCCCTCTATCTCTTTGAAGGTTAGGATTGTTAAGAGTGTGTTTCTCCCATTAGGACACTCCATATAAATTGAGAATTGTCCTTTCCCACTAACTTCCTTGAGCCTTTTAGTTATGCTTGTCTTGAATGTTGTATTCATATTATTTATTTTCAAGAGATGTCTTGGTATTAGTTTTTCAAAAATAAGGTATGGCAAACCTTTCAAACTCTTTTCATATCTTACAACATGCCCATTTATAATTATTTAACTGAAATCTTCAAGTTTTGTTTATTTTGTCTATCAATGCATGCTACTACCTTCAAAAGAAATGTCATCACCATATTTGTATTATTAATGAGATTTGCATAAACAAAAAGTTCAAGAGTTCCTAGATCCTTGTACATTAAATATTCCATGTTGTATCTTCAAGCTATTATGCTTTAACATAAGCTTCTTTTCACTAGATTATCACCATCATTTGATGCTTGTAGTACTATATTTTTCATATCATCTCAACTGTCTTCTAATCTTGTTGGTAATAAATGCCACTCTCTTTGAATAATATTTTGTTTCCACAACGAGCTCTGTTACTAAACTATACATAATTCATTTGATAGATACACTTCTAGGTGTACATAGTAGTGTTTCTTAATCACTTTTAACCTTGCCTTAATTTATCTTATCACATGTAAAAATAAGATCACACCATTGAAAACATAACTAACTACCACAAATGCTCAACCAAACTTGTAGATCCAAGTTTTGTGTATGCCTTTTGAAGGCTCTCAATGCTACTAATATGGATTTAACAACACAAGACACATTTCAAGGCATAGATGGTAGAAAATGGGTAAACCTTGCATTATGGGTGAAAGTATGAATTCTTGCAACCCTTTTGATGCCAAAATACATGTCAAATCTCTATAAAATCTCAAAACCTTTGTTTTTCATCTGCAACGTGCTTTTGTGAGTGCAACAAGGCAACCAAGTGTAGAAATGTATTTTCTACATCATGAATGAAAAGAGACTTCTTCAATGCTGAGACAACTGAAAGCCCTAAACTTTCTCGAGCTACATGCCCTAAACTGAAAAAAAAAGTCCAAAACGTGAAAGCCAATAAGTAAACTTAACAAAATAAAATTTCTTAACAAAATCCTTTTTTTTTTTTTTTTTTTTTAATATGACTTTTACAATTTTTTTGAAAATAATTTAAAACCTTTAAAACTCTCTAAATGACATAGGTTTGTCTATAAGGAAAAACATATTAAAAGGAGCAAAAAGGAAGGTAGAATTATAATTTATGAGAATAATGAGAAAGCTTGATGGATATGAATGAAGGGACAATGGAGCCATATCCTATATTCTAGACTTATAATTGTTGATAAATTGTAATTAGATATGTCAATTAGTTAAGGAAAATAATATTTTGAGGTGATGATAAGATTTTGCATTTACCTTTGGGGACTATAATAAATGAGTTACCTTTATAGGAGATGTATTAAATGAAGAGAATTGAGAGATAAATGATAGCATATTTATATGAACACATGTGCTAGTAGGATCCCTTGAAGTAATGTTGATCAATAACCCAAAACAAAATGATAAATTTTAGTAGCTATTGGAGAGTTAGCCAATTATACAAAGGATATTATAGAAACTTGTGTATTAGATGAACTATAGAAAAGAAGAAGAAATGTATTGTGCTTAAGATTTTTTTAATTTTAATAATTAGCAACACTGCAAAGAAGGATGTGATACTACTAGAGAATAGTAGGAGAGGATACTAAATAAAGAGGGTAATATCATAAATCAAATTATATAGATATATAAACTTTTTAAATTTATCAAGTATCAAGAATAGATGAAAACAAAATTCAAAAGGGAAGAAATGAGGTCAAAATACCCAAACAACACCTTGGTTCTTGGTGTGACAACATGGTGGCACACACATTAACCTAATATGTTAGTATGCGGTAAATGATCTTCTTATTTATCATTTTGGTGACTTTGTCAGCCACATTTGCAACCCCCTCCCCCCAAATCAATTAACAGGGGAGTGTAGGGAAGCAAAGGCTCTCTTGAAGGGCTTAGGGGCTCATCCCCCCAACAAGTGCCTAGGGGAAAAACCCATAGTAGGGTTCTAGGGGATACTAGGGGCAACATGCCCAAAAGCAAAAACTGACCATTATTTAATAAAAGAGTGGGATATTATTTTGGTATTTAAACTAACCTTTATAAAATGTCAAAAGGGGATTGATAAATAAGTGGTTGTGTAATGTGAAAAAATATTAGATTGTAATTTGTTCTTTGTTGGATGATAAAAGAAAAGTTGATGATCATTTCTTTGTAGATGTAGCCCATATTGGGCGAACCATGTTAAATTTGCAGGTGTTATTGTGGATTGTTGTTTTTTCCATTTATCCTATATTATATTTAATTTCATTTATTGTTCTCGTCTTCCAAAACCCTAACAAATGGCATTAGAGAAGTTTATTTTAGTCATTTAGTAGGAGATTTTATATTTAAGTGGAATAAATGGTAGAAGGAAACAAATTTAAGGTTGAAAATTTCAATGACCAAAATTATCAGCTATGGTAGATGCAAAAGGAAGATCATCCACATCAGAAGGATCTTTTCTTACCATTAGGTGGAAAAACAAATAAGTCGATGAATATGACATATCCAAAATGAGAGGTTATTAATAGAAAGACACTAGGAACAATATGGTTGTATCTGACAACAACAATAGCTTTTAATATATTAAAATCAACAACGACAGTGGACTTAATATAAAAATAAGATAAAATGTATGAAAAATCCCCATCTTCCAACAAGGTATTTCTTATGAAACATTTATTTTATATGAAGATGTCAAAAGAAATAAACATAATAACAAGATTAAAACATTAAAAAGAAAGAATCTCTGCTCTGCCTAATATGAAATATACGAAGGTGAAAACAAAAATTGGCCTCAAACCCGAACTTCAGAGTGAACAAAGGCATTCAAAAATCATAGCAAGGGGGGAATCAAAAAATCAAGGTTTATGGGGTACTGTACATCTGTAGCTCCCACAATGCGCAACTGAGCCAAATAGAATCCAAATTGGTGTGACCAAACCCTCTCAAAATGGATCCAATCATCATCGTCGTCAATGGGTGTTCAATAAGGGAGCCTAGATAGATGTATGCAGGGCTCCACAAAACACTCAATAGCAAAAGAAGAATACTCTCCCGTAGCAGCCACAATTGAATTGACAACACGTCATCTCAAAAAGGATTAAGAAATGTGAAATAGGACAATTCAATCAACCCCCAGTACCACACTTCAATCAAAAAAGGGGTTTTATTCATCTGAACAAAGACATTGGTGGCCCTAATATTAGGGTAAGAGCAACAGCTCATCCTAGCGGATTCAATAAATTCCAACCACTCAACCAAAATGGGGGCAATCATAGAGTGGAGAGAAAAATCCCACAAGATCACAACAAGAATAACATGGATAAATCCAAGAATATATCTAATCCACAAGAAAATCCCAAGCCCAATACTCCTGAGCAATCCAAGAGCCACATAAATAGCAGGGGTGCCAAAAATAAACTACACCAGAAAGGGGATTCCAAGGCTTTTATTATCTGGAACAAAATCATGAACCCTCACTGGAGCTAATTTCAAAATTTTGGGGTATTCATGAAATGGATAGGCTAGGGACAAGATATTCAAGATATAGTGAATTGGTGGGAGAAAGCATACGCAAATCAGGTAAGTATTTCCATCCCCCCCAATGATTTCCTATTCAGTATTTTCTATAGTGAAACTCTGAGGAAAGAATTGTTAAATGGATACCCGATCATTTATAAAGGTTTCAATTTTAAGTTCATCGAATGGCAAATAAATTCTGACTCATTAGCCTACAAAGGTAGTAGTAACCCTAGATAGAGCTGCATAACATATTTACTAGTATAACTATTGCATTTTGTTTCCATTGTAGAAATTGGCAATACATTTGGTTCTTTTATCAGGCTAGATGCAATTTTGTCTAGGTCCATTGAAGTAAAACTGCTAGTTGATATGGACATCAACAAGTAAATCCTTGAGCCTTCAGAACTTATAACCTCTTAGGAGGCATATTACATTAAAGCTAAATTTCATAAGAGTTCGATGCCTATAAATGGACTAACTCATTTGACAAAAATGAGCTCAATATCCATTAATTCCCCTAGTCTTGACAAGAGCATTGATTTTACTTTCAATCAGGAGGTAGGGGGTTTAATATAAAATATGTTAAACCTGTAGAAAATTTGGTTAGTTATGAAAATGCAATAAGGGAAAATAGTCCTATGTTACCTCTACTAGAGGAGACCACAAAGAGTCCTAAAACAAATCGGATTAATGCTCCACCACAACCTAGATTGAATGAGGAGTAGGCAAAGGTAGCTTTGGAGACCTAGGAAGTAGAATAGATTCACACTTTGGAGGAGGGAGAGATTAAAGATAGAAAGGAAGGTCAAAACCCCATATAAGTAGCTTATATTATGATAGGATTCAACCAGTTATCAGAAGAGGAAGATGAGACAGATGAGGAGGACACTCCTGAAGTTGCTAATTAAAAAAGGAGATTAATTGAAGCTATTTTGAAAATGAAAGAATAGGAAATGAGGGAGGTGGAGAATACTTCTCCCTCTCCAAGAGTGGAGCAAGAAGGTGTTAATGGAGTCATATTGGGATTGGAACAAGATTGTCCTAATAAGGAATCCCTAGACTATGGAAAGGTTGCCAAGAGAAGGGGGAGGAAATCCTTGAATGAGCTTAGAGCATTGGCCGAGGTAGTAGAAGATCAGGTTAAAATCATAGAGTTATTTCAAGTAGGGAAGGGGAATAGCCTTCCCATAGAGAAATGAGAGTTATATCTTGGAATCTTAGGGGCCTTAATACTTCTAACAAACAGTGTTTGCTAAAATGCTATCTTACAACTTTTGAAGCAAAAATTATTTTGCTTTAGGAAATTAAGTTGAGAGAATCTGATTGGGATTTACTTAGGCAAAAACTTGGAATATGGAAAGATGCCCCTATTAATGTTAATGGAGCATCTGGGGGGCTTGAAGTATTATGGGATCCCAGAAAGACCAGATTTGAAGAAGTAATTCAAAGACCTCACTGATAGGGCAATTGGGTCAGAAGTGTCAAGAACTCCTTGAGCTTTTTCCTCATAAACATTAATGGTCCTATAAGCACAATGGGCACGAGAGAAGTATGGAATGAGATAGATGACTTTCTATCTTTAAATGATGACAAAACTTATTTTTTAGGAGGGGATTTTAATGTTATTTTAGATTTGATAGAAAAATGGGATGGGAATCAAGTAGAGCCATTAGCCCAAAGAGAATTCAAATTATGGATAAAAAACAATAACTTGATGGATGTGAAGATTATTAATGGTAGATACACTTGGAACAATTAAAGACCTAGGAATGAATTTATAGCTCAGAAACTAGACATGTTCTTATTTAAGGGAGACCTGGTTAACTTCAACAACTCCTTTAGTTCATCGATTCTTTCATTTTTCAGGTTCATACCACTTCCCAATCTCCCTGTTGATAGAAGAGGATACCAGGCCAAAAAGATGCATTTTCAAAATTTAAAGGATGTGGCTTCAGGAACCAAGTTTTCTAGGCCTAGTAGAGAAATGGTAGAATGATTATAGGTTTCAAAGTATTTTATTTCATAACTAAACTAAAAAGGGTAAAACAAAAAATACTGAACTGGAACAGGGAACACATAAAAAATATATTTCATGAAAAAGATAACTTAGATACATAAATAAATCATTTGAATGAGGAGATTATTAGGAGTGGTATGGACAATAGTAATTATTATAAGGAGAAAAAATTGATGCACAAGTATCGAGATATTCTCACTAAAGAAGAAATATTTTGGAAATAAAATTCTAGAGAACATTGGCTTAGTGATGGAGATAAAAATACTAAGTTCTTCCATAATAGTACCAAGATTAGAAGAAATTTAAATAAAATCCTTAGAATTAGAGCAATAGGGGGTAATTTGGTCGAAGACCCTAAAAAAATTTCAAGGGAACTAGTGTCATATTTTTCAAAATATTTTGAATAGCTGGGAATATTCATATCTAGAGTCACAAAAATAGCTATTAACAAACATCCCCAGAATAATCTCAGAGGACAAAAATAAGATGCTTGCAAGAAAATTTACTTTAGAAGAGGTTAAAACAACATTGTTTCAACTCCATCTTGAGAAATCCCTAGGACCGAATGGATTCCCCGTTGGTTTCTTTTAGCAGCGTTGGTCCTTCATGGGAATAGATATTTGAGATGTAATAGAGAACGTGAGGAACTCAGGAAGCATTCTAAATGAAATCAATAATAAATTTATAGCATTGATACCAAAAAAAGAAAATGCTAAGGAAATGGATGACTTTCATCCTATTTCTCTATGTAACATGATTTACAAAGTGCTGTCCAAATATTTAGCTAACAGAATTAAATGCATCATCGCATCTACCATTTTAGAGGAGCAGACAGGGTTTGTTCCAAGGAGATCCAACCTAGATGGAGTTATCATTGCTCAAGAAGAAATACATTCAGTACAAAAGAACACGGATCCTAGCATGTTGATCAAACTGAACATAAAAAAGCATATGATAAGGTAGATTGGAGATTTATGTGTAAATTCCTGCAAGCATTTGGCTTTGCCAAGCAATCTGTAAAATTAATCTTTAGTTGTATATCTATCCCTAGAATGTCTTTACTAGCTAATGGATCTCTCAAAGGATACTTTAGTATATCTAGAGGGTTGAGACAGGGAGATCCTTTACCTCCTTTTCATTTTATTATAATGACATAAGCCTTTGGTAGGTCATTAAATACTATGCACTCACTGGGAAGTATTAGAGGGGTCAAGATGATAGAAGGAATAGATAACATAACTCATCAATAATTTGCTAATGATACAACACTCTTTGGAGTTAGCAGTATAGCTGAGGCTAGAAATTTCAAAACCTTACTACAAAAATATTCCAAACCCTCAGGTCAAACTGATAATGTGAATAAGTCGGAAATATTCTTTCTAAACACTAAAGAAAAAGATGAGAAGGATATTTGTAACATTCTAGGATATAGAAAAGGAACATTTCCGAGAAGATATCTTGGGCTTCCTTTGGATAAAGGGATTAGGGTAATTAAACTTTGGGATTCTGTTAAATCTAAAATTGAACTTAAGATAGGGTCTTGCAAAGGTAAGTGTCTATCCAATGTTAGTAGAACCACTCTGATTAAATCAGTATTATCAGCTATCCCCATTTATCAACTGTGTTTCCTTCCTTAAACCCAAGGAGTAAAAGAAAAGATAGACAGATTATTGAGAAGATTCTTTTGGCAAGGTCCTGCAGTAGATAAGAAATTGGCTACTATTAGTCGAGACCGAATTTGTAGGCCTAGAGATTTTGGGGGATCCAGGCTTAAGAATCTAAGTTGGTAGAGTTTAGATTTAGGTGCAAAATTAGTCTGGCATATGTATGAAGATCCTAGTAAAAAGTGGGTTAAAATTTTACAAAAGAAATATCTAACAAGTTCAGATCCTAGCATCATCTTTAGATCTCAGAACCCTCCAAAAGGATCTAGGGTTTGGAACTTTATGTTAGAATGCAGATAGCTTATTTAGAACAAAATCACATGGGATGTGGCTGCAAATAGTAAAGTTAAATTCTGGAGTGACTCATGGGGAGGATACCCCACTTTAGAGAGTGCTCACATTAGTCCTAGAATTAAGGAAGTGCTTAGCAACACTTGTGGCTTGTATTTAAAAGATAACATAAGTATCCCAAGTGGTGATCTAGCCCTAAGTTGGGAGTGGAAAAGTGTTAATAATACACCCCTTTCAGAAGTTGAAAAAAGAGAATTTAGGGAGTCTTTGGAAGATAGGCATATCACCATAAGAAGTGGGGAAGATAGACTTGTATGGGTAAGATCTAATATAGGAACCTACAAGGCCAAAGTAGGTTATGCGGAAATAGTTAAGTCATTTAATTAAAATAAGATATATCTATCCATACACCTATGTTGGGATAAGGTATGTTTGCCAAAAGCTGGCATGTTCCTCTAGGAAGCCCTGCAAAATAAAATCTTGATGGCAGAATGGTTTTAGAAAATTGGCTTTGCATGACCATCTAGGTGTGCCCTATGTGAATCAAATGAGGTAATTGTGAATCGACTTTTGATGAGTTGTCCATATTCCTTATAATGTTGGGAATTATTGTTCAATAAATTGCAATGGAGTTCAACATTTTCAAATAGCCTAGTGACCAACATGAAAAGATGGGCCTTGCTTAATAGGAAGAGTTTATACAAAGACCTATGGAAACTAACTCCCTCGATTGTAGTTTGGGAGTTATGGAAAGAAATAATTAGGAGAATCTTCCATGATAAGAAAATGGAGCCTAAGAAACTATGTAATAAAATAGAAGCAGTGATAGTTGAAACAACTAATAACAAACTCAAGAATGGTAATCTTAAGAATTGTTCCTTTTCAGTTTGGGATAGCGAAATGAGGAAGAACTGGTTTGGATTAATAACCCCACCACATTATATGATGGATGGGTTGACAACCAGTAGTATGAGATAATAATGTAAATGGTCTAAACCGAATTATGGGTGGTTCAAACTCAACTTTAATGGAGCTTCTCGAGGAAACCCAAGCACAACTAGCATTGGATGCATAATCCACCACTGGGATGGATCCACATGTACCACATTAGCCAAACGTATTGGCAAAACAACTAATAATATAGCAGAATTGGAGGCCCTTGTAGAGGGCCTCATCCTTAGTAAAGCTTTAGCGATCAAGAAATTGGCTATTGAAGGGGATTCCCAAATTGTAATTAATTTTATCATAACTAAAAATACTCCAAATTGGAAACTAAATTCTGTATTAGAGATGGCTAATAAACTAATTAATCTCTTTAAAGAAACAACTATTAACCATATATATATATAGAGAAATACCGAGGCTGATAAATTGGCTAACCTAGGTACAGATGGACATTTTATTGAAAAAATTGGGGGGTAACTTTTATTAGATCTTAGGTGTGGTTATTGCATCTCAACACTTTGCTTTATCATTATCATTGGGAGCTTGATGTGGTTCATGAACTATAAGAAATCCCTTGTAATTATTACTATATCAAGTCTCAAGCTAGATTAATGGGCCCGTAATACCTTTTTGAGATGTGTATCATGATTATTACTTGAAATCAACTAAAGACTTTAATTAGAATTAAGTATTGAGGCATTGACACACATAATAAATTGTGTGATCTTTAAGAGCTACTTGTAATGATGTCTCTTCAGAAAACTCTAGAGGTACCTTCATCTTAAATTTCAAACATTGTGTCAGGTTTTTTCAGTTTAAGCAAAATGGAGTTGAACTTGAAACTTTTGTCTGCAATTGATAATCATTTATTGGCACTTAAGGGAGAATTTAAAGCGAAGAGATGAGGTAGAGTTTTGAATGACCTGGATTATTTCTCTCTAAGAGCCATTTAGGCAATTATTGGGGAAGAACATTTCAGTCATGCGTTTTGTTATAGAGTGAATTGTCATATCTCGACTATGTTTGTATCAATATTGCTTACTTCAAGTTTTGGGAAGGAAGAGGTTATCACTCTAAGTAAGACATTATTTAGGGATGAATTCTTAGGTCTTTTAGAGCAAGCAATGGAAAGCATTGACGACTATCTGATGATAGCATTCTCGGAAGACTATGTGAGTGCGACTGTCAATGAGAGGGGTCAGAATGATGGATGTCTCATCAAAAAATGTCCACTTTTGGAAATTAGAGATCAATTTGTGTTTGAACAATGTGAAGAGATAACTTGCAGGAATGCAATTTTTTTGTTGAAATGGATACACATTAGAACAATACCCCATAGAAACTAGTAGGTGGATTACCTAAGAGCAGAAGGGTATGAAGCTCTGGATGACATGCCAAAATTACCTATGGAGATAAATCAAATTTTCCCACTAGTCATTATTAAAGCTTCATGGGTGAAATGTAAGGAAAAACATGTAGACAATGAATCTTTCTAATTTAAATGAGTTTAACATGGTTACTAGTCAATTAAGTTCTATAAAAGTAACCTTTGATGATGAGGTTAGGGCTCCTTGATTTTGTGCTCATTGCTAGAAAGATGGAATTGCTTGGACATGTTTGTAAGTAATTTTTTCTCTATTTCAAACACTTTAAAATTTGATGATGTTGTCAGTGTTATCCTTAGCAAGAAAATGTGATGAAAAAGCACATGTGAGACACCGAATAATGCTTTGACTATTGAGAATAGGGGAAGACAAATTGAATGAGGAAAGAGCATAGAAAACCATGGGAAATTTAAGAAGGGTAGATCCAAATTTAGAGTAAGGTTGGAGTGTTGGCATTGTGAGAAGAAAGGACACTTGAAGAAATATTGTTGATTCCAAAAGGGAAAATAAGGGGATGGACAACAAGAAAATAACAAGAAAGCACATGTAGTAGGTAATGTATTGCAAGATGTTTTAATTATTTATTTAGATAATATTATTGATTCTTGTGTATTATATTGAGGAACTTCATTTCATGTCACACCCCATGGAAAATATTTTATAGATTATATTAAAGGTGATTTTGGATAGGTTCATTTGGGTGATGATGACCTATGAAAAATTATTGGAAAGGGTAAGATACATATAAAATTACCAAATGTAAATTAAAGCTTGGTAAAAGAGGTGAGACATGTTGTTGAATTGATAATAAATCTAGTTTCAACAAGACTACTAGGAAGTGAAGGTCATGTTAGTCCCAACCGGTGCTGAGAGGGGAGGGGTGAATCAACACTTTATCAAATTTTCACAATTAAAATTTTTAACTCTAACATGCACTTATTTAATATTCATCAATATACTTAATTACTGTAGAAGAATATGTATGTATGAAAAGATATATAGTGACACCAAGATTTATCTCGTGGAAACCCAAATGGGAGAAAACTGCGGTGTAAGTAGGAACTCACAAAATTTGTTCTCTTCTGGAGTATGCTCAGTGCGAAGCCATCCCTGTTAGGAGATTACAAAGACACTGTTAGGTGCCACCAGTTAAGGGATTTTGTTTAAGGCCTATTAGTGCCTTTACCCTGTTAAAGGTATCCTGATTAAAGGACTTAAGAACATCAATTAAGATGTCACCCGATTAAGGGATTTTACAAAGGGACCTATTAAAGTCCACCCGGTTAAGGGATTTAAGTTGCAATGGTTAGAAAGCAACAAAAGGTTGATCTGCTAAATTAGCTAATGATAGATTGATCAGGTCATAATGAGAATCATGCTCTATCCACACCGGTTATGTCTGCTCTGCACAACACTAGTTTTTTGCTTATACCTTCAGCTCTGCACTCTATTGGTCCTCTAACCTTCTACTCTGCACTCTGTCGGTCCTCTCTATCCTTGACTCTACTCTCTGTCGGTCCTCTCTATCCTTGGCTCTGCTCTTTGCTGGTCCTCTATCCCTCAGCTCTGCACTCTGTTGGTCTACCTCATACACCCTCTTCTTTGCTAAATCTTTTTAGCACTTCCTCTCACTCTACTATTCACTTTGGATTTCCTTCTACAGGATCTGCTTTTTGCAAATTTTACGATCAAGAATTTTTGAATGAACTCAAAAATAGTTTATACATTTTCTGTCGTCACCTTTAGGTGTTTCCTCAATCAAAGCAATCATAGATTTCAGAGGATTTCAAATTCAAAATCTCACACTCTTTCTCTGTGTGCCTTGCAACAAATTTGCCAACTGTTCAACTAATTCTGCCACCGCATCCCCCAAAAATAGTGACTTTTGGGTCGAGTTCATTCATTTAAGTGTGAACCAAAAAATCCACAAGTAATCATGGCTTGACTGCATGATAACTGAAGTTGACTTTACCAACTTTAGTTTGGCATAGACACAAGCTCACCAACTCACCTTTTGCCACCGCAACTGAATAACCAATCACTGCTCTGAGATTTATGGTGATCACGTATCTTCCTTCTGTCATACCGGTGTACCGGTATACCACTGCACTCTATATTACCAATTGCCGATTTGCTGTGCTAGCATCAAGTCTCTTTCCCTGTTTTCCAATGAGGTTCTGATTTTCATACAATCTCAAGTCTTATTGCCTGAGTCACCTTTTGTGACTTCATCATCATCAGAATGATCGATCTTCTTGAGTGACAGACCGATTGGCTTAGTCTGTCTTCCCTTAAGCTGATTGAAGTTTGGTTATTTGTTTCTAATTATTTTTCCATGTGTTTTCAAATCATCACCTTTGCTACTGAAATACACCACTCCACTGATACCGCTTCACCAGTCAGTGTTAGACATCAATGAAAAATATTAGTTCATATACTAGTTCTTTGGATTGACCGATTTTTTCAATGCCAATAATCTCCCCTTTTAGCATTGATGGGAACACTTTAGAATCTATCTTATCAGTTGCATGTACTTCATTTCTGTACCGGTCATTACTTTTGCTTTGAGTAATGAATATCTCCCCCTAATAGTGGTAATACTCCATTTCAACAACTTCAACTCAATCACTACTTATCAATGCTCAAACACTATAATCATATCTCCCCCTTTAACAACAATGCCAAAGATTCATTTCAGTACACTTACAAGATTGCTCCCCCTAACCGGAGTAGTCCACACTTATCAATCTAGTCTTAGAATTTTTTTTTAATAAATCATACCAGATTGATATAGTGCCCTTTTTGCTTATTTTACTGCAGGTAGGGGCATCACTCCCAACTTACCTCTGAGATATTCAAACGTGTCCTTCCGTAGTGTCTTGGTGAAGATATCAACCACCTTCTCTTTTGTTGGTATATACTCCAACATCACTTCCTTTTCTTGAACTTGTTCCCTTAGATAGTGATGTTTAATATCTATATGCTTTGTCTTGGAATGCATCACCAGATTCTTGGATATGTCGAT
Organism: Cryptomeria japonica; assembly: GCF_030272615.1. Classification (NCBI taxonomy): domain Eukaryota; kingdom Viridiplantae; phylum Streptophyta; class Pinopsida; order Cupressales; family Cupressaceae; genus Cryptomeria; species Cryptomeria japonica. The sequence goes on from NC_081409.1 coordinate 595,946,421, forward strand.
GGCACTGGTGTTGTCACAATAAATCACTACCAGCCCAATCACTTTTTCTTGGATACCTTCCAACAATTGCTTGATCCAAACTATCTGTGTGCATTTTATTGTAGCAGCTACATACTTAGCCTCAACTGTGGATTGAGATATGCAATTTTGTTTCTTGCTTGTCCAAGATACAATCCCATCTCCAAGAAAGAATGCACCTCCACTAGTGCTCTTTCTGTCATCAATGTTCCCTGCCCAATCTGAATCAGTGAAGACACTCAAGCTGAAGTCTCTCTTATGTGTATACCAGATACCATACTCATCAGTCCCCTTGAGGTATCTAAATATTTTCTTGACTACCACCATGTGAGTCTCTTTTGGATTTACATAAAATCTGGCAACCAAGCCAATAACTTGTGCTATGTTCGGTCTACTGTGTTCTGCATACTGCAACTTACCGATCATGGACCGATAAAGTGTCTCATTCACTTCATGAGCCTCATCATATTCAAAGACCTTGCAACCTGTAACCATTGAAGTTCCAACAGGTTTGCAATCTTCCATACAAAAAGTTTTCAAAATTTCCCTTATGTACTTGGTCCAACTAAGGAAAATGCCATTCTTTAGCTATGAGACTTGTAGACCAGAATTTTTTTTTATCTTGCCAATCATGGACATCTCAAATTCTTTCTTCATTTGTTTTGCAAAACCTCTACTCATCTCATCATCTCATCCAAATATGATGTCATCTACAAATATCTCAACAATTAGAAGTTTTCTTTCAACTCCAGTCTTCAGATACAGGTTACTATTATCACTAGTTCTTTTGAACCCCATGCTTAGTAGATATGAGTGCAAATTCTCATACCAAGCTCTTAGTGCTTTTTTTAGCCCATATAGAGCCTTCTGCAACCCGCATACCATGTTTCTTCCATCTTTAGATGCAAACCCTTCTGGTTTTTCTATGTATACTTCTTCCTCTAACACAACATTTAAGAATGCCGATTTAACATCCATTTGGTAAACTTTGAAATTTTTGTAAGAAACATAGGCCAACATAATTCCAACCCCTTCCAGCTTGGCCACCGATGCGAAGGTTTCTCCATAGTCCAAACCTTCTTTCTGAGCATAGTCCTTGCAGACTAATCTTGCTTTGTTTCTTACCACTTTACTAGTTTCATCCATTTTGTTTCTAAACACCCAATTAGTGCCTATCACATTTTTGTTTTTCGGTCTAGGCACTAGAGTCCATGTTTCATTTTTCTCAATCTACTCTAGTTCTTCTTCCATGGATTTGACCTAGTCATCATCTTTTAGAGCTTCCTTTGCTATTTTGGGCTCAATTATGGAGAGCATACATGCATTCTCTCTTTCTCTTCTTTTGGTTAGTACTCATGCATCTTTGTCACCAATGATATTTTTTGCAGAGTGATTGTTTTTTAGATACTTTTCTAATATTGGTTCATTTCTTGGAGCTTCTTCTACCAGTTGTGAAGGTTCTACTTCACAAGCTTCTTCATTTTCCACTTCAATAGGATCCTCTTCAACAGGTTCCACTGGTATAGTGTACTCGAACCCTTTATAGTCCTTTGGCTCACTCTTGCTATCCTGTTCATTTTTCTTAGAGTAGTCATCTACTCTGACATTTGCACTCTCTACAATCTCTCCAATCCTTTTGTTCAAGCACCGATATGCCTTACTCTTTGTGGAGTAACCTAAGAAGGTTCCTTCATCATTCTTGGGATCAAATTTTTCAGAGTACTTATCCCTCTTGATATAGCACTTGCTTCCAAATACTTTGAAATAATAGACATTAGATGAGTATCCACACCATAATTCATAGGGAGTTTTATTTGTCCCTTTCTTTACCTGTATCTGGTTCAAGGTGTATACAACAGTTCTTACTGCTTCTCTCTAGAAAATATGCGGAATATCCTTCTGTATCATCAGAGTCCTTGCACAATCAATAATCTTCTTCAACAACCCCATTTTGTTGAGGTGTTCTGGGTGTAGACATTTGTCTCATAATCCCCTATTCTTCATAGTAATTCATGAACTCTTGAGAGGTGAACTCTCCTCCTCTATCTGATCTCAAACATTTTAGATTCTCACCAGTTCCTCTCTCTACTCGAGCCTTAAAAAATTTAAGCATGTGAAAGGCTTCAAATTTTTCCTTCAAGAATACAACCCACATCATTCTTGAGAATTCTTCCACAAACAACATAAAATACTGGTCTCCATAGAAACTCTTGGTTTTCATAGGACCGCACAGGTCTGTATGAACTAATTCCAACACATTTTTAGATGAAAAAGATTTGCTACTAAAACTAGACCCGATCAACTTTCCTAGTTGACACTCTTTACACATAGCATTTCCAGGTTTCACTATATTAGGCATACCTCTAACAGACTTCATCTTACTGACTTTTGCTATGCTATGAAAGTTAACATGACATAGTCTTTTGTGCCACAACCTACTATCTTCTATCTTTGCCATTAGACAACTACCTAAGGTGGTGTCTAGGTGAAACAAATTGCCTCTAGACTATTTACCGGTAGAAATCAAACTTCTTGATTTGTCATTTATTTTGCATATTCCTTCATTTAATAATTCTTACCAGTAATCCTTATTGTTAAGTTGTGTAACACTTAATAGAATATATTTTATCCCTTCTACCCAATAGAAATCTTCACAATTTGCTTTATCATTTAGGGCTATAGATCCCTTACCTTTACTGCACAAGGAGCATCATTTCCAAATCTCATAGTTCCTCCATTGCAATCCTCCATGCTGAGGAATTTGTTTCTGTCACCGGTCATGTGGTGAGTGCAATCACTATCAATTACCCAATCTCCACACCAGTTTGAACTAGAAATCAGTGCCATATCACCTTCCTTTGTGTTATATTCCTTAACTACCACAAATGCAATTCCATCTCCATCAGATCCTTCTGATTCTTCATTAGTGACTCCTTCTACAAGATAACACTCCTTGCTCTTGTCCTTATAGCTTTTGAAATTATCCTTCTCGTCTCTATCATTGTCAGGACATCTTGAAGTAATATGACCTATCTTATTACATGAGAAGCACTTTAAAGGTAATTTACCTTTATACTTTCCTTTTCCTCTTGGCAATATTCTTGCCAATAGAGCTTCAATTTCATCTTGTTCCTATTCTTCAAATAACAGATTGTCACTTTCATCAGAATGATCGGTTCTTATAGTAGAATTACTTCCAGTTTATTTTCTTCTCCTTGTTGGTGCATGCATCATGGAGGATTTGAAAGCAACATCAATCTTTGGTACATTGTTGTCATAGTTGCTCACCTCAAAACCAATCAACTTATCGATCAATGAGTCAAGAGATACATTAACTGTTCCCAAGGATCTGAGTTCCTTGATAGCAGAGACCCTTATGACATATTATGGTAGCAAGGTTCTTAGGATTTTGCTAACCACATCATCCTCTTCAAGATTTCCTCCAACACTTTTAATGGAGTTTACTACATCCTTTATTCTTTTGCTATACTGCTCTATATTTTCTCCTTCCTGCATCCTCATCTCATCATATTTTTCTCTCAAGATGTCTACTTTAGCCTTTTGAACATGAGGATATCCCCCATAGGCTGTCTTTAGCTTATTCCACATATGAAAAGCTATTTTCAAATCTTGAACCTCAACATATTCATTATTAGAAAGAGTGCTAACAATTAGATCCATAGCAACAATATTGTCTTGCCTTTCCTTGATCTGATTCGGAGTGAGAACCCCTAAAGGTTCATTGTACTCTATGATTACATGATTCCAGTAATGTTCTCCTAGGGATCTTAGATAAAGCTTCATTCTTCCACAACATAAGGTGTAATTCTCCTAAGAGAACTTAGGACCCTCCTTTTGCATCATCTTGGATCTTTCCTTAAGTTGTTTAAGATTCTTCTAAATCTAAGGACCTGATGCTTCGATACCAATTGTTAGTCCCAATTGGTGCTGAGAGGGGAAGGGTGAATTAACACTTTATCAAATTTTCACAATTAAAATTTTTAACTCTAATCTGCACTTATTTAATATTCATCAATATACTTAATTACTGCAGAAGAATATGCATGCATGAAAAGATATATAGTGACACCAAGATTTATCTCATGGAAACCCAAATGGGAGAAAACCACAGTGTAAGTAGGAACTCACGAATTTTTTACTCTTCTAGAGTACGCTTGACGAGGAGCCATCCCTGTTAGGAGATTACAAAGACACTGTTAGGTGCCACTCGGTTAAGGGATTTTGTTTAAGGCATGTTAATTCCTTTACCCTGTTAAAGGTATCCTAATTAAAGAACTTTAGAACATCAATTAAGATGTCACCCGGTTAAGGGATTTTACAAAGGGACCTGTTAAAGTCCACCCGGTTAAGGGATTTCAGTTGCAATGGTTAGAAAACAACAAAAGGATGATCTATTGAATTAGCTATTGATAGCTTGATCAGATCACAATGAGAATCATGCTCTATCCACACCGATTGTGTCTACTCTTCACAACACCAATTTTTTGCTTATGCCTTCGGCTCTGCACTCTGCCAGTCCTCTAACCTTTAGCTCTACACTTTTCCGGTCCTCTCTATCCTCGACTATACTCTCTGCCAATCCTCCCTATTGTCGTGCCCAAACTTTTGGGCAAAAACGAAACAACAATTTTTTTTTTTGACAACATAAACCCATGAAACAATCTACCTTTAAAACAAAATCATTTAAGTTTTGTCTTAACTAAGGTATAAATAGAAGTATTTACTAAAGCTGGAATGATTAATTCCATCAATGAAGTGATAATATTTAACGAAGACTAATTATCCCCTATGAGGGTCATCGCAATTTAATTAGTTAATTTAATCAACCTAATTAATTTGCTGCTAATTAAAGTCGAGGGATATTTAAATATCTCAATTGCATTTAAAACATTCCAGGCCAAAATAATGATAATGGTATCTTAAATTTAAAATTAATTAATTGGGCACATTCAAATCCATTATTTAAATTTAACCAATAAAGTTACAAACTCAATAATGCTAATGGCCAAATAAATATAATTTACACTATAGCCAATTTTAATTTCCCCTAAACCTTCAAATTTTGACTATCAATAATTTGGTCAATATTGGCCTCATAGGCTAAAATTTCGTATAAAAATAATTAATAATTTTAATCTATAAACCCCCCCCCCCCCGAAAAATTTTTTTTGACTTGACATCCACAATTAACTAAATACATAAATTATCTATGAAAAATCCTTATTAATAATCCTTGATAAAATTACGTCCATAATTGCGATATTAGAACTATATAAAATTAATCCCCCCAATTTATTTTCAGCCAAAAGTGAAAGGGGTCTAATAATTACTTAAGCGTTCATTAATATTTATTAATAAAATATGGTCAAATAGGTTTCAACTTAACCTCTTATATATATACATATATATATATATAAACAATTGGAAAAACAAATCTAAATTTATACCTATATATACATATGTTTTTTTTTATAAAAAAACCAACTATACCCACTAAATATTATATTACAACTTATAAATAAACCCTAAATTTAAAAGTTATAAATAAAAACTACAATTCTAATCTCTCTTTATTCTTATATGCTAACCCTAACCCGAATATGGGCTAGGGTTGCATTTCTAATATATTTTTATTATTTAAATGCTAACCCTAACCTAAAATTGGGTTAGGGTTGCATTTTTATCAACTAAAATTCTTTTCCTTTTCTCTTAGCTTTTACCCTAACCCGAAATTGGGTTTGGGTTTAATATTTTCTATTTTTGTGAGTGTGTGTGTTTTGTGTATGTTGCAGGGTACGACGACCATGAGGCGATGACCATGGAGACGATGACCGAATGGAGGCAGGGTGGCGGAGGTTAAAGGGCCAAGGCGGGGGCGAAGGAAACCACGGGGATCCATTGTGGATACCCATAGTGGCGGCCCCGTGCCAATTTCTGTGGTTACCCATAGTGGCAGCCCCGACGTCACCCATTGTGGTCACCCACAGTAGTGGTGCCGACGCCGCCCACTGTGGTGGCACCAATGCCGCCCACTGTGGTTGCCCATAGTGGCGGACGCGGCTCCGCCCACTATGGGTACCCACAGTGGTGGCGCTGACGCCGCCCACTGCGGGTGCCCACAGTGGCGGAAGCGGCCTGTGGCGCCTTCCAGGGAGGGGTAAGGGTTTCGGCCCTCCTAAACAAGTCTCTTTTTTTAATTTTTTTTTGTTATATTTTTTTCATAATATATATATACAAAAATATTTATATTTCATTCTCTAGGGTTAGAATCTCCTTTTTTTTAAAAAAAGAAACATGCAGGAAATAGCAAATTAATGACAACAAAAAATAGATACACATTTATCTCTTTTTTTTTCATGCAAAAAGTGATCTAGTTAAACATGTATACAATATTCATTTAGTTAGATTAAATAGACCTTTTTATTTATTTATTATGTAGCTCTAACAATATTATGTCTGCCAGTTTCAATAGTTTGATAAACATATCAACCAGTTCATTTCCTCTTTTAAAATAGTCATAAATCTATTTGCAGATTTCTGGTTTTCTAAGTCTGTGTATGCATACATTTTCTTTAAAAAAAACAAAAAAACACATAACAATAGACTTTTTAAACTAATAGGTTTATCTACAACATTTTTTTTTTAACTTCTAATAGTTAACTATAGGGAAAAGTAAATTTACATTGGTCTACTTTAGCTTTCTGCATTTTTTTTTGAAGTAGAAAAATGACAGTAATAATTACAATAACAACAACATTTAAATATTACAAAAATAAAACACTTAAAACATTCTCATTTCTCTTTTTGCATTTTTTTTTTCTTTATATAAATTACAGAGATAAATAGATGACAAAATTTAGTTAAAAGACATATTTAAATAAAATACAGTTTTCAAATAAATGACAGATTTCATATAATGAATAGATTTCAGATAAAAGACAACAACATTAACATTACAGAATTTCATTCAAAAACACTTTTCTCATAAGAATATTTTGAGTACAATTTGTCATCCTCTACAAATGGGTGAAATACCCAACTAGTCTCTCATTCCTAATAAATGAGGACTTAAATAAATAAACACATTTCTTTATACAAACATAAATACAACATAAAGCTCCTCATTTACATTTCTGCAACTAAAATATAATATTACATTTCCTATTTTTTTTCTGCAACTCCTAGCTTTCCTTTTTCTTTTCTTTTCCAAGCAACCTGCACATAAATCTTAAGGCTATGACCATGGGGTTCTCACCTCCCAGCCTAGACTTACTAGAAAGCACCCCCGAGCTTGCAGAACCAAGTCCTAGATGGGTTACACTCAAGCAAACACACAACAAGCATGGGAAAAACTCAACAAACACATTCCTATCCCAAGGCTGAAACTTCATCACATAATGTGATATTTAGGTGGGTGGAAGTGGACCAAGTACCTTGAGAAGAACTGCAAGATAGTAGATCACAGCCAACTCATGGCAACCAAGAACACAACAAGAATCCATCTTAACCCAACATCCTTATGACCCTCAAGGCATACATGCCATACTTTCTCCCCTTATGACCCCCAAATGCATAAACAAAACTATGCAACAAGGGTCACACAAACAAACCCTTGAGATCACTCTTATGATGAGAGCCTCTCAATCTAAGGCTGTCAAACTCCTTCCACCCCCAAGACCATTCTACCCTCCCAAGGGTAAGAAGGCCTTGGATACTCCCAAAACACAAGGAAATGCATAAAAAGAAATAAGAGAAAGATCACATAGTATTTTCACAAAGGGAAAACAAGGAAAAAATAACATTTACATTCAAACATTCCTACAAATAGATTTCAAACATACAAGTAAGAAAATGCACTGACCTTAAATCTGCCAAGGGTATTCTAGGGATAGCTTGGAGAAGAGCAATCCAATTCCACAAATCTTTTCTGCAACACTTAGCCAAAAATTCTATTCTAAAACTGGTTTTCTTTCAAAATTGCAAGATCTTCAAAGATGGAGAGTGGGTGATTAACTCACTAAGTCTCAATCTCTTGCCTAAGAGAGACTCCCATTGGTTGGTCTTCCCTAGGTCTTACACACTCCCTAACCAAGGCACCTCAAGAAGAGGAATGAAATGGGGAAGAGGAATGACACAAACCAAGAAGGTTATCTAACCAAGGACGACACTCCTAAAGATGAAATTAGGCCATCTAAGAAAACCCACTTTTTTGGGAGGTTAAACAAGTCCTAGGGGAAGGACACATGGCCAAATTTGGCCTTCACCCATAGGTACCCCATGAAGCCCAATAAAAATGCTCTAAAATTGACTCTAGGGTGGTTTAACCCTTTGAAAGTCCACCTAAAGTTTAGGTACGAGTCAACTCTGAGTTGACCCTCCTTATGGCTCACTATCCTAGATTTCTTGGAACCTTCAAGGATAATTTGAAAAACATAACAATTAAACAAAAATAAATCTCTCAAAAAGGTGACATGACAATTGCTAACACAACATACAACATATGTGTCAAGTGACATTACAAAAATAATTCCACATCACCAATACACACATGGCAATTGTCTCTTGAATGATTTAAACAGTTTAATAAATACAATTTACACATATGCAAATATTTACATTTACGAATAAAATACGATACATACGGGGTGTTGTCTCTCCAAATAGACAACCCCTGGTTTTACGATCGTACATAGGCCTATGCTTGATTCTCCATAATGTTTCCATGGTCACATGGATAATTTTCCTGCGCATCTCAATTACACATTAGTACTTCACAATAGCCTCATATAATATTAAACACATAAATAAGAATACAAATCAATCACTCTGCATATAATTGACATCATACAAATCAATTTACCATATAACAAGGCAAATCCACATAAGCAATTATCATAATCCTCATAAATTGAATCCATTCATAAGATATGCATCATATTTCTAGCATCATAATAAAGTCTTGCAAATCAAATAATGACCTACACCATCTCAATGTTATCCTATTCTAGAATCATATAAAATTCTATATCCACAATACATAGAAACGAAGCATCAATATATCAATGTTATCCCATTCTCGGGATCATATAAAGTTCTATATCCATAATGCATAAAAATAGAGCATCGATAATAGTTCTAACATGAAAATCACTGAAATGCTAGGATGGGTTGGGGTAGGGCCTCACACCCTCCCCCTCTAGGCATGAACTTCTTCTTGAAGTTCATCACAAAGATGAGGGTATTGTGATCTCATACGTGGTGCATCCTCCCATGAAGCTGTAACCTCATCATAGTAATCCCACTTGACCCTAACCTGGTCCAACTCTTGACCTCGAAGGGCCAACATCCAGTGAGCCAAAATGCGAATGGGCTCCAACGCTAGTTGCCCGTCTGAGTCCACTCGCAAGGCATCCCAATCTAAAATATGAGACTCATCATAGATATACTTCCTCAAAACTTAAACATGAAACACATCATGGATGCGTGACAGGCTAGGTGGCAAAGCTAAGCAATAAGCAACTGGTCCTATCCTCTCTAGGATCTCAAATGGTCCGAAAAAGCAAGGTGTGAGATTAGAACCCTTTCCATAATGGATTGGACTCTTATGCAATCACACTCTCAGGAAAACTTTGTCCCCAACCACGTAACTCCGGTCTATCCTCTGTGCATCTGCATACTTCTTCTGCCTATCCTGTACCTCTCTAAGGTGCTGTCTAATCATAATTACCTACTGCTCCATATCATGAACCATTTCAGGATCTATGGCCACTCTATCCTCAATTGTAAGGAAGTTAAGTAGCGGAAACAACTTCCTACACTAACCTTGAGAGGAGGGTAATGCAAAACTTTTTCAGATCGTTACAACAGTTACAGAAAATAGAAATAGATATAATAGCATTCATACCACAACATAGTGATTTATGTGGGGAAAACCCTTTCGGGAGAAAAACCCCACACTCCAAAAGCAGCTCAATATTTTATTCAGCAATCAAAAACAGATTACAACATACTTGCAGAGCGAGCTCTTCGCAGGAGTACCACTAATCAGAGATTCAGAGGCAACTCAATAGCCATAAGACTCTTACACACAACCTCTATCTCACACACCTCATAAATAGGAGATACAATACAAGAAACCGTCAAACGGTATTACAAAACCATGGGCTAAAACCACCCAATAAGGTGTAGCCGACCTTATCTCCCTTCTAGATGCCCTATGACATGTTAAAGCACACATCAACACGTGTCGCTCCCTTTTACAGCTCATTTATGTATCCGATACAAATTATTTTTTCCTATTTCAGGAGTACAAACTTTCGGAGGCCATAACTTGAGAACCGGGTGTCCGATTGACGAATTGTTTGAAGCGCCGGAAAGCTCGCGAAGTGATCTATCACTTTGTAACTAGCTGCGCTGGTTACGGCCACTTTTCAGGGCATTTCGGAGCCTCTAAAGCCCCCAAAATTAAGTTTAAACATTTTATCGCACCCCTCCAAGATGAAAACTTTAATATCTTCAAAACTAGCTGTGACCTTGCGATGCAACTTTACCGGAATGCTTATCTAGCGAACCAGAAGCTTCAGGGAGAGTTTCGCACCATTTCGTGCTCAAATGAAAACTTACTATAAATAGTAACCTCGCATAAATGCAAGGTTGAGACACCATTTTTCCCAACATCAATACGGTCCCAACTCAAAGGTGTCCTGCAAGGTTTGCCATACAAAGCCTGAAAAGGTGGCATCCCCAAAGAAGTGTGATGCCCATTATTATAGGCAAACTCTACTAAATGAAGGTACTCCTCCCATTTGGTCTGATGATCCATGATGTACATGCAGAGCATATCCTCTAACACATGGTTAACCCTCTCTGTCCATTCATCCATTTCCGGATGATAGGCTGTACTGAAGCTAAGCTTGGTGCCCATTGCTGCCTATAATGCCTTCCAAAATGAAGAAGTGAAGAGGAAATCCCTGTCGGAAATAATCTTGCATGGAATGCCATGATGTCTGACAATGTCTTGCAAGAACACCTGTGCCACTGCTGGCACTGTGAAGGTAGTCCAAACTGGTGAGAAGTGGGCTACTTTGGTCAACTTGTCTACTATCACCAAGATAACATCATGGCGACGAGATGACATGGGAAGACCAATGATGAAATCAATGGATATAGTATCCCACTTCCACTCTGGTATAGCATGAGATTGGAGCAACCCACCAGGATGGCGGTGCTCCGTCTTAACTCTTTGGCACTCAAGGCATCGAGCTACTAACTCAGTAATAAGCTGCCACATACCTAGCCAATGATATAACTACCTCAAGTCTGCATGCATCTTCTTAACCTTGCAATGCACTCCATAAAGAGCTTTGTGAGCCTCCATGACAATGAACTCTCACAATCCCCCGGGAGAAGGTACATAGATGCACCCTCTATGGCGTAATAGTCCATCAGACTCTAAAGAATAATTTACATACTTCCCCTCTAGGGTCTCCTGAGATCGAATCATCTGACAAACCTCTAGATACCATCCATCCTCTGGTAACTGCTGCAATATATGACCTCTCAAATCTATGCTCATGGATGTGGAGTATACCTCATGACGTCTCCTACTTAAGGCATCAACAACCATGTTCTCTTTCCCCTTGATGTAGTGGACATCAAAATCATACTTGCATAGAAACTCCATCCATCTCCTCTGACGAGCATTAAGATTTGGTTGGGTGAAGATGTACTGCAAACTCTGATGGTCTGAATGAAGCTCGAAATGATGACCCAAAAGGAAGTGTCTCCACATCACAAGTGCATGTACTACTGCTGCTAGCTCTAAGTCATGTGTAGGGTAGTTAATCTCATGAGTCTTAAGCTTCCTAGACTCATAAGCTATAACTCGACCCTCCTACATAAGGACTGCTCCTAATCCATCCAAAGAAGCATTTGTGCATACCATGAAATCAGCTATGAGGTTTGACACAATGAGGATAGGTGCAGTAGTGAGTGCCCTTTTTAGATCTTGAAAATCCCTCTCACACCTCTCTGTCCACTCGAATTTCTTTCCCTTTCGCTGGAGGGATGTAATGGGGTGTGCAACTCTGGAAAATCCCTCAACGAAGCATCTGTAATGTTGATATGTGGAAACTGATTAGCAAAGTATTGTACACTTAACATGTATCCTTGCCGGGGTCTGGGTCTCGGGAAAGCTGGCGAAGCCCATTGTGGGGGTTCAGGGGCGGCAGCCCTCAAGAATTTTTTTTTGCCATTTTTTGTTGATGAAAACTGATATTGTAATAAAACCCTAAAAAGGCCAACTTTGTTTGTTGCCCTAAAAATGCATGTTATAAGCAGCTGGGATGCTTAAGGCATTGTAAGGTTGATGTACTATTTTGCTAGATAATAAAAAAGATTGGATGACTGTGTATGGTGGACGTAACCCATTTTGGGTGAACCACATTAAATCTCTATGTTATCCATGTCCTATTTTATTCCTTTATCTTTTGTATTTAAATCTGCATATAATTGTTAGTTCATATTTGCTTCGGATTTGCTAGAAACCCTAACAATTGGTATCAGAGTGAGGTTTTCTGTAAATTGGTAGGACTCTTAGATTTGAGTGGGAGCAATGGAGGATTCCAAACTCAAGGTCAAAAAGTTTAATGGCCAGAACTATCAGTTATGGAACAATGTAGATGGAGGATTACCTGTATCAAAAGGATTTGTGGTGGCCATTGGAAGGAAAGGCAAAGAAAGCGACCACAATGTCAGATGAAGAGTGGGACATTTTGGATAGAAAGGCACTGGTATCCATTCAATTGTGCCTTGCACCGTCTCTAGCATTCAATATAATAGAAGCAAAAATGACTGTAGAATTGATGGCGATAATGACTAAGTTGTATGAGAAACCCTTGGCTTCGAATAAGGTATTTCTTATGAAGCATTTGTTTATTTTGAAAATGAGTGAGGGAGGATCTATAGCGGAGCACTTAAATGAATTTAATACAATTACCAGTCAATTGTCTTCAGTAAAAATTACCTTTGTAGAAGAGGTTAGGGCTCTCTTGATTTTATGTTCTTTGCTAGAAAGCTGGAATAGCTTGGTTATGGTTGTAAGTAACTCTGTCTCTGGTAAAAATACTCTGGTATTTAATGATATTGTTGGTGTTATCCTACGTGAGGAAATGCGAAGGAAAAGCACAGGTGAGGCTCCAATATCATCGGGTAGTGTTTTGAATGTGGAGAACAAAGGAAGATCAAAGGAAAGAGGAAAAGGCCCTGGGAATGAGAAGTCATGAGGGAAGTCAAAGAAAGGACACTCTCAATCTAGAGGAAAGAAAGATTGCTAGTACTGCGGAAAGCTTGGTCATCTAAAGAAAGACTGTTGGTCTGGGAAAAACAAAGAAAGAGACACAAATGAAAATGACAGTAATAGATTCTGGGGCTTCATTTCATGCTACACCCCATAGAAAATATTTTCTAGATTATGTTCAAGGTGATTTTGGACAAGTATATTTGGGTGATGACGAGCCATGTCAAATTGTTGGAAAAGGAAAGATAAAGAACAAGTTGCAGAATGGAAATGACTGGTTTCTGCAAGAGCTAAGACATGTTCCTAATTTAAGAAGAAATTTAATTTCTGCAGGGCAACTAGGTAGTGAAGGTTGCATAGTTACCTTCTCAGACAGTATGTGGAAGGTCACTAAAGGATCATTAGTAGTAGCTAAAGGTGCAAAGGTAGGCACATTATATCTGTGTACTGGTAACACTTACTCTACCCTAGTTGCTACAAATAAAGTTACTACAGGGACACCAACAATAGATGTTGCAAGAACATATTCGATAATGCGGCACCATAGGCTTGGGCACATGAGTGAGAAAGGGATGAAAACCCTTCACTCCAAAAATCTATTGCCAGGATTAAAGAAGATTGATTTATAGTTTTGTGAAAACTGTGTTTATGGTAAACAGAAAAGAGTTAGATTTCTCAAGGTTGGGAAAGAGAAGAAGAGTGAGAAGTTAGAGCTTGTGCATTCAGATGTATGGGGACCGGCTCAGGTATCATCTCTTGGTGGCTCTTGCTATTATGTTATTTTTATTGATGACTCAACCAGAAAAAAACATGGGTATATTTCCTATAAAAAAATCAGATGTTTTTGAAACTTTTAAGAAATGGAAAGCTTTGGTTGAGAATGAGACATGGAAAAAGTTGAAGTGTCTCAGATCAGATAATGGAGGTGAGTATTGCAGAAAAGAATTTGAAGGTTACTGCTCCTTAAATGGGATTCGAAAGTAGAAGACAGTTCCAGGAACTCCACAGGAAAATGGCGTGTCAGAGAGAATGAATAGGACTATCATGGAACGCGCAAGGAGCATGAGATTGCATGCTGGATTGCCCTTACATTTTTGGGCAGATGCTATACATACTGCTATCTATTTGATAAATAGAGGATCTTCAACCCCTTTGGATGGTGGTATTCTAGAGGAGGCATGGACTGGTAAAAAGGTAAATTATTCTTTTCTGAAAATCTTTGGTTGTGAAGCTTTTGTCCATATTGATAAAGAAAATAAAACCAAGCTTGATGCTAAATCTCAGAAATGTACCTCCATTGTATATGGGATAGATGAATATGGCTATCGGTTATGGGATTTTGAAAATAAGAAAATAATTAGAAGTAGAGATGTTATATTCAATGAGAAGGTTATGTATAAAGAACAAATGCAGAAAAAGAAGCATGAACAAGACAAACAAGAATATGTGGTGTTGGATGAGATTCCTGAAAATGAAATGCCACCGGTACCTGATGCTCAACAACAACAGATTGTCCCACAAACTCCTACAAGTGTTAGATGTTCTACGAGGTCAAGTAGACCCCCTGAAAGATTTTCTCCTTCTTTGTATTCTATTTTATTAATTGACTCTGGTGAACCTGAAGAATATAAAGAAACAATGCAGGTGGATGCCAAACAACAGTGGGAGCTAGGCATGAAAGAGGAGATGGACTCCTTGATGAAAAATAAGACTTGGGACTTAGTCCCTTTACCTATAGAAAAAAGAGCCTTGCCTAAAAAATGGGTTTATCAGCTGAAGGAGGAGGAAGGAGGTCAGAAAAGATATAAGGCCAGACTTGTGGTAAAAGGTTTTGCACAGAAAAAGGGTATAGATTATGATGAAATATTTTATCCAGTTGTAAAAATGACTTCAATTAGAACTGTACTTAGTCTTGTGGTTGTAGATGATTTACATCTTGAACAATTAGATGTCAAAACAACTTTTCTCCATAGAGATTCGGAGGAGGAAATTTACATGGTGCAACCATAGGGATATGAGGTCAAAGGTAAGGAGAACTTGGTGTGTAGGTTGAAGAAAATTTTGTATGGCCTAAAGCAAGCACCCTGACAATGGTATTTAAAATTTGATAGTTTCATGACTGAACACAATTATCATAGATGTCATTCTGATCATTGTGTATATTTTAAGAGATTGGATAATGGTAGTTATATTATCCTGTTGCTTTATGTTGATGACATGCTTGTTGCTGGGTCTAACATGCAACATATAAATGATCTTAAACATAAATTAGCTAGGTCATTTGCTATGAAATATTTGGGTGCAGCAAAACAAATTTTTGGTATGAGGATTACACGAGACAGGAAAAATAGAACCTTGAATTTGTCCCAAAGCGAATATATAAAGAAGGTGTTGAAAAGATTTAACATGCAGGATGCAAAAGCAGTTAGTACACCTTTGGCTAGTCATTTCAAATTGACTAAGGAGATGTGCCCAAAGGCACAGGAAGAGGTAAAAAAAATGTCTAACATCCCGTATTCATCAGTTGTTGGTAGTCTGATGTATACAATGGTTTGCACAAGGCCAGATATTGCACATGTAGTGGGAGTTGTGAGCAGGTTTATGAGTAATCCGGGTATAGAACATTGGAATGCTATGAAATGGATTCTTCGGTATTTGAAAGGAACTACTACAAAGGAATTATGTTTCAAAGGATCTAATGCTGCTCTGAGTGGATTCGTTGACTCTGATCTAGCAAGTGATATTGATTCATGGAGGAGTACTACAGGGTATGTTTTCACTATAGGGGGAGTTGCAGTCAGTTGGATTTCTAGGCTGCAAAAGGTTGTTGCACTTTCAACCACTGAAGCTGAGTATATTGTTGCTACAGAAGCCAGCAAGGAGATGATTTGGTTACAATGTTTTCTGGAGGAATTGGGTTAGACACAAGAGGATCGCCCATTGTATATTGATAGCTAGAGTGCCATTCATCTTGCAAAGAACTCTTCTTTTCATTCAAGGACAAAGCACATTCAGCTTAGGTACCATTTCATTCGGACTATTTTGGAGGAGGGTCAGTTGTGGCTTGAGAAGATTCACATAAGTGAGAATCCTGCTGATATGTTCGCGAAGGTAGTTCCACATGAGAAGTTGATTTCTTCATTAGTTTTTGTTGGTCTTCTTGATTGATAAATGTGGAATTTATACCAATCAAGTCCAAGTATTTTATCCAGTGGATGTTGCAAGTACAGTGGTGTTGTCTTGTATCAGTCTCCAAGTGGGAGATTGTTGATATGTGGTGACTGATAAGCAAAGTACTATACACTCAACATGTATCCTCGCCAGAGTCTGGGGCCGAGCCGGGCCCTGGGAAAGCGGGCGAAGGCTGCTACGGGGGTTCAAGGGTGGCAGCCCTCGAGAAATTTTTTTTGCCATTTTTTGTTGATGAAAAATGACATTGTAATAAGACCCTAAAAAGGCCGACTTTGTTTGTTGCCCTAAAAATGCATGTTATAAGCGACTGGGATGCTTAAGGCATTGCAAGGTTGATGTACTATTTTGCTGGATAATAAGAAAGATTGGACGACTGTGTATGGTGGACGTAACCCATTCTGGGTGAATCACGTTAAATCTTTGTGTTATCTATGTCCTATTTTATTCCTTTATCTTTTGTATTTAAATCTGCATATAATTGTTAGTTCATATTTGCTTCAAATCTGATAGAAACCCTAACATGTAGTACCCCGCTAGACCCATGAAGCTCCTGACCTCTGTCACACTGGTTGGCACTGGCCAATCCATAATAACTCTGATCTTGGATGGGTCAACTGAGATCCCATCACCGGATATAACATGCCCAAGGTACTTGACCTCTGATCTAAAGAAAGCACACTTTGATAAATTGCTGAACAATTGGTTGTCCCTCAAACACTGCAAAACCTACCTCAAATGCTCCTCATGCTCCTTCTCATTCTGAGAATATATCAATGTCATTGAGGAACACAATCACAAATCAGTTGAGGAAGGTGCAAAATACCCCATTCATGAGACTCATGAATATAGCTAGAGCATTCGTAAGAATGAATGGTACCACTGTGAACTCATAGTGGCCATATCTGGTACGAAACACAGTCTTTTAGATATCAGTCTCCACAATCCTCAACTGATGATACCCTAACTTTAGATCTATTTTGTAAAACACTTTAGCACCCTGAAGCTGATCAAACAAATCACTAATCCTGGGCAAGGGATAATGGTTCTTGATGGTTACTTTGTTCAGTTGCCTGTAATCCATGCATAACTGAAGGGACCCATCCTTCTTCTTCATGAAGATGACTGGTGCACCTTAAGGGGAGATGCTAGGATGAATGTGACACTTCTCTAAGAGTTCCTCAAGCTACATCTTGAGCTCATTAAGCTCATGTGTGGTCATCCTATAAGGTGTTCTCAAAACTGGCTCGGCTCCTGGTACAAGATCTATGTGGAAGTCAATCTCTCTGCTAGATGGCATACCAGGTAGCTCGGCTGGAAACACATCTGCAAAATCCTCAATGATGGGATGATCATCTAGGGAAGGCTCCTTCTCATTTTCTTCCCCTCTATCACTGATGGTGATAGAAAACAACTGGCATCCCTTTCGCATGCTCCGCTTAAGCTGCATAGCGGAAATCATACGAAGAGACACGGGCCTCTGAATCCTAGTGATTACTATGGGAGCACCATGATCATCCTCACACTCAATCTTTTGTCAGGTGACAATTCATCTTGGCTCTATGGGCGTAAAGCCAATCTATGCCAAGTATGATGCCATAATATCCGAGTGGTGTAACTCTAAGGTCTACTAAGGTGGTGGTATTACCAATCTAGAGTAGACATCTCCTAACCTCTGAATCCACTGACACTCTAGCCCCTGAAGCTAACTCCACTTCCCAATTGACACCTTGCCTAATTGCCACTAGCCCGCAATGCTCCACAACCAATGGAGATATAAAGGAGTCAGTATCTCCTGAGTCAAACAATATAGAAATACTGATACCTCTGATCATACCTGCAACCTCAATAACTGTGGCCTGGTGCTCTACGTGGCAGTTGTCAACCACTGCAAAGGCCCTATGGGACTTGCCCATATCTCCAACTGTAGGCTCCAATGTTGCCATCCTTTGACTACCTGCCATCTAACCCTATGGACACTCTCTTGCCATGTGCCCCATGGCTCCACATGTGAAACAAGCACCGTGTGCCTGAAACTATGCACCCTGAGGCCTAGAGAATGACTGCCCACCTATTCTGCTCAAACCACTATACCCACCCCTAGAGGACTATTGAGTCCGAACTAGAGGTGTATGAGTACCCTGTGCTCTCTGGTTGCACCTAGGACCCTATGAATGCCACTATTTAGGCTTAAAGCCCTGCTGTCCCTGAGGGGGCCTCTGCCTCTGACTCTGCTGTGACTGCTGTAGAGGAGGGGGTTTAAAAGACCCTGATGCATTTCTGTGGTTGCCTTTCCAGTGGGGTTTCTGAAACCCGAAAGACTGGGGTGTCGGGTTTCGGTTCTAAAACTGATCCCTCGAGTCCTTTGGCCTGACCTAAATCTCCTTTGCTATCAAGGCCTTCTCCATGGTAACCCAAAGGCTTCCTGGAGCGGCCATCCTCACCAGTCCTGCTATCCTAACATTCAGTCCCCTAATAAAATGATTGATGAGAAGCTTCTCGACCTTCAGGTAATCCACATACAGTAGGAGCTCAATGAACTTACTCTCATACTGGGTCACTGAGAGACCCTTTTGCTGGAGGTCATGGAACTCATCTATCCTATGCTGTCTGAAGTGCTCTAACAGGTATCTCTCCCTAAACCTCTCTGTAAAGATCTCCCATGTGAGGGTGTCTGCAACTAGGCCACACTTGTATTCCTCCTGTCTCCACCATGTGGAGACCATTCCTCTCAAAAGGTGAACTGCTACTCATGCCTTCAGATTGCTTTCATAAGAACACAATGCAAAGCACCGATCTAGGCTCAGAAGCCAAGCCTTAGCTTCTACCCATCGGTAGATCCCCCAAAAGATGGTGGCTGGAGGCACAAAACCTCTCTGATCAGATCTCCTGGCTCACGACGTGATCTCTCAAAATACACAGGTGCTGCTACTGGAGGTGGTCTGGGTAGAAGAACGGACTTAGGCTCATGCTCAGCCTGGCCTTTTGAGGGATTAGGAGGTGGACTCCTACTCCGTTCCCTAACTGCTGATCTATGGCTCCTTGAGTTCTAGTTTTTTGCATTACGGTCGATTGCCGGAATCCTATCCTGAACTATCCTAATTTGGTTCTGAAGTGCTAATAAGATGTCTCGGTTTGGGTCAACCGGTGGTTCGGGAGGGGCCTCCAGGTTCCCTTCTGGAACCAGTTCCTCCCTATCAACAACCTCTCGTGCCATACGTGTACGCCTAGGACCCCTTCCGCACTTGCGAGCTTGTCGCGTAGTCAGAGGCATCCTTATGAGAAAATAAAATAAATAAATAATTTTCGGGGAAAAATTTAATTAATTAAATGATTAAAGTGAAACGAAATGGAGAAAGCTTCCTAGTGTTGGAAACCTTTCTCTGATACCAAAATGTTGTGCCCAAACTTTTGGGCAAAAATGGAACAACAAATTTTTTTTTTGACAACATAAACTCACGAAACAATCTACATTTAAAATGAAATCATTTAAGTTTTGTCTTAACTA
This sequence comes from Cryptomeria japonica, assembly GCF_030272615.1. NCBI lineage: Eukaryota > Viridiplantae > Streptophyta > Pinopsida > Cupressales > Cupressaceae > Cryptomeria > Cryptomeria japonica. The sequence goes on from NC_081409.1 coordinate 595,966,454, forward strand.
AGGTGTAAATAGAAGTGTTTACTAAAGTTGGAATGATTAACTCCATCAATGAAGTGATAATATTTAACGAAGGCTAATTATTCCCTATGAGGGTCATTGTAATTTAATTAGTTAATTTAATCAACCTAATTAATTTGCCGCTAATTAAAGTCGAGGGATATTTAAATATCTCAATTGCATTTAAAACATTCTAGGCCAAAATAATGATAATGTTATCTTAAATTTAAAATTAATTAATTGGGCGCATTCAAATCCATTATTCAAATTTAACCAATAAAGTTACAAACTCAATAATGTTAATGGCCAAATAAATATAATTTACACTATAGCCAATTTTAATTTCCCCTAAACCTTCAAATTTCGACTATTAATAATTTGGTCAATATTGGCCTCATAGGCTAAAATTTCGTATAAAAATAATTAATAATTTTCATCTACAAAATTTCCCCTCCAAATTAAATTTGACTTGGCGTCCACAATTAACTAAATACATAAATTATCTATGAAAAATCCTTATTAATAATCCTTGATAAAATTACGTCCATAATTGCGATATTAGAACTATATAAAATTAATCCCCCCAATTTAATTTCAGCCAAAAGTGGAAGGGGTCTAATAATTACTTAAGCGCTGATTAATATTTATTAATAAAATATGTTCAAATAGGTTTCGACTTAACCTCTTATATATATATATATTTATATATATACCTATATGTATAAATATAACACACACACACACACACACACACACACACACACACACACACACACACACAAACAATTAGAGAAACAAATCTAAATTTATACCTATATATACATATGTTTTATTTTAATAAAATAAACCAACTATACCCACTAAATATTATATTATAACTTACAAATAAACCCTAAATTTAAAAGTTATAAATAAAGACTATAATTCTAATCTCTCTTTATTCTTATATGCTAACCCTAACCCGAATATGGGCTAGGGTTGCATTTCTAATATATTTTAATTATTTAAATGCTAACTTTAACCCAAAATTGGGTTAGGGTTTAATATTTTCTATTTTTGTGAGTGTGTGTGTGTTTTGTGTATGTTGCAAGGTACGATGACCATGAGGCGGCAATCGAATGGATGCAGGGTGATGGAGGTTAAAGGGCCAAGGTGACCATGGGGATCCACTATGGATACCCACAGTGGCGGCCTTGTGCCGCTCATTGTGGTTACCCACAGTGGTGGCCCTGACACCGCCCACTGTGGTCACCCACAGTGGTGGCGCCGACGCCACCCACTGTGGCAGACGTGGCTCCGCCCATTGTGGTGGCCCTGACGCCACCCACTGCAGGTGCCCACAATGGCGGACGCAACCTGCGGTGCCTTCCGGGGAGGGGTAAGGGTTTCGGCCCTCCCAAACAAGTCTCTTTTTTTAATTTTTTTTTTGTTATATTTTTTTTATAATACACACACACACACATCTTTCATTCTCTAGGGTTAGAATCTCCTTTTTAAAAAAAAGAAGAAACATGCAGGAAATAGCAAATTAATGACAACATAAAATAGATACACATTTACCTCTCTCTTTTTTTTTTCATGCAAAAGTGATCTAGTTAAACATGTATACAATATTCATTTAGTTAGATTAAATAGACCTTTTTTGTTTATGCAGCAACAATATTATGTCTGTCAGTTTCAACAGTTTGATAAACATATCAACCAATTCATTTCCTCTTTTAAAATAGTCATAAATCTATTTGCAGATTTCTGGTTTTCTAAGTCAGTGTATGCATACATTTTTATTTATTTATTTATTTAAAAAAACACATAACAATAGACTTTTTAAACTAATAGGTTTATCTACAACATTTCTTTTCTTTTTAACTTCTAATAGTTAACTATAGGGAAAAGTAAATTTACATTGGTCTACTTTAGCTTTCTACATTTTTTTTGAAGTAGAAAAATGACAGTAATAATTACAATAACAACAACATTTAAATATTACAGAAAAAAAAAATACTTAAAACATTCTCATTTCTCTTTCTGCATTTCTTTTTTTACTTTATATAAATTACAGAGATAAATAGATGACAAAATTCAGTTAAAAGACAGATTTAAATAAAATACAGTTTTCAGATAAATGACAAATTTTATATAATGGATAGATTTCAGATAAAAAACAACAACATTAACATTACAGACTTTCATTCAAAAACACTTTTCTCATAAGAATATTTTGAGTATAATTTGTCATCCTCTACAAATGGGTGAAATACCCAACTAGTCTCTCATTTCTAATATATAAGGACTTAAATAAATAAACACATTTCTTTATACAAAAATAAATACAACATAAAGCTCCTCATTTACATTTCTGCAACTAAAATATAATATTACATTTCCTATTCTTTTTCTGCAACTAAACTAAAATCAACAACTCCTAGCTTTCCTTTTTCTTCTCTTTCCCAAGCAACCTGCATACAAATATTAAGGCCGTGACCATGGGGTGCTCACCTCCCAGCCTAGGCTTACTAGAAGCCACCCCCGAGCTTGGAGAACCAAGTCCTAGATGAGTTACACTCAAGCAAACACACAACAAGCATGAGAAAAACTCAACAAACACATTCCCATCCCAAGGCTGAAACTTCATCACATAATGTGATATTTACATGGGTGGAAGTGGACCAAGTACCTTGAGGAGAACTGCAAGATAGTAGATCACAACCAACTCATGGCAACTAAGAACACAACAAGAATCCATCTTAACCCAACATCCTTATGACCCCCAAGGCATACATGCCATACTTTCTCCCCTTATGACCCCCGAATGCATAAACAAAACTATGCAGCAAGGGTCACACAAACAAACCCTTGAGATCACTCTCATGATGAGAGCCTCTCACTCTAAGGCTGTCAAACTCCTTCCACCCCCAAGACCATTCTACCCTCCCAAGGGTAAGAAGGCCTTGGATACTCCCAAAACACAAGGAAATGCATAAAAAGAAATAAGAGAAAGATCACATAGTATTTTCACAAAGGGAAAACAAGGAAAAAACAACATTTACATTCAAGCATTCCTACAAACATATTTCAAACATACAAGTAAGAAAATGCACCAACCTTGAATCTGCCAAGGGTATTCTAGGGATAGTTTGGAGAAGAGTAGCCAAATTCCACAAATCTTTTCTGCAACACTTAGCCAAAAATTCTATTCTAAAACTGGTTTTCTTTCAAAATTGCAAGATTTCCAAAGATGAAGAGTGGGTGATTAACTCACAAAGTCTCAATCTCTTGCCTAAGAAGGCTTCTCTCACTCCTTCCAACCTCTTAGATAGAGTGAGAGGCTCCCATTGGTTGGTCTTTCCTAGGTCTTACACACTCCCTAACCAAGGCACCTCAAGAAGAGGAATGAAATGGGGAAGAGGAATGACACAAACCAAGAAGGTTATCTAACCAAGGACGACACTCCTAAAGATGAAATTCAGCCATCTAATAGAACCCACATTTTTGGGAGGTTAAACAAGTCCTAGGGGAAATACACATGGCCAAATTTGGCCTTCACCGATAGGTACCCCATGGGGCCCAATAAAAATGCTCTAAAACTGACTCTAGGAGTTGGTTTAACCCTTTGAAAGTCCACCTAAAGTTTTCCTACGGGTCAACTCTGAGTTGACCCTCCTTATGGCTCATGATCCTAGATTTCTTGGAACCTTCAAGGATAATGTGAAAAACATAACAATTAAACAAAAATAAATCTCTCAAAAAAGTGACATGACAATTGCCAACACAACATACAACATATGTGTCAAGTGACACTACAAAAATAATTCCACATCACCAGTACACACATGGCAATTGTCTCTTGAATGATTTAAACAATTTAATAAATAAAATTTACACACATGCAAACATTTACGTTTATGAATAAAATACAATACATACGGGGTGTTGTCTCTCCAAATAGACAACCCCTGGTTTTACGATCGTACATAGGCCTTGGTTTGATTCTCCATAATGTTTCCATGGTCACATGGATAATTTTCCTTCGCATCTCAATTACACATTAGTACTTCCCAATAGCCTCATATAATATTAAACACATAAATAAGAATACAAATCAATCACTCTGCATACAATTGACATCATACAAATCAATTTACCATATAACAAGGCAAATCCACATAAGCAATTATCATAATCCTCATAAATTTAATCCATTCATAAGATATGCATCATATTTTTAGCATCATAACAAAGTCCTGCAAATCAAATAATGACCTACACCATCTCAATGTTATCCTACTCTAGAATCATATAAAATTCTATATGCACAATGCATAGAAATGAAGCATCAATATATCAATGTTATCCCATTCTCAGGATCATATAAAGTTCTATATCCATAATGCGTAAAAATAAAGCATCCATAATAGTTCCAACATGAAAATCAGTGAAATGCTAGGATGGGTCGGGGTAGGGCCTCACATCTATCCTCGACTCTGCTCTCTGCTAGTCCTCTGTCCCTTAGCTCTGCACTCTTCCGGTCTACCTCATACACTCTCTGCTCTGCTAAATATTTTTAGAACTTCCTCTCACTCTACTCTTCACTTTGGACCACCTTCTACAAGATCTTCTTCTTGCAAATTTTATGATCAAGGATTTTTGAATGAACTTCAAAAATACTTTATACATTTTCTGCTGTCACCTTCAGGAATTTCCTCAATCAAAGCTATCATATATTTTAGAGGATTTCAAATTCAAAATCTCCCACTCTTTCTCTTCATGCCCTGCAATAATTCTGCCAACTGTTTAGCTGATTCTGCCATCGCATCCCCCCAAAATAGTGACTTCTGGGTCAAGTTCAGTCATTTAAGTGTGAATCTGAAAATCTGCAAGTAATCATTGCTTGACTGCATGATAACTGAAGTTGACTTTACCAACTTGTGGTTTGGCATAAACACAAGCTCACCAACTCATCTTTTGCCACCGCAACTTAATAACCTATCACCGCTCTAAGATTTATGGTGATCACCTATCTTCCTTCTGTCATACTGGTGTACCCGTACACCACTGCGCTCTATATTATCGGTTCATCCTATGATTGTTGGTTTGCTATGCTAGCATCAAGTCTCTTTCCCTATTTTCCAATGAGGTTCTGGTTTCCATACAACCTCAAGGCTTCTTGCCTGAGTCACCTTTTGTGACTTCATCATCATCAGAATGACCGATCTTCTTGAGTGACAAACATGGTTGTCTTAGTTTGTTTTCCCTTGAGCTAATTGAAGTTTGGTCATCTGTTTCTAATGTTGTTTCCATGTATTTGCAAGTCATCACCTTTGCTCCTAAAATACAACACTCCACCGATACCACTTCATCGGTCAATGTTAGACATCAATGAAAAATCTTAGCTCATATAATAGTTCTCTGGATTAATTGGTTTTGTCAATGCCAACTGATTACACAGTACATTCATACACAATTCATGGAAGGTCACTAAAGGTTCATTATTAATAGAAAAATGAGAAAAGGTAGGTACATTATATTTATGTACCAGTAATTTTATTTTTATATTTTCTTAGCTTCCACAAGAATAGATACAATATTATGACACAATATGCTTGGGCACATGAGTGAGAAACAAATTAATATTATTCACTCAAGGAATTTACTTTTCAAGTGTGAACCAAGTTGACTTGGATTTTTGTGAAAATTGTGTTTATTGAAAACAAAAGAGAGTCAAATTTCTCAGAGTTGGGAAAAGAAAGACGAGTGGAAAGTTAGAGCTTGTGCATTTAGATGTATGGGGATTGGATCAAATATCTTCTCTTGAGGGCTCTTATTATCATATTACTTTTTGTGATGATGCAACTAGAAAAAAATGGGTTTATTTTATTCCAAAAAATATGATGTCTTTGATAATTTTAAGAAATGGAAAGTTGTGGTTGAGAATAAGACAAGAAATAAATTTAAGTCTCTCAAATAAGATAATGGAGCTTAATACAACAAAAATGTTTTTGATAGTTACTATTCATACCATGGGATTCATAGACAGAAGATAGTTCTAGGCACACCACAAGAAAAAGGTGTATGAAAGGATGAATAGAGAAATCGTGGAGAATGGAAGGAGTATAGGATTGCATGTAGGATTTCTATTACAATTTTGGGCAAATATTATGGTATACCTAATAAATAGAGGGCCTTCAAGTTCCTTATATGGTGGTATCCTAGAGGAGGAATGGATGGTAAAAGGTAAACTACTCATTTATGATAACTTTTTGTTGTGAAGAATTTGTCCATATTGACATATAAAATAGAAAAAAGCATGAAGCAAAATCCAAGAATGTAATTTTATTAGATATGGAGATAATGGTTTTGGTTATCATTTATGTGATTATGAGAATAAAAAAATGATTAGCAGTAGAGATGTCATATTCAATGAAAAGGTCATGTACAATGATCAGTTAGAGGGAAAGAAACAAGAAAAATAAAACACAAAATATATGGTGCTTTATGAAATCCCATAAAATGTAGATCCAAAGGTTCTATGAAATTAAAATATTTAAGAACCTTAACAAAAATAGGTAGCTCAAACTCCTATGAGAAGATATACTAGAATAATTACACCCCTTGAATGATACTTTCCTTCATTATATGATGTATTATTGAATAATTCTGGTGAACCAAAGAGTTATGAAGAAGCAATGCAAGTAGAAACCAAAAAGAAGTGGGAGCAAGGAATTAAAGAGGAGATAAAATATTTGACACTAACCAAACAAGGGAATTGGTTAAATTTCCTGAAGGTAAAACACCATTGCTCAAAAAATGGGTTTACAGGGTAAAGGAAGAACACATAGACAATAAAATATATAAGGCCACACATTTGGTAAACGATTTTGCATAAAAAAAAGGTATTGATTTTGATGAAATATTTTCTCTTGTTGTTAAATTCACTTTAATTAGAACTATTCTAAGTATTGTGGTTAGATAGGACTTTCATCTTGAACAAATACATGTAAAATTATCTTTTCTCCATGTATATTTGGAGGAAGAGATTTATATGCAACAACCACGAGGATATGAGGTCAAAGGGAAGCATGACTTAGTGTGCAGGTTAAAGAAGAGATTGTATAGCTTGTAAAAAGCACCCCGCTAATGATATTTGAAATTTTATCATTTTATGGTTCAAAAGGTTATAGTAGGATGTCACTCTGATTATTGTGTTTATTTTAAAAGATTGGATAATGATAGCTATATTATTCTATTATTGTATGTTGATAACATGCTTGTTGTTGGTTCTAATATGCAACATATAAGTGAGCTTAAGTAGATACTAGTAATATCATTTTATATGAAGGATTTAGGCACAAAAAAACAAATCCTTGGTATGAGAATAACATGAGATAGGAAAAATCGTACATTAACATTGTCTCAAACTGAGTATATAGAAGGTATTGAAAAGATTTCAAATGCAAGATGCAAAACCAATTATTATACCTTTGTCCAGTCATTTTAAATTGTCTAAAGAGATGTGTCCCAAGATACAAGCAGAGATGGACTACATTTCCAAGGTTCCATACTCTTCAATAGTTAGTATATCGATGAATGCCATGATGTGTACAAGGCCATATATTGCACATGTAGTGGGAGTTTTGAGAAGGTATATGAATAATTCCAGAAAAGAGAATTGGAATGTAGTCAAAAGGATTCTTAGGTATTTGAGAGGTACTACTACTCATGCATTATGTTTTGTAGGTTCCAACTCTACTATATAGGGATGTGCTGATTCAAATTTAGCACATGATATTGATAATAGGAGAAGAACCATAGGGTACATGTGTTTACTATAGGTGGAATGATAGTTAGTGGAATTTCATGATTGAAAAAGGTTGTTGCACTTTGAACAACAATTGTAGAGTAAGTTTCTGCTACAAAGGATAGTAAAGATATGGATTGGTTACAAAGGTTTATGGATGAATTAGGAAAGACAAGAGAATAATAGGTTTTATGGCGATATAGTATCATTAATCTTGCAAAGAAATCAATCATTCATTCTAATACTAAACATATATAGCTCATACACCATTCCACACGATTGATTTTAGAGGATGAACTATTGAAGATAGAAAAGATACACACTATCCAAAATCCTACAAATATTTTTAAAAAGGTAGTAACTCACAAGAAACTAATTTCGTACTCAATTTTTGGTAGTCTTCAAGCATGTTCATAGTGGAAATGAAAACTAGCCAATTACATGTGTCAATCTAGTCAAAGCTACAAGTGTAGCGGTGTTCATCCCAAATCAATCTCCAAGAGGGAGATTGTTGGTATGTGGTAACTAATCATGCTTCTAGGATTAAATATTGGTGACTTTATCAAATGAATTTCCCCATAAATAAATTAATGAGGGATGGCAAGGGGGAAAATTCCCTCCTATGGGGCCCATGTGGAAGAGCCCTTCCTATAGAGCTTGGGGGGCGTATCCCCCCAATGAGAGCTCAAGGATGGAGCCCATGATAGGGGTCTAAGGGAAATACCCCTAGTGGGGGCTATTGGGGGCAATACCCCCAAAGCAAAAATTGATCACTACTTAATAAATAAGTTAGCTATTATTTTGATATGTAAATCAACCTTTGTAAACCGCCAAAAAGGGTCTTGATAAATAAGTGGTTGTATAGTGGGAAAAATCATTAGATTATAATTTTCTCTTTGTTGGATAATAAAAGGAAAGTGGACAATGATTTCTCTATGGATGTAGCTCACATTGGGTGAATCATGTTAAATTTTTTTTGTTGTGGATTGCTATTTTTCTTCTTGAAGCGTAACAATATATCTATGGAAAGAGTGCTAAACATTCTAATCAATATGAAGTATATGAAGGAAGAAGGATATAATGATATCATCATGAAATATGATGGGACCTCTAATCCAATGTGACACATAGAAGAATGCAATGAAATAAAGAAAATAAATTCAAGCAATTGAGAATTTAGTAATTGTATTATACCCTTGCACCCATAATAAACTTCTAGTACACTCATCAAGAAAAAAGGGTTGAGACAAGGACATGGTTTATGATAACCCAATACTTTTATTGAAACATTAATTTATGGTATCTACATATAATTATTAAAAGTATATTATAGAAGATGAAAAACATTATCATGCTCCATGTGAATGAAGTAAGAAGAAAATATCATTAGAAAAAGGTTATGTAAGTACGATATAAGGAAGAAGGTATTTGGAAGATGATATAATATATGGATAAGGCAAGTGTAGTGTCATAGAAGGACTGTTATCAAGTAAAGGAGGAAAAGGATCCTTAGTAGGAAATGGTATCTTTATTGGTCTTTTGTTTAACTAATTTTTAGGGTTTCATCATAATTCCCAATATAAAATTACATTCATTGTGAAATTGAATCCATGGAACTTATTAATCCTAATTTAGAAGGAACAAAGATCATTACATATATCAGAATCTCTTACTTACTCTTTATGTCATACTTCATGAACCAATAGGTTTTAGGAAAACTTCTGAATGGAGTTTTGGGAATGAAACATATATAAACCAATTCATAATAATTTTCCTAGGAGTTTAATAGATCACATCAAGCATGCCAAGTGCTCTTATACTATTTGTAAACTCCTTGATATTAATTTAGAGGTCTAGTTGACTCTTCTTACAATCACAATGTTTTTTAGGTGGATTGTGTTAAGATCTTCATTGGTGTTATGACATGGATCTTGTCTTTTTTTTTCAGAAACTTGTGATTAAATTCAATAAGATTGTGCAAGTCTACAAGATCCATTTTACTTGGATGACTACTTAGTAGATGTCTATTCTAGAATTTCATATTGAGTATCTTGATGTCACTATTAAATAGAATTATCTCCTATTTTATGATATCTCACTTGGAATTACATCTCCCTCTTAAGAGTAACAAGGGTTCATTTTTATCTTCCTATAATTTCTTAATTTTACATTCTTCCTTAGTGATATCTTACTATTATTTACAAGTACATTTACTTAACTTTTCCATTGTGTATTTTGCAACTTCTACGCAAGTACCTAATTCTTATTGGTTTAAACCTATTATATATATTGAGAGATACTCTTACAAAATTCTTGTACTAAAATCTTACATGGTACCTAATTTCACTTATAATTTTAAAACTAATCAAGTGTACATTCATCTTAATAATAGGAAGAAGTATCTCAAAAAGAACAATTTGAAGATTGTCATCATCAAAATAATGTTTCAATTTACCACATAATCATTGAACAAAAAGAATAATTAATAGGCTCACTGACCCATGGATTCCACTTTATCAAATAATTTTTAGTTATTCTCAATCCATATTGATATGAAAATGATTTAGTAACTTGCAACGAATAATACACCAAAGAAACATGCATAACCCTATGGTAAAGAATAAAATCATTAAATAACTAAATCTCTTGGAGTTTGTGGAAATATCCTAGCCAAATGTCTTCAATATTCATATACAAAGTCTAAATATGGTGCATCAAAATCTTGCAAGTGGACATTAGAATCATCATTTTCATTAAATAATTCAAATCTTAGTGTAAAAACCCACAAATAAGACTGTAGTGTCCTAAATTGTACTCCATTAAAATTTTGTCCTCACTTGAGCCTTCACATTAGCATTCATCCCGAAAGCCTGACTAAAGCCCTAATTCTGCTCATACTATGCACTTTCACTCAAGTTTTGATGTTCTACACTTCTCCCCCCAAGATCTTAGGCCTCTAATGTCCCGTGCCCTAGTCCTCTTCAAAAGGGCCTATTTTGGGGCCTCTCAATGGTGACATGATTTAAGTGGGAACCTAGATCTCATGTCAACTCAAGTAAAAAAAAATTTGTTTTCCTACTAGCATGCATAAAAGGAGGTCCACCCCTCTCACTTTGACATCACACATTCATATCAAGAATTCATAATTTGAATTCAAGATCTCAAATTCAAGTGAGCAAGCAATCAGTCTTCTTTCAAGCATTGGAGAATAAGTGAGGTCAACATTGAAGCATTAGAGATGACATCCATGTTTAATATTTTATGAAGACTATCTACATGAAACCCTAATTACTTGTTAAACAAAACTTCATAAAGAGGTATATCATTAGTGTTTCAGACATTTTCAACATTCCCCTAAAAAAGAAATCGTTTCCATTATAATACTTCATTTAAATTTCCATTCTATTGCATGGTTAATTCCAAAACCAGGTTTTGACCTAAGGAAAACTCCCATTCCCAACCATTTTCCCTTCTTTACTGTGTGTAGGAATAGGTACAGAGCTATAATTTTCAAGATCAACATCATTCAAAGAGAAGATAGGATCCTCTTTGGATGATGAAAAGTTTAGAGGACCAAAGCAATGGGCATTCTAGTCTCGACAATTCAAGTCGACCTTCTAGGAACAAATTAGAACATTCACATATTGCTCAGATCCAGGTTTGTGGCTCCATTTGGTGATTGTAGCTCACTGTTTATTCATATTTGATTCAATTTACATACATTCACCCTAATTTTAATATTTTAAATCAAATAAATTTAATTTAAAGGGAAAGAAGAGGCACATCTAAAACTCCTAGAATTTAATAAAAATCTTGGTCTTTTAAGCTTAGATCTATCAAATTCCATCTTTTCCTAATGTAATGGTCTCTAAGAAAAGATTAGTGGTTTTACTACATCGTTGGGTGAAACCCTAATTTTTACCTAAAACATCTTAGTGAACTTGACATATTACACCTTAATTTCTAATTTATGTTTTCAAATTTGAGTGTTTATGGATTTATAAATTTAAATTTACATTTACAAGTTTAATTTCCAATTGAATTATATAAATTTAGAGGTTAAAATTGCAAAAACCCTAATTTTTAATTCTAAAATAGAACTTGTGGGTTGCTTAATTTGGATTAATTATTTTAAATTTGATTATTCATGCAATTTAAAATTCAAATTTTCCCTCTTAGATCTTATTTTCAATTGAATTACATAAATTTAGTGGCTGACTTCACAAAATCCTAATTTATAATTCTTTACTTGTGGGTTGCATAATTTTTCAAATTTATTCTCAGATCTGATCTTTATGATATGCTATGATATTATTTAGTGGCATTTATCCTTAAAATTCACAAATCAAATTATTCAATTAATTGGTTAATCAATCATTTTTGCATAATTTTGCATTTTTTAACCACAATTTTCAATTTCAATTTCAAATTTCCCTCCTTTATGCATGAGTTTTATTACCATTATCCCTACCTACAATATTCCCATGAGAAGAATTAATAGAATTAAGGCTTCCCAAGGTTTCATCACTAGGGATATGAAGCCTAATTTGGATAACGATGTCATTTATCCTCATTCTTTTCGTAATTCTCATGATGTGGATGAATCACTAGCTAGGTTTTCAATTGATAAATTGGAGATATTTGACAATGAATTTGAAAATCTTAAAAAATGGATGTCAATGATACTAAAAAACTAAGGCAAACCCATTCATTGAAGGATTAAAAAGAGTAGCTCAAAGTGATGAAATTAGTTTTGATTTGTTGTGTTGCCTTGCTCATATTGTTGAAACTAATATCATGCCTATAAAAGTTTTGTTGAATTCCTTGGATACACTCAAGATACTAGTTAAGTCAATCATTCTATTTCTATGCCTACATCCTTTCCTAGTGTTCCCACATTCAAATCTTCTATCATGACTACTTCCACACAAAATTTTAATCATACACATGTTAGTCAAGTGGGTAACCTTATTGATCAAAATTATTTAACACCTCCTTTCGTGAGTCTTCCAATTGTCACCCAATTATCTCCCATACCTACATATCATAGTGTTCCACCTCTTCACTCTCAACCTCAACCTACATACAACAATGTTATCCCTTATCACAATCCAATATGTACAATTTCAATCCATTCACCGAAGCAACTATCAATAACTTAGCCCAAACTATCTCATCCTTACAACAACAGTTAGCTTCCATTACCCAATCCAAGTTTAATGTGCCCTCATTTAATGTAGTAAGCCCATTATCCAGTGACATTGTCTATGTCATCCCTCCTGAACATATGGAAGTCCCTTAATTAGAGCTTTATAATGGAAAAAGTGGTCCCTTGACTCATGTGATAACATTCCAAACTTTGTGTAGTGACTTTTCTCATCATCAAAGACTTATGGCTAAATTGTTTACTCGAACCTTTAGGGATAAAGCTTTGCAATGGTATTTTTCTTTGCCTCCTTATTCAATTACATCATTTCAACAATTAGTTAATCTTCTCATTCAAAAATTTCATAATAATATTGGTCCTAAGATTACTTTGACTAATTTGATTCATTGTAAGAAATGTGTTAAAGAAAAAGTGACTAATTTTATTGTTAGATATAAACATTTGTATTCTGAAATTGTTTTTCGTATGTTTGATCAAGATGTTCAAATAATTTTTATTACTAATTTACAAAAAGACATTAGGGATAAGCTTCTATTTTTGAGTTCACTTCCTTTATGCAATTGTGCATAATGCATAGAGTCATTTTGAATCTGATGCAGCCATAAGAACCCTCAAAAGAGTCAACCGACTTATGCAGCAAGAGAGACACAACAAAAGAAACAAGAAAACATAACAAGTTCACATAAACAAATCATATTAAAGCCTTATAATTTTTGGTAATCATCTAGAAATCATTTTATTATCATCAAAGAACAACCGAAAATTAACCAGTTACATGCAGGCTTCAAGCCAGATACAATCCAACTGGGACTCTAAGAATCAATCGGATCACGACATGCGAATCTAAATCCTTATTCTAAGTTCCACTTCCTTTGATCCTATAGTGATTACATAATATCATATTTATACCCACCAAAACATATCCAGATCAACCTCATAAGATTACATTCACCAATGCAGGAAAATGAAACGTGTAATTAGGTCAACCCTAAGATTTAAGAAATTTTTCCAAAAAATAACAACCAAGTGATGCAATTCAGTAGGAAGGTCGACCACACACCAAAGAACATCAGACAGGACCCAAGATGGATCCACACACCAAGAATCATGTTGGTAATGAAGGAAAACCAATCAATAAGCACAATAATTGTCCCGAAAGCCAGAAACAATCAACCGGAAGTGATAACTGACCAGTAAAGAACCCAAATGAACTGGAAATATGGAATAAAGAACATGAAACCATTTGGAAACAAAAAATAATATTTTACATGAAGAACAAGCAACTACCGGTACATACCGGTAAGAATATAGAAAACTGTACAAAGAATTAAACAAGAACAAAACTAAAAGGAAATATTTTTTGTTAATGCAAGATTGCTCATCGACTGGGGATCCTCCTACATAAGAAAACCCAAGTAGAAAAAGATGTTCCATGAGAGATAACTCATGAACATCTAAAAGGATTCAAAATGAATATTCCATGCTCATTTCTGATCCAAACATCTTCCTTATCTGCCAACCTCTACTTTAGCTCCTCTGGTGCCTCAACCGTCTTCTCTAACCTTTGACTCCCTTTGTTTCTTTTTATTTGCTTTAGATATGCACTTTGTCTCTATTTTTGCAAATCTGATTTGGTTCTACCACAAGACTTCATCTGGTTTGTCACCATCAACTCTTTGTTGACAGGTTCCACCTGTCTATCAGGTTCATCCATCAGATTCTTCTGCAAAATCATGTCACCCTCTAGTTTAACCTCTACAACTGGTTCTATCAGATCTTTCTTCAAAACCTCCAGTATGACCTCTGCAACTGGTTATATCGAACCTTCTGGTATAACCTCTGCCACCAGTTTCTCAATATTTCAACTTCTCTTTGGACTCAGATTCTTCACCTCCTTCTCTTTCTCCTTCAAAGAAATCAATGTGAACTTCTACCCATCCTTTTCAATAGTAACTAGGTTTCTTCTATAGTCATAAATAGCTCCTCTATCAAACTTCCAAGGTTTTCCTAACAAGACATGACAAACACTCATAGGTACAACATCATATAAAACCTCATCTCTAAAAGGCCCAATATTGAAATTCACCAAACACTGCTCCTTTATCTCTATCTTCTAATCATCTTGTAGCCAACTCACCTCATAAGGACAAGGATTCTTAAGCCTCTTCAACCCAAGCTTCACAACCATCTCCTTAGATACTAAGTTATCAATACTTCCACTATCTACAATGACCTTGCAACACTTACCACTTGATTTATACATAGTCCAGAAAAAGACTCTTCCTTTGCGTAGATCCAGTATCCTTTCTTTTGAACATAAGAAATTCTCCTTGCTCCGGTGCATAGTCAGATCCGGTACCATCACCTTTCAGTTCCTCACTTGCCACACAAATTTTTGCCATTCCTTGCTTACATTCATAGAATCTATGTTTGGTTTCTCCACACTTGAAACATTTGCTAGGAAATTCTCTACCGATGTTGGTGCTACGTTTCCTCGGTGTCTTTGTTCCGGTTCTTTACTCCACTTAGGTTTTGACTCCTCTTATTCAACCCATTTCTTCATAATATCACTCATCTTCAATTTCTCCTTTCCCTTATTCGATTGTCTTCTTCTCACCTTCTTCTCAGCCTTCAAAGCATACTGGTAAGCTTCTTCAATTGTGGAAACTTTCAACATTCTCATCTCATCTTGAATGTTAAAATCAAGTCCATTGATGTACCTCACCACCTTTTCTTTGTCCATCTCTCTATGTCCAGATCTAATCACCACCTTCTATAATTCCTTAGTATATTCCTTCATAGTCATGTTTCTCCATTTTAGGTTCTGCAACTTCTTGAACAATTCCAATTCATAGTCTCCCGATATGAACTTGGCTTTCAATCTTGCAACCATCTGTCTCCATTGGGTAATCTTCAATTCACCATTCTCCATTCTGTCTTTCTGCAACTCTTTCCACCACAAGGCAACATGCCCTTTCAACTTGGTATGTGTCAACCAGAATATCTGTAGGTCCTTGACATTCTCAAACTCAAATTAGTCCTCCAACTCTTCGATCCAATCAATTAGATCCTCTGGGTTCAGTGTTCTAGAAAAGTTGGAAACCTCAACTTTATGAACTTTACTCGCTTGCGCCACTGCTCTCAGGAATATTTCCTCTCTTTCATCTTCTGGTCCTTCAACTTCCTCAAGCTCTTCATCGGATTCCTCATATTCATCCTTAGAATCAGGGTTTCTCCGCAAACCAGCTAAAGCATTTTGTATTTCATTCCTTACTTCACTCTTGAAGTCTTCCATCATCTTCTCTACCCTCTGGGGGTTTTTCCTCCTCAACGACATCACTTCTTCCACTTCAGTGTACTGCCTCAACTCGATGATCTAACTATTGATTTCAATTGTCTCCCCTCGGTGATCTATTGAACACACGTGCAACCTACCTCCAATTGATGATCCATCCACACTAAGGAATGCCTCAATGTTCGCAAATAATTCTTCCACCAGCTAGTCCATAACCAACTCTGATACCACTTGATGCAGCCATAACTGGTAAGAACCCTCAATAGAGTCAATCGACTTATGCAACAAGAGAGACACAATGAAAGCAACATGAAAACACAACAAGTTCACATAAACATATCATATTAAAGCCTTATAACTTCCGACAATCATTCGACAAGTGTCATATTGTCATCAATGAACATCGAATAATTAATCGGTTACATGTAGGCTTCATGCTAGATACAATCCAATTGGGACTCTAAGAATCAACCGGATCACAACATGTGAATATCAATCCTTATTCTAAGTTCTACTTCCTCTGATCCTATAGTGATTACATAATATCATATGTATACCCACCGAAATATATCTGGGTCGGCCTCATAAGATTACATTCACCAATGTAGGAAAATGAAACGTCTAATTAGGTCGGCCCTAATATTTAAGAAATCTTTCTGAAAAATAACAACCAAGTGATGCGGTTTGGCAGGAAGGTTGGCCACATACCAAAGAACATTGGACAAGACCCAAGATGGATGCACACACCAATAATCACGCTGGTAATGAAGGAAAACCAACCAGTAAGCACAAGAACTGTCCCAGAACCCAGAAACAATCAACCAAAAGCGATAACTGGTCAGTAAAGAACCCAAATGAACTCAAAATATGGAATCAAGCACATGAAACCATCTGGAAATCGAAAATAATATCTTCCATGAAGAACAAGCAACTACCAATACATATCGGTAAGAATACAAAAAACTGCACAAAGAAATAAACAAGAACAAAACTGAAAGGAAATATTTTTGGTTGATGCAAGACTTCTCATCGACCGGGGATGCTCCTGCATCAGAATCCCCTCCTTCAAAGTCTCTAGTTGATAAGAGTGAGAGTGCTCAACAATATTTTGTAAATTTTAAATGAAACAAGGGATACATCAAGTTCAATGACAACATCAATACTCAAGTGGAAACCATGACATCAGGTGTAGCTCCTTTATCTGAATACTTTAGAAAATAATTTACTCCTCTTTTTGATTCTTTGCATAGCATAATGACACAATTGATAAATAAAAATGTGTTAAAAATTCCTCCTGTCAAGCTAATTGATACTTCCAAATCTTTTCCACCTTATCATGATTCCAAAGCTTTTTGCCAATTTCATCGTCAATCCGGTCATGATACTGAGAAGCGTTATAACTTAAGGAGTAGAATTCAAGACTTCATTGATAACAATACCATATTTTTAGTTTGTGTGAATGACAAAGGAAACAAATCTGTAGCTCCTCCTAATTAAAACATTCAAATCTTTACTAATCCTTTGCCTTCTCATTCTACTTTAATGTGGTTGAGTCCAAGCCTCTTGATTTTTCTCCCAATTACCTTGGTATTGATTCTAATAATGTGGTGAATCTTATTGATAAACCTATAATTCCTAAAGACCTATGCCTTACCTTTGATCCTAATGAGACTATTGTTGCACTTTATGGCCCACTATATATCACTATGAAGATCAACGACAAAATCTCGCAAGGAGTTCTCATTGATCCAATGTGTGTAGTGAATGTGATCAGTAAAGACTATCTTTATACTTTATAGTTGTATCAAGTAACACATGATAAATTTGATGTAGTGGTCAAGGTGTTTGATGGTTTCTCTTGCCCTACTATTGGTTCTATTACTCTTCCTATTGTGGTTGGTACTAAGAACTTAGATGTCATTTTTTCTATCATGCCTACATTAGATCAATTTTGTGTGAAGCCAAGACATCCTTGGCTCTCTTCCATAAAAGGGATCCCTTCTACTATTCATAATTTTTTAAAATTCCCTCATAATGATAAAATCATAACAGTCAATCATAGGATGTATCGACCCATGGTGAGGCATGGAGATTGCAACCTTGATTACTTTTGGCCTAAAAAAATTGAACCTCTTAAGATTCAAAGTGATTCTCTCTTTCAATCTTATCAAAATTAGAAGATTGAGATGATATTGTCCTTAAGTAAGTCTAGAGATCCTAGACCTATTCCTCCTCCTCGTGATGGACTCGATCTCCTTCCTACACCTTCTATTCCTCCTATATATGCTATAGTCCCACCTCCTACATCTTACAAAGGGAAGCACCTGGCATCTCCTATTTTTCAACTTGATAGACCTTCTCCCATTCCTCCTTCTTTAAAGGAAGAGAAGAAGTCTATGTTCATTGATCTTAAACAACCCTTGGCTAAAATTAAAAGAAATATTTGTGTGAAATAATATCAACAAAGATTTGATGCTAAGGCTCATGAACTTTCTTCTCAACCCATTTCCACCCCAAAGAAACCAAATGTTGACTTAGTCCCATTTGTGCAAACTTCACCTAGCCCTAGGAAGGAAGTTCAACCTAAATCACCAAGATTAAAAATTCTTAAGGAAGATGATGGCTTATGTTCTATTCATATTAGAGATCCTATTTTTATCAATCTTAATGAAGAAATGGATAAAAATGATGTTCATGCTGATTCTAATGTTTCACATGATATGTATGAGCATGTTGATGCTGATAATGATTTATCTAAACAATTTTCAAAATCATTAATCCTAGCCCCTAGTGATAAAAAAGGTGACTCATCATCAGAGCATGGTCCTTGTTTGGAAATTGCAGTAGGTCCATCTAACATGCTTGAACTTGATCCTCTTGCATCTTGTCCACCTTCCCAAAACAATGTTCAACAATATTGGGAGGTGGGTGATTTGCTTGACTAGCTTCATTCATGCCATAGATTCTCTCTCCTCTCTTGCTTGTTCATAACGTGTTTCCCTCATGATGTGTTTTTATGTTATGTTAGGCTCTCTTTTGATGACCCTTGTAGTCACTGTGTTAGCACAAGGTAATAATTAAACCGAATCTATTGTGGAATTCTTCTATTTGTATCTCAATTCTTGTATTTATTGTCCCTTGTTTTGTCTACTAGGGGATGATGCAAATCATTGAGATCTCTTTTGGTCTCTTCCATGTTGACTCAAAAGACATATGTGCTCTTCTTCCACTATGCTTGTGGTTCCACTTCCTTTGGGGGATGATATCAATTCAATACAATTTTTTTTTGATACATTATTTATCATAAGAGCACATTGACTCTAGAGTTAATGGATCCCTTATATGTTTTGTGACCATTGTCCTTTGATTTGTCCTTTCTTGGGGGCATATCATTATGGTAATGTGCTTGTCTTTGGATGCATGGTACCTTAAACCAATTTCTCATGATAAGGCACATGTAATCAATTTAATGTGATGACATACACTCTTCTCAAAGTTTCACTTTATACGCACACTATAACATGTCTTGATACTCAAGTTACTTCGCAAACTAAGAATTTTGCTTTGTAATTTGGTATTTTTCTTTTTCATGATTCATAGTAAGCGAGCCTTACTAGGCTAGAAATCATGATTCTATTGCCTCTTTCTTTTGATGTCCCTTTTATCTTGATATTGAAATAGAGAGATCCTAAAGTCCCTTGGGAGCTTAGTGTGTCTTGTCTCTTTGATATCTTGATAAAAGTTTTCAATGCAAACCTTTGTACTTTACTAAGAGTATGTTTACTCTCATACTCCTGCTAAAGTGGGGGCTAAATGTAGTTCCCTAAATTGTACTCCCTTATAGTTTTGTCCTCACTTGGGCCCTGACCATGGCATTCATCCCCAAAGGCTTGATTGAAGCCTTGATTTTACTCACAATATGCACTTTCACTCAAGTTTTCATGTTTTGCACTTCTCCCCCAAGATCTCAGGCCTTCAATATCAAGGAATAGAGTGATAATGCCCTTGTCCTCTTTAAAAGAGCCCATTTTGGGGCCTCTCAATGGTATCATGATTTGAGTGGATACCTAGATCCTATGTTGGCTTAGGTTAGAAAATTAATTTGTTTTTTGACTAACATGTATAAAAGGAGGTCTACCCCTCTCATTTTGACATCACACATTCATATCAAGCATTTATAATTTGAATACAAGATCTAAAATTCAAGTAAGCAAGAAATAAGTCTTCATTAAAGCATTGGAGCAGAAGTCAAGTCAAGATTCAAGTATTTGAGATGACATTCATTTTCTATGTTTTATGAAGACTATCTACATGAAACCCTAATTCCTTGTGGAGACAAACAAAACTTCATAAAGAGTTAAATCATTAGTGTTTCAAACATTTTCAACATTTCTCTCAAAATGAAATCATTTCCATTATAGTACTTCATTTACATTTCAATTATATTTCATGGTTAATTTCAAAACTGGGGTTTGTCGTAAGGAAAACGCCTATTCCGAACCATTTTCCCTTCTCTACTGTGTGTAGGAACAAGTACAAAGTTGTAATTTTAAAGATTGACATCATTCCTAGAGATGAATAGGATTCCTTTTGTACAAAAAAAAGTTTAGATGACTAGAGCGATGGGCATTTTGGTCTCGAAAATTCAGGTTGACTTTCTAGGAACAAATCAAAACATTCAATATTACTCAGATCCAGGTTTGTGTCATGCCCAACTTTTGGGCACGAACGGAATTTTTTTTTTTTTAAAATACTTAACTAATTAACGATATACTTAATTAAAATGATGCAACTTAGTTGGTCTTACTACATTTGTGTCGATCAGGTAATTAAATTTAATTTGGTAATGAAGATAACTGAGTTATCTATGAGCTAAAATTTCTCCCAAAAAGGAAATTCACTAAGCTTCATTAATAAATAATTACAATCTCAAATATGGCGATAAATCTCGAATATAAACGTTTTTAAAATTTATCTTATTTTTCTTAATCCACTAGGATTCCTAGTTTAATTATCCTCGTTATTAATACACTTTATTAAAATAAATTCCCCTGGAATTTAAAATACTTTATAACCTTAGGCTAAATTGGCCCTCTTGGCCCTACCAGGAAATTTATTGTTTACACCCCTTTATTTTTAATTCTAATCTACCAAAGTATAAAAATCCTCCTTATAAAAATTGCCCCTATGTTTGCCCGATATTTAAAAAAAAAAAACAAAACATACAAGACTTAATTCTACATTTATTTACAAATAAGAACCAAAATGAATCCACTTCTATATATATATATATATATATATATTTATATTTATATGTATCTATATATATATATATATTTATATATATCTATATGTTTATACACGAGTAGTTATTCATTATATAGTCTATCTATGAATGTATTACAAGAAGAGTGGGGCTTTTAATTCTATTATTAGAATTACCCCTTTTAAATAAATTTCTCTTTTCCCCCCCCCATCTCACACATGCTCATTTTAAATCTGTGAGTGGGGTTGCCCTAACCCGAAAAATTAGGGTTAGGGCGAAATGGATGATATCTATCATTTTTCCCCTTTTATATTTTTTTTTGTTTTTGCGTGCTTGTGTGTGCAGGAGAGACGACGGCCAAGAGGAAATCGCGCAGGGGCGGACCGAGCCTAACCCCGTTATATCCTTGCATGCTTTAACTAGCATTGAGCGAGGCATATGTTTTTTTTATTGTTTGCAACCCCTACCTATCGGCGGAGGCGGAGGGAGGAGGCGTAAAGCCCGAGCGGCAGCCACTGCGGCACCCCGCAGGGAGCGGCCGCCATCCACCTTACGTGGCGGCTCCGCTCGCTGCGGGTGGCCACAGCGGCGGCCACCGCCACTGTGTGCCGTCGCAGTGGCGGGCCTCGCCCTGCCCACTGCGGCGGCCCACAGTGAGCGGCGCCGTCCGCTGCAACCCCCGCAGATGCTGGCATTTTTTGTTATATGTTTCGTTTAAACGTTTTTTTTTTTGTTTGGTGTTTATTTCATTTTTATTTAAAACGAAGTTTAATCATTCAAAGGCAAATGTATAATATGTTTTTTTTTGTTTAATAACATTTTTTTACTATATATATATATTTATGTGTATATATATCTGGTAAAATAACATGCATAAGGGTTTCTGTATGTTAACTGGCAGATTTTCTTATAAAGGAATAATTATATATATATAAATATATATATATATTTACATATATATATATATATATTTAATCATATTATCAGTTTTCTTCTTTTTTTGTAATATTAAATCTGTAACAAAACTTCACTGTATTCTTTTATTATAACTGATTTTGAAGGACAGAAAATAAAATATATATATATATATATATATATATATATATATATATATATATATATATATATATATATATATATATATATATATATATATTTGTATATTACCATTTAAACTACTTGAAAACTCTTTTTAAAAGCATAAAGAACCATTCATTTATTCATTGCAGATTGCTTAATGAGAAAAGAACATATATATATATATATATTTTTTGCAAATATGCTAGGACTAATGTTAATCCTTTGGAAGGAAATAGACTACAATTACTAAGATATCATTTTCTGCATCTAATGGGAAGTAAATGACTGTTTTTAATAAAATTTACAGCAGCAAGTTCAACTAAAAGCAAATGGTGTAACATCTAATCTTTAAATTTCAGTTTACTCAAAAGTGCACACATTTCTCCCTTTTTTTTTTTTATGCAAAACATTAAGAATCTAGATGCAAACTAACATTTTCATTTTCTTTTGCAAAACTACAAGTAGGAAAAATATGTGTATTCATTGACAAATGTAAATACAAGATAGATATGGATACAAAATAAACATGAGTTCAAATGGGATGAAATCCCAACAATGCTTTTTCTCTACATAATAACTTGAAAATAATACAACTTTTTTTTTTTTGAAAGAGAATACTACAAATGCTCACTTTTCATTCTTTACACAAACTATTGCATTGAATCTATCCCTTTTTGAACACATTTCTGCAACACAACAGCAACATAATCCTTTAATCCTTCTTTTCCCATTCCCATGCAACCTGCAATAAAACACATTTTTGACCATGGGAAGCTCACCTCCCAGCCTAGGCTTACTAGAAGCCACCCCCGAGCTTGGAGAACCAAGCACTAGACGGGTTACAAGCAAGCAAACTCTACACAAACATAGGAAAACACTTACATTCAAATTTCCCTTCCCAAGCTACACATTCACCACTTTCATGGTGACTCTTCCATGGGTGGAAGTGGACCAAGTACCAATGGGGAGAATGCATGCCAAAAACAATACAACATAAGCCACCTCATGGCAATACAAATGCAACCAAAAATACTTCCACAATCCTTATGCCCCCCAAAAAGGCCCAAGGCCATATTTGCTCCCCTTATGACCCCCAAATGCATACACAAGGCTATGCATCAAAGGTCACCAAGGACTCCCTTGAGAACACTCTCCATAAGGAGAGCCTCTCACCCATGGCTGTCATACTCCTTCCACCCCAAGATCTTCCTACCCTCCCAAGAGTAGGAGATCTTGGACACTCCCAAAGCAACAAGAACACAAAACAAAATACATAGAAAAGAAAACTACACATTTTTAACTTCAACAAAAAAAAACTTCATAAAACACATTCTTACAACAACTCTTTTCTTTTACAAAACAACATAAACTAACACTTACATCATAACAAGAGGAAGTAAGAAGTAACCAACCTTATTCTGCCAATAGGTTTGCTAAAATTAGTTGGGGATGAGCTGCCCAATTCCACACTAACTTTCTCCAAATTCCACCAAAAGTGCTAAACTCCTACTAACTTTTTCAAAACAAGCATAATCTCCAAGAAAGGAGAGTGGGTGATTACTCACTAAGTTTCCAAATTCTTGCCTAAGAAGGCCTCTCACACACTTCCCAACCCCTTGGGTGAGGTGTGAGTTCCCATTGGTTGCCCTTCCCAAACTCTTACACATTACCAAAATTGGAAAGGGAAAAGGTGGAAGAAGATGGGGAAGAGAGTTTAACTTCTAAAGGGAAGGTTCTCTATCCTAGGAAGAACTTTCTAAGTTCAATTTTCGTTCATCTTGAAAACACCACTTTTGAAGTGACTACATAGTCACATGGGAGAAGCCACATGTTGCAAAATGCCCCTAACCCATAGGTATACCCTTTGGACCTTTGGAAAAGCCTAAAAACTTACCCTAGGAGTCCATTAAACCCTTTGGAAACCCAACTGAAGTTTACCTACGGGTCAACCTTGAGTTGACCACTCCCAAGACTCCCTACCCAAGGCAAATTTGGGACCACACTCATGTTTTTGAATGGCTTTGGTAGAAACAAAACTCCCTCCAAGAGACAAGTCAAAATCAATGACACTTAATCAGCACATGTGTCAAGTGACACAATAAAAACACAATATAAAAATCACACATGGAATTTGTCTCTTGTAGGATTACACATATACATACAAATTAATTTTTAACACTCAAGCATTATACACTTCACAAATAAAATACATTACAATGGGGTGTTGTCTCTCCAAATAGACAACTCCCAGCTTAACAAACGCACATAGGTCTAGGCTTGGTTCTCCATTAAATTCCATGGTCACATGGATAATTTTCCTGCGCATCTCAATTAACACATTAGTAACTCCAATAATCACAATTATACATAATCAAATACATGGATTTCATTACACATCAAACACTCATACATTTGACAACAATAATTCAATATCTCATTCGTTCAAATTCAATTTCACATAAGCAGTCAACATAATTTTCCAAAATTGAACCATTCATAAATAAACATCATCTTTCTATCATCAATATGAAGTCCTGCAAATTTCCAATAATGACATTCACCATCATAATGTAATTCTAATCTAGTAACATATCTAAAGTTTCATAATCATCATGCATGAAATAAAGCATCAACATATGTCAGTGTGATCCAAATCATGGAATCATATAAGTTCTAAGTCCATAAACATAAAATAAAGCATCCATAATAGTCTCAATATGCAAATAACTGAAAATGTCAAACTGAATCGGGGTAGGGCCTCACAGTTTGTGGCTATTTTTGACAACTCTAGCTCACTGTTATGCATATATGCTTCAATTTACATAGATTTACCCTAATTTCAGCTTTATTAATCAAATCAATTCAATTTAAAGGGAACGAAAAGGCACATGTAAAATCCCTGGAATTTGACCAGAATCTTGGTATTTGAGGCTTAGATTTATCAAACTCTATATTTCCCTAATGTAATGGTATCTAAGCAAAGATTAGTGGTTTTACTACATCATTGGATGAAACCCTAATTTTCTACCTAAAACAAAGACAAAATATGTAACAATTGTTAGCATCAATCAAGAAGGAAGACTGAGAGGGGGGGTGAATCAATTTTCACAAGATCACAACAAATTAAACTTCAAAACATAAATTGATAGACTGCAACAATAAAAGATAAGCAAATTAACAACACAAAACACAACACCAAGGTTTAGACGTGGAAAAATCAGTTAAGGGAAAAATCACAGTGGGAACCTACCCACAGTAAGATGATACTCTGCAGTAGTATATGAAAATATTACAATGGGGAATGTATATATATTCAGGCACACTGTCTAGAGCCCATTGCTCAAAAGATATTTACCTAGAAGTCTACAACTCTCAAGGAAGTCTCATTGACTTACAATATGAATCAAACTACAATCTAGAAGGAATGAATTGCAATGATAGTATCTACAAATGTCTGATGACAATTCTGGTTAAGCACAATTATCTACTCTACAACACCAATCCACCTTAACACTTCACCAAATGATAACTCTCTTGTTTACACAATCACCTCTCTCTGATAATGTAGACATAATACTGACACCTTAATTGCATAAGAATTTCACCTATATATACAAATCATCAACCTTGATAACAAGGTCAACTAAACCCTCAACCCTCATCTTACAATTACAAAAATTACATTGCATGATACAAAGATCAACCACTGGACCAATATTATGATTTAAATTACATAGCATGGACCTAAATCAAATTCCCAAATGATTAAATCCACTGGAAATCCCACCAAGATCAACCGCAACATACTACACCACCAAAAATACCTCATAACACGAAATCATCATTGGTTCATAGAAATCACCAAAAACTCACACAATGATCAATGCGTATTGCCAAAAAAAATAGGGAACAACTAGGAAACAACATAAAGCACGCTAGAATCATCCAAAATAGTTGCACCAACACCTATTTTAAAATTTTCATTGGTCAACGTCTCGAAGCTCAAGAACACAACCAATCAACAACTATCATGAGGAAAAATAACTTTCGGAGAACCAAATCACAAACCATCTGAAATGAAGATACACAAGATCATCCCAAATAATAATCCAAAGTCCCAACACAAGATTTAATCATACCAGAATATACCAGAGAAAATAACAAATTCTGCAAAACAGTGCTCAACAAAACTAAACTACAAAACCAGATCAAAAACTCTTCCCAAAATCATCAAAATAACTCACAGGAATATGTTGACATCAATGAAAACAACATATACTAGCAAAAAAAATGAACAACCAAATCTCCCAATCTCCCAATAATCCAACAACAACTTCAAAAGTAAGAGGTGTGTGTGATGCAAATGAGTTTATATGATGGAATTCTTATAATTATCATTTGCTTGCTTCTTAAGATTGGACATGTCTTACAATTTTGTATCTAGGGTGTGAGTACTTATAAGTGCATCCACAAGAAATGATCTGGTAAGTGTGAGCTCTTATTAAGCTATCTATGCATCATGGTCAAAATTATCTTGTTAACATGATCCTCAAAATGTTTGTCAACATGAGCATCATAAAAGGCTTCAATTTTATTTGATCGAGTAGCTATAAAGATTGAATTGAGCATGAAACTGATCTATAAATTCAATTGATAGTTCTTAGAACTTTCAAAGGGATATGCAACCTTGGCCTTGTTGCGTACGTGGAGCTTGAATTGAAGGGTTAACCCCTGTGTGTGGAGGAGGTGGTAAGGCCTTGTCCACAAGGGTAAGATATTACATTTCCCTTATTTTTATTCTCTTGTTTTACATTTACTTCTTATGGTCTTGTGGCTCTCATCCATCTAGGTGAAGTGCAAGGGTTTATACCCCACCATGGGGGAGTTCTCTGTAGAACGTGCATTTAATTCAAACAACCCATCGACCTCAGTGAATGAGGCACTAAATAACAATGAAAAATCATTCAAAGACGCTCTTGTTGATTCAGATTTCTTAATTTTTGGTGATGTAAAGTTTAATGTGGCGATTTATATTGGCTTTGTACCCAATGTTGACAAAGGAGAGTGAGGTAAGTCCTTGTGCAGTCCCATGGATACTTTATCTATCATGCCTAATGAATTTATGGTGAAGGCTATAGACTTAGAGTAGAATAGGTTGAAAGGTGTGGCTATTTTTCTTACGACCATGGATGTTTCTAAATGCCTGGCTAGAATTTTTTTAGAAGAATGGATTTACAATATATAGATAAAAAATCTAGGGTTTCATGTTTCCTTCTGCAAAATGATTCAGAAGGGTTTATTTGTTATTTTCATTAAAGAAGGCAAATCGTAGGCAGCAGTGGTTAAAAAATAGTTTTGGTCCATTGGAAGTCATCCTATTGGAGATTTAAATTGGTCTATCGATGTTGTCCATGATGAGATTCTCTCTTTATCATGCTTTAGGTGGGTTGAAATAAAAAATATCCCTTTGATTTTGTGTAATTTCATTCCACAAATCCTTGAGTCCATTGGAAAGGTTGTTAGGGTTGCCAACTCACAGTCTCCTATGGTGCACCTTGATGCCCGCATTCTTGTGTCGCTTAACCCTGGTAAGGATCTGCCCATATTTTTAAAGATTAACATTGATGGCTCCCTAATTACATGTTTTCTTCAGACCTAGGTTGGTAGGATTAATGCATGCTTTTTATGCTAATGTGAAGGGCATATCCGAAGAAATTTCCCTATTCTCTCCAGTCACAAGAATGTTAAAACCAGTAATATCCCAATTATGTATGTTTTTGCGGGGAATATTAAAAAATAGAATGCTCCTTTGGATGATTCTAACCACCCTAAAAAGGCTCCCTTATTGGAGAAGCTTGAGGTCCTAAATTCAACAGTCAAGAAGGTGATTTCAAACTCGGATTCTATCTTGAGTCCTGAACTACCTAAATTTGACCATTCTGTTAAGTTTGGGGCTTTTACTTTGGAAGCCCCCCTCAGTTAGCTATGGCCAAGGATATTGCCCAATGTGGTGAATCTTATAACAAATAGGAGGATTTTTTATTGCCTAAATCTAGAAAGACTAGAAGGATTATTGATGGCCCTGTTCCTTGTTCCTCTAGGTCCCAAGCTGTAGAGGATAAGGATTTTGTCTTCTTTGATATCACTATTATTGATCAAATAATTTGTACTCTGTTCTCTGATCCCATTCCTACCCCTACCATAGTGTCTGATGGTGCTTCAAAGTTAAAATCTGGCGAGGAATCGATTGATGATCCTTACCCCAAATTTGAGGGGGAGGCTGAGTTAGATTCCATTTACTCGATCTATAGTGGGGAGGATGAGTGTGACATGGACAATCAAGTTAATGTGATTTCCATGGATGGATTAGTTGTGTTTCCTAATGATGATTTCCAAGACAATAATCCCAAGTGTAAAAGAGGTAGGCCTAAGGGCTTGAAAGGGAAGATTTATCCCCTCCCTAAAAAGTTGGATTCCAATGCTAATTTACCCAAATGCTTCTGCAACTTTAAAGCTGCCAAGGAATGTTAATTTTTTTTTGTTTTGGATGATGAAATGTATCTCATGGAACATAAGGGGAGTTGAATCCATTGATAGGAAGCATGTCATGAAGAGGTTCCTCTATCAACATAGGGATGTAGACCTTGTTATGCTCCAAGAGGTTAAAGCAATCAAATTCATATTGGAAGTAAATCTTAAATTTATTCGGAAAGAGGCTTGTCAGATTGTTACTAATCATGAGAAAGGGAAAGGGAGAGTGGTTTTTCTTATTAATGGAAAATGGAGGAGTTCCATTGTGGACGATGGGTCTTCTCCATGTAACAAAGCATTATGAGCCACCCTTAAACTCAAAGATACAATGATTAGGGTGTGTTTTGTTTATTTATCAAATGATTGTGGGAAAGAGTGGAGTTATGGAAGTGGATGTCTTCTCTTCCTGATATCCATGGATCATTGGAGGTGATTTAAACATGATTGAACATTTGGAAGATAAGATTGGAGGGATGAGCATGGAATGGAAGGGAGGGGAAAGGTTGCACTAGAGAAAGATAAAAAGCAAGACGAGGTTGTTTGACCCCCTTGAAGGGTTTAAGAGGGAGTATAAAGGGATTTGGTATACATGGTGTAACTTTCAAAGAGGGTGTAGACACCTAAAAATGTCTCATTGATCATGTACTAATTATTCGTCTAATTGATTAAATAATTCTTTGATTATTTAATGAAGTTAGTTAATCTTATTCTTCTAATTTCATATTTCCTCATCATTGTACTAATTAATTGATTTCCAATTCTATCATCGTTTAATCATTTAAACCATTTTCTAATTCTATTTCTAATCATGTAATCATTAACCCCTTTTCTAAATATTAATCAAATATTAATTATTTAATTAATTATGATTTTATTCCTTTAATTTAAATAATCTTTTCTATTTAATTAAATTCAATTTCTAAATAATCAAATAGTTTCTTTAAATTATTTAATTAATTCTTCAATTCCAAATCCCCAAATTCTAATTTCGTTTAATTTCATATTTCTCCTAATTTCATTTAATTTCATTAATTATTCTAATTTTAAATACACATGCATGATTTTAAAAATCAAATTGAAAATCAAAGTCAAATTGTAAATATATTTAGATAACAAATTGAATTTAAAATAAATTCAATATTTGAATTAAATCTCATGCAAAGATTAAATTGAAAATCAAAGTCAAAGTGCAAGCACATGCTAAATTAATTAATTAATTAGTTAAATAATTATCGTTTCAACTCCTATTTCCATCTTCCACTTTGCTTTTTTCTAAAAAGCTTTCAATCAGTTAACTATTCCATCTATTTTAATTGATCATTTCAATTAATTGATTAATTGCATCATTTCTTTAATTCTATCCAATAATTCTTTTTCTATCTTCTAGTTAGCTTTTTCTAAATAAAGCTTTCTTTGTCATCCTCTTTATTTCCTCCAATCATTCTTTTTCATCCATTAATCAACTTTTTTCTCAATCAGGTAACTCATTTAACAATTCAATCAATTGAGTTCCACCTCTAAATCACCAGTTCAACTATCAATCAACATGTGAGCTCACCTGAGTTCCACCTCTTCATCAATCTATTCCACCTCTCAATCAATTCTCTCCAATAATCTATAAATTGAGCATTCAATCTCTATTTTCAACAATCACAAACTTTGAATCTTTGTGTCATTTGCAGGCAAAGGAAGCTACATGCAGTCATGGAATAGGGAGTTTTAATTGATTATTTTACATTCCTATTTGCTTGATTATATCATTTCATTGAGTTTGTTTAGAATTGTTTGATTAGATAGGGATTCATGATTTCCCTCTATTTCTGATTGAATTTAATGATGAATTTTACATACGACATTTTGGTGAAGGCGACGTGAACAACAACTAATTAACCTTCTCTATTTTCTGCATGATTTTTATAGATCATATAAAATTTTCATTTTTTGCAAGTTTGTACAGATTGCACAACATATTCAATGATCACACAATTGCGTTAAAAAAATCACGCAATTGCATATACAACATCACATAATCGATAACTCAGGGTCAGGCATTCATGTGGAACCCATCACACAATCATCTAGATCCTGTTACACAATTGATCAAATCCTATTACGCATTCATTGGCTGGTTTATGCGTTTTGTTTTTCTTATTTTTCTCATTATCTACACTCTATTCTATCTTGGTTTTGTAATAAATTTGTTAAATTTGAATATGGTTTACACTTATTGTATGCTTTAATTATGAAATCTTATGGCACGTAAAGTACAATTCAGGATTTTAGGTGCCAAGAGGAAGAAGGAATAAAGAAGACAAGCTAGACGCTATCAACGAATCCTAAGGGCAAAAAGAAGATACGAGATCTAGAGGACCAACCAACCATTGATAGATACAACAACCTAATTCTCTCATATAGAGTGGATGATGAGAGATCTTGCTAGGGTATGCCAATTGGTTTTGTAGGTTCTAGATCAAAATTAACTTTTTATTTTATTTTTATTTGGTTTGTTTGTGTTTTAAGCATTCGGCTAGATAGGATCACACAATCACTCTGTTAGTATCACACATTCGCTCAAGTATCATTATGCATTTGTATTTTTTATTGTTAAGTTTCCTATTTTCTGAGGATTTTCTTGGGTTACTAATAATTTGTCTGCAACATGTGGTGAATTTATAGAAAGGATTGGATTATTACTAAATCATAAACACTCATGTTATCACACTTCAGTTTTGGGCTTAAAATAAACTTGGTTAAAATTGACATGATGCTTTCACACTTTAGTTTTGGGCTTAAAATAAACTTGGTTAAAATTGACATGCATGCTTTCACACTTTAGTTTTGGGCTTAAAATAAACCTGGTTAAAATTGACATGCATGCTTTCACACTTCAGTTTGGTATTCTAAAATTGACATGCACATGCCTATCTCACACCTAAGTTTGGGTCTTAAAATAAACGTGAATCAGGCTTCTCAATAGAATAACTCACATTTAATTTTTCTTAAGGGAAATAACTTTTATCATGTTTGGGGTGGACCTACTGTTACATCAACTACCTTTCCACCCACCTTCGAGGTCTTGGGAGAAAGGGAGAAGGTGATAACAACACCCATTTTTTCATTTTAGTAGTGAGGGGTATCTTTGACTGGGGATTTTATCACCCCATAGAGGTACTTCAAATTGGGATGCATTGGGGATATCATCTCTTCCAGCATGCTCTCAAGCAGGTTTTTGAAGCTGCTATATAAATATACTGGTCAGGTGGCTAGAGTGTTGAGTGAATTCGATGTATGTGGGGGCCTTCCCTGCACTGATAAGCTTAACTAAAGTCTTGAATGACTTGCTCTGAGAATCCGTTGTTGGATCGGGACCTCTCAAAATTTACAATAAGAACCAACTTAGTAGCCCAAATCCTACATTCAGTGATTCCAGGAGTGCGGATTGTACCCCATAGATACCCCTCATCAGTGATTTTTTAGTGGCTAATATTCACCAATTGGCTATTTTTTAAAATTTGGGAATCAAAATTTGGCTAATAAGTTCAATTTTAAGGTGACCCAAATCGCCAGATTTTTACAACTTTTATTTTAGAGTTATTTAAATTTCCAAAGACTTTATTTTTTTAATTTTTTAAACTCAAAGATTCGCCACAATATTTGATATATGATTGAATCAGATTCATCAATATTTTATGATTTATTGTAGAAATCTAAATTAATTCGCCAATAATATATCATAATTATTAGTTACTTTAGGGTTATATCAACAATCTTTAGTTGCCACCATTGATTTAACATATAATCTAATGACCTTCATTGTATTCCATGAGGTAAATTGTACTTACAAGTTGTAATGCTCGTCGGGGTTTAAATTACTTTTGAATTGTTGACCTCAATAAAAATCAATGGTCTAAAAGCAATTTTTGGCCCCATGAGTATTACAAATTTTTGGTACATTTTATCTCACAAAATAGAAAGAGGACTATTAGATTATTTTAAATTAATGGTAGAAACTAAATAAAGTAGAGTCTACCACTTAAAATCATTAATGATTTCCACTTTCAAGCCTCTACTTTTCTATTAAAAACTATTTTTTTAAATGAAAGGATTTTCAGTAGTAATTAATGAATACTCTTATTATTCCCCAAGATTCACCAATATTTTCTACCATAAAAAATTGATATAAAAAATTCACCAATAAAATTAATATTTTTCTTTAAAAAAAAGTAAGGCTCGCCAATAAAAAATATTATTATTTAAAAAAAAAAAATATTATTATTTAAAAAAAAAAAATATTCGCCAATATTTTATACAATCTTTTGAGAGGGGGTTTCTTAAAGTTATCACTGCCCCTCATGTACCTTGCATTATGAGACATAAATCCCTCGATGATAAGATCTTTAGATCTTTGGGGTAAGAGAGACTGTCATGCCCGAGAAGTGTGTGTCATGGAGTGGAGCCAGTATTGCCAGACTCTCTATTTGTTCATCTTGTTTTGGTATTTTGCTGTAGGGGCCTCATTGAATGGTGTCCACTTTCTAGCCTAAGATTGTATTCTATGCTTTTATATGTATCATTGTACCAGACCAATATTGAGTCAGTATTTGGGCTATTTCAAGCCCTATCTTACATATCTCTGAATTCTTAAAGTTGGTCAGAGCACAGTTCAGTCAGCTATACTTGTCTTCAAACAATTGTTCTCAGATTTGGAAAACAAAAAACTTCTTCTACAAACATAATTACTGAAAACAAAGTTTATCTTGAAACATCAGATGGTCCTACAAACTCAAAATTTTTACATACTTGTGACCATAGGTAGTCCTTGCATAGTCCTCAATTACATCCTTATTATCATCCTCATATACGTCCTTAGAAGTTACATAAGTCCTTGCATATTCCTCATTTACGTCCTTATTATCATCCTCATATATGTCCTTAGAAGTTGCATAATTCCTTGCATAGTCCTCATTTACATCCTTATTATCGTCCTCATATACGTCTTTACTATCATCCTCATATACATCCTTAGAAGTTGCATAAGTCCTTGCATAGTCCTCATTTACATCGTTATTATCGTCCTCATATACGTCCTTAGAAGTTGCATAAGTCCTTGCATAGTCCTCATTTACGTCCTTATTATCGTCCTCATATACGTATGTCTTAGTCCGTCATCATTTTCACAATCATCCTAGAAAGTCATAGCATGTGTCTTAATGGGTCTCCCAGGTGATGGTTTTCCCCCTTTGAGCAACCAAATGTAGTACCAAACAGTGGTCAACGAGAAATCATTGATGGTTTAGGTAACTTGGCCTGGCAAGTAAAGAGAAGTGCACCTTAGTACATAGGAGTTGAGTACGAGCTAAACAGAGAGTATAAAATTGCTCGTAGAATTGATAGAGAAATTACTGCAGAACTTCTAAGAGAAGAACTTGAAAAACTTTGCGTTGCAAACATATCGAAATACTCAACAAGTCTTGCATCTAAATTCCCAATAGAGAGTCTGGTCTAGTGTTGCATATTTTGTATTTAGGTCTAGAGTCTTATATTATTGTCGTCTTGCATTAGGATCTAAACCATCCTCATATAGTAGTCTTAAATGCCTATCACAAGGTCACAAAAGGAAAAAAGTAAGATGGACCCAAACAATGACCCGTCAGTTAATCCAACTTGGAACATGGACATATCAGGGAGTCAACGGTCAAATCCTCATGCAATGCCCACAATACATGAGCTACAACAAAAATTAACACGCAATGAGATTGAATCATCTCAACAGGACCCACATGTCCTTATGATCCTAGATGCTCTTATACATAATGATAGGGACAAATATCTCTCGTTGTTATTATAAAATGGGGCCAAGTTACTTGAAGATTTTGATATCACAACAATCTTACCACAAGGAACTACTTTAGGTCTAAATAGCAGTCAAATACCACAAATAACACAAACACAAATGATGACCTCAAGTTTTCCTCAGAACACACCAACATCATCTATACACACAAATGTCATTTCAAACACGACTTCTCAATCAAGTGCATCATCCTTAAAAACAAACATTAGCACACCAACACAGGCTATCCTAGCCTATCACACCACACCAATAATGTCAAATGTCTCAGCACCTAATCAAACACAAGTTTCTCATACAACAAGTGCGACTCAACCTCCAGTTTTCTATTTCATAGGATCTACATACAGTCATTAGAATACAAGCCCAGGTTCCACTAATACAATAAGTACAACCCAGTCAAACATGGGTTCACATATTGATTATTTTACAGTACCTAGTGGAACCCATAACATGCAAAATTATAATTATGGTACCTTTCAACAACATCCTAGTTATACTACCACAAATCCTTTTGTGGGAAATATACATGCGCAAAATGTACCCTTGACTCAAAAAGATATTCTGGCCCAATAGATACAAATCTACAATAACAGATGACAACTATACAAACTGGTAATGATAAAAAGAGCTATACAATACAAGAATTACGTCCTTATCCTTTTGATCACACATTATACGTGTCACCTTTCCCAACACATTTTGAAACACCAAAATTTGACAGATACCGAGGGAAAGGTGATCCTAGAGATCACATCAAAGAGTTTTTCACGACATGTATAGAGGTTGCAATTGAAGACACTTATCTAATGAGATTATTTCCTAAAAGTCTGGGAGGCTCAACCTTGGAATGGTTTTCACATCTACCACCAACTATCACATCATGGGGTGAATTAGCTGAATATTTCATTGCTAACTTCTCGCATAACATTGAAACACTTTGATGGACTTATGTGCCGCAAAACAATATGAGAATGAAACATTCACATCTTCCATACAAAGATGGAGGGCTCTCTACAGAAGATGTAAGACTATTATTCCTGAAATGGAGCAAGTTGACATGTTTACAAAAAACTTAATTCATATAAATCAAGTACCCAATACAAGTACAATGTTTGACCACATTTAAAAAAATCACTGAAAAAGACTTAATGTGTGAGAAAGGACTGGTAGAACAAGGTCTCATAAAATATGGCAATAACAACAACAATGATAAATCCAAGTTTTGGTCAAGAAACAAAAATATGACCAATGATGGTGTTGTAGACACGCATATAGTAAACAGAGCTCAACCGATCTTGTCTTTACAAGGCCCAAGTCAATCATTTAGTCCACATACAAAGAATAAAACTGTATCGACCAACATAAATGGTGCGCAAACTATGACCACAAAATTCCCTAGGGTAAATGCTCCAAAAAGGAATTACACACCTCTATGGGAACCTATTGAATCAACACTAAAAAAATTAATACAGACAAATATGATCACTTTGCCAGAAGTCAGAATATATGAACTGGGTCCTTTCAAACCTACATGGTGGAATAATAATGATTTTCGTGAATATCATCGTACTAAAGGTCACAAAACTGCAAGTTGCTATAAATTGAAAAACTTAATCCAAGACATGATCAATAAGGGTGACATCACAATTGACACCAACAAAAATTTAGAAAACACAAATCATACCATCTTGAAGGATCCATTTGTCAAACATGATAAAGGGAAGGTATCTACATCGGGAACACAAGACAACATAGCTAACCACAAAAGTCTCATATGACTATACTATTCATGCCATTAGCTCAGGGGATATAGTAAATAAAGATTCATAAGAAGCACTTGATAATGATGATAAATGTCAAGAGAATTACAACTATGATAACCAAATTTGCATGATGTCAAAAACACCAAAATATGATGAAGACAAGAATCTTTT
Source organism: Cryptomeria japonica (assembly GCF_030272615.1). Taxonomy (NCBI): domain Eukaryota; kingdom Viridiplantae; phylum Streptophyta; class Pinopsida; order Cupressales; family Cupressaceae; genus Cryptomeria; species Cryptomeria japonica. The sequence goes on from NC_081409.1 coordinate 596,003,373, forward strand.
TCTTATGAACTGGGGACATGAACTGTTTTATTCAGGATGGCTTGAAGATAAACTTATAGCACATATCATGGGTGTCAAACTTGCACATAATTTCTATAGGAAGGGATATGAAATGAACTTGGATAACATGACATATGTTGCAGATAGTTCCCTCACAAGAGATGATACAATGGCTATAATCACAATAAATCCTAGAGATAGAGACTGTGCAGTAGCTACTCGTAGATCAAAAGTATCTTCACGAGGAGTACCATCCAACCCGCTACCAATAGTAGGGACCTATAATGTTGTGGAGCAACTCAAGAAAACCTCAGCCCAGATATCACTCTTTGAACTATTGTGTATATCACCAACTCATAAAGCTATCCTGGACAAAGCACTTCAAGATTCAGTAGTTGATAGAGATATAGATGAAAATGTCTTCCAATCCATGGTGTGGAATTTGGCTTATAGTACCCGTATTTCATTCATAGAACAAGATGTTCCCAGTGATAGACTTCTCCATAATGACCCACTACATCTAGAAGCTTACATACATAAAAGAATCAGAAGAGTACTTATAGATGGAAGAGCTGGTCTTAACATCTATACATTAAAGCTAGTTAAGGTATTGGGATATTATGAGCTTCACATTGATCCTTCAAAAAGAATAAACATCAGAGCAAATGATGATGAAGAACATCCTTAAAAAGGTGTAGTTACACTACCAGTGAAAATAGGACCTATCATAATAGAGGTTACTTTCAAAGTGTTGGACAGAGAATTAGGGTACAACATGTTATTGGGCTGCCGATGGATTCATACCATGCAAGTTGTACCATTAAAATTTTACCAATGTGTTAAATTACCGTACAATGGCATTGAAATCACCATAAAGGGTGATGCAAATTGATTCCAACACTGTAATCACTTAAAGGAAAGTGTAGATAAGCAGGTACCCATTAATCAAGTAGCACCCTTCACTACACAAATGGAGTCATTAATGATCATATAAATACAAAAGAATGTACCTACAACATCTTCTTTGTAGATTAAGGATGTTGGTTGTGGGGAATACTCTATTTCAAGTACCTCGAGAGGAAAACAATTATCTCTTTCTCCTAGGTCTTTTGGGAAACCTCAGAATGCAATAATGAAACAAGATAAGGGAAAAGAAATAGTAAGATACTTAGATTCATGCTCTTTCATTAGGTGGGGATATTTACAGGAAGAATCTCTCAATGAAGATGTCAATCACTAGATATATAGAGAAGAAGATGACCTGACCATCACCAAGTTACCTTCAGATCAATATGGAAACGGGTTCAAGATGCTACAAAAGCATGGGCATGATGGTACCACAGGCTTGGGATTACAAAAGCAAGGAAGATTAGAATCCGTTGTACCAAATGAAAACCCAAAGAATCAAGGGTTAGGATATAAACATATATCAAACATAATAGAAGCAAGATAACGTACACTAGATATACTAAATAGACCAATGCTACCATCAGAGTACATACCTCAAAGTCAGTTGTCAACATGAGTATTTCCCTCTTCATCTCAGAGAAGCAAGAAAACACCAACATATCCTAGTAGCGAATCAGATGGTGAAGATATAAGAGAACTTCTACAAGAACCTAGCACCGAATCACCTAACAACACATTATCTAAAACATCCACACAAGAAAATATGGTAACAGACACTGGCTTGACACCAATAAATGAGCCTAATCCTTGGTTATTATCAATACTTTTTCCAAGGGAAACAAATCAAGCTCCACCCAATGAATCAAACAAAGAAAGACTATAGTGACTTATACCAGACTTAAGAAGGGTAACCCCCATACAAAGGAGGCCCGTAAATCTACAACAAAATCAGATGCAAGAAAAAGAGGAGATAAGTGATACAAACTCAGACACTGAAACATACATAGAAAGTGTGACATATTCTCACAACTATGAATTCCTATTTGATCATGATGTCTTCCCACAAGCAATAGATATGATCGAGGACAACAAATCGCTTATTGATGATGAAAATATATCAGATCACTCAAAATATGAGGTATGCATGTTATTGAAATCTTTTACAATAGAAGGAAGCAATTAATTACCCCTTGTACACTCACATTTGATTGATTGGGGATGAGAAGGAAAACCAACTCTAGATTGGTTTGAGAATGATGAAGCTATTGCAAAATTATTTGGTATCAGAGAAGGATTTCCACAAGGTGATCACAAGGCAAGATTTGTTGTAGACCTAGATAGAACAATATACTTTGGAGAGGCAAGTGCCTTTGTGATAGAAGATGTGGACCAAAGTGACCGTAATGGCAAGAGTGAGTTAGGCAACCTCCCTATTGAAAAAGAGAATTCAACATTACCCATGGAAGAAACTGAAGAAGTCAATATAGCAGAAGGAGAAGTTGTACATAATATCCACTTAGCAAAATCATTAAATTAGGAAGAGAAGGACAAATTCATACAGTTTTTCAAACAACGTTTGATCAATTTTTCTTGGTCCTATGCGGATATGCCAGGCCTAGATCTAAAATTGGCGTTACATCATTTACCATTGCTACCAAGAATTAAACCGTACAAAAAAAACTAAGAAAGATGCATCCACAAATTGCATTACTGGTCAAAATGGAACCCCAAAAGCTTCTAGATGTGGGCTTCATTCGACCAATTGAATATACAAAATGGATATCCAATATGGTGCCTATGACTAAGCCCACTGGGGGCATAAGAATCTGTAATGACTTCTGAGATCTAAACAAAGCATGTCCTAAGGATGATTTCCCATTACCTAACATAGACATGATAGTTTACTTAACTGTTGGGAATGAAATGCTTTCATTAATGGATGGTTTCTCAGGATATAACCAGATCAGGATTGCACCAGAAGATCAACACAAGATGGTATTTACCTATCCATGGGGAACATACTGCTAGAACATCATGTCATTTGGTCTTAAGAATGTAGGAACAACATATAAAAGGGCTATGACAACACTATTTCATGACATGATCCCAAATATCATGGAAGACTATGTGGACGATCTACTGGCTAAATTGCAGACAAGGGAAGGTCACTTTGAAATCCTTGCAAATATATTTGATTGATTAGAGAAATACAATGTCAGGTTAAACCCAAAAAAGTGTGTGTTTGGTGTAACAACAGGCAAACTTTTAGGCTTTATTGTGTCTAACTGAGGAATTGAGGTAGATCCTGCAAAGGTCAAAGCAATCATGGATACACAACCTCCATTAACACTTAAGAAGTTAAGAGGATTACAAGGAAGACTAAAGTCTATAAGAAGGTTCATAGCACAATGAAAGATCCCTAAATGGGTTCTTTTCTGCCCTGGATAAGTTTTAATTAATAAACTATCTTTCAGAGCCTTTTGGTGTTCTTAGAGACTAGACAAAAGATGCAGAAAGTGTTGTTAATTTTTTTAGTGATGGGGATTGCAACCATTAACCAATAATAACATAGAATTCAACTCAAAATAAGATATCAGCTTCTGATTTTATTTATGATAGCAGATTACATTCAACTAGGAGTGAAGATACATTCACCAAAACAATTAGAAACATACCACGGATCCAATGCTGGGGTTTGTTGCTGATTTGCTATCCAAAAATGGATACATGTATGAGTTGAAGGTACAAGGGCACTCCAGATGTACCAATACACTTATACTACATCCAAATGAATTACCAATAACAAATTGGGCCAAAAACACAATTACCAGCTGGAAATCCAAATTCTGCCAGGCAAAATTATACAATTTTAGCCTTAAATCCTCACTGTTTTGCTCACCCTGATCTCAATTCAAGCTTGACGACTGTGATTTCTTCTACACAGTCCTTGCTGATCCTAAAAATGAAGTTAAGAACAAGAAATGGAGTTAAACCTCCCCATTTTATTTATTATTACTCCACAACCATCTGTAATGGTACGACCCCCTTGGGAAACAGTACAACTACCAAAAGAAAAAAGTAATGCACTAAAATTGAATGTATTCTTGCTCAGATCTAATGTAATGCTCTTGCTGCTAATGATTATTGAGTTTTCTTGTTGAAGTGACCCTCAATATGCCTGAAATAAGATTTTGATGTGTTCCATGTGCCTCCTGTAGAAGGGATTCTGTCCTCCTGAAGACCAAATATGAGGTTTCTGTCTCAAACCTGCTTGCTGTTGTAAATTGCAAACCTGCTGCAAATGGCGGCCCTAAGGCTGCAAGGATCACGCCCAAGCTGAAGAATCAATCTGCCATGCTGAAACCCTTACTCTACAACCTGAATCCACAATGAAGAATGACGTACTCAATCTCTGTCAACTATGCACTTTGCCTGAAGAATCTAATGCCAATAACTACTGAGGGCTACGTCCTAGCCAGTCCAAATCTTGGGGTTTGTGTCCTAGATGAAGAATCACTCACTCAGAGAAAATTCACAAAATAAGTTTGATTGTGTAAAAAGATAATGAACAATTAGGTCTTCATCTCCTTATATCTCCTTTCCTTTCCAAGCCAAACCCTAAAAGGGAGTAAAGTTGGTGCATTATGAAAAGAGTGTTATTTTCTAATTATGGCATCAACTATAGGAAAATAACACTAAATTGCAAATAAATAGCGTCAGGCATCCAAAAAGACTCTGAAAGGTGAGAATCATGTAGAAAAGTTCAAGACCTTTCCAACGAGCTATAACACATAGGCATATCAACCTAGATGAAGCCAGAAACCCCTTATTACTCCGAAATGACTAAATACATAGCCTTATTTTAATTTATTTAATCGCTAACTTAGGAAATATTTAAATATATTAAAATATCTCCAGATATCCAATAGCAACCTAAAATAACCAAACAATCATGAATATAACTTTTTCACCTATCTATGACCGATGCCGGAAAAGCTGAGCTAGCTGGCAGTACCATCCCTAAAATCTAGGGATGCTCCTAGAAACTAGGAAACACACCCAATCTTCCTGAAATTGAAACCATAGTATGGTCCCATGGAACCTCAAATATGGAAACTGCCACAATCTCCTCAAAGGTAGGGAATCTCCCTAAAAATTAGGAACCTCTCTTCAAACACCTGTAACTGCTCAAAAGGATCCTGCTCTACACCTTGGTCCCCCAGGTGGTCATTCAGTCAATTGCCAGTTCTCCTTAAAAAATAAGAGACCTCATTCGAAGGTCCAAAACAACTCACAGAGCCCCTGCAAAGCTCCATGACCCTTAGAATGAGTCCCCTAACCATGTCATTGACCTACGGGAACTCAAATGGTAGGTCAACCCCTGCTCATCTCATGTCACCTAGAAAAGGGGACATTACAATCTTCCCTTCCCGAAGATTGCTTGCCCTCAAGCAATCTACACATGCACGCTGAAACCAATTCACTGGATCCCATATCAATTTGATAAACATTACTTCACCCAACCGCTACGCTACTCTAATATAAACATTTGTATACCCAAAGTGAAACAACTCATCATGGATCCACTGAAGAAATACACCACACATGTCAATACTAGGATCCCAAATCTTTGCACTATCATATCCATCCATCATGTCAATACTCATTATACTGCTGCTGCAAATCTGGACATCACCTAACTAGCTAAGAGTTTCACTCCAATTGAAACCATAAATACCACCAATCTTCAATGTTGAAATGGACTCATCAATAAGACAATTTCCAACAAGCAAAGTGTGATGGAAACCTCTCCAAAACCTTTGATCAATGGCTGCAACTTGCCCAATTTCTCCACAAGTTAGTATGTCTTCATTGGAGGATGCCAAATAAATATATTGTTTAGCCATGCACCAAATATAGTCTCTTACACGCTGATCTTCATAGCCCACTGTCACATCTAAGAAAACTGAGTCACCAATTAATAAGTACATCACTGCCCTATCATATGAAAGAGATGACAAGTCCACAAATGAATAGTAGATATTTTTGTTCTGCAACATGGATAAACCTTCAGTGGCTGGTCCACTATGAATTCCACCTAACAACTCATCAAATTCACATCTAATCTTCCCAATTTGAATGTTCTCAATGCAAGGTTTCAAATTTGACTCATTAGATAAAGGAGAATTGCTGATCAAACTCAGAAAATCAAACTGATTTTTATTTCCATTCAATATATCTTCGCTGTCCTTTTCTTCCCTTTGAAGAAATAAAGATCTAATGGATGATTCTCTTTGTATCCTTGTGCCATATAACTGATTGTGACACTCTTTGACTCTTTGGAGGTGGTGTCTTGCTTGGGCAGCAAGTGTTTTTGCTTGGGCAGCTCTATGTAACCAATCTTCGTTCAACTTTTGGCAATGTTTTATATCAGCTGCCCCAAAGTACACAAAATCAGACTTATGGTGAGTTGTATTATTTGCATCAACATAACCCATGCTTGTACCATAAGCACCCGCAAATGTAGAATGCAAATCTTTATTCTCTTCATGACCAAAGGCTGTCATATCTTGAGGAAGAGAAGTTATGTCACTGCTGTTATGGACTTCAGAATTATGATCATACCGTGGTGACAAATATTTGGATTCACTACACACCATTAAATTTTGACTTTCCTCATGGTCTTCCCAATTGGTAAGAGGAATTAGTATGACAAATGAATCCAAACTTACGCTTTCCATTTCAACCTCATGTTCTTCATCAATTGCTGATTCAAAATCAGTCTTTGGGCAATCTGAAAACTCATCAAACCTCTCATGAATGTCTTGTGTATTGCTTGAAGTTACAAACTCTTCCTTCACATCTTCCACCAAAAATGATGGGACAAAATTGTAACCAACCAAAGAGGCACCAATCAATAAGTACAATGCTTCCTTATCATATGAAAGAGGTGACAAAATGAAAGGTGCATTGGGAACACCTTCTATGCCAATAAAGGATAACTCATTAGTGGCTGGTCCACTATGAGCCTCATTATCAATTCCATCACCACCATGTAAAAAATAACCAATATCAGCTGAAAAATCAGAATTAGATAGCTCGTGTTCCTCCTTACCACTATGGTGATGAGTATCATGAATGTGCTGAAGTTGAAGCTTGGCTTGATGAGCTATCAACTTGGCTTGTTTGGCTCTTGCCAACCATCCTTCATTCATCCTTTGAGATTTCTCTATATCAGCTGTCCCAAAATGCACAAAATCTGATTTATGATGGATTGTATTATTCACATTATCATAACCCATGATTGCACCATGTGTACCTTCAAGTCTAGAATGCAAATCATTATTCTCTTCTTGACCAAAGGCTGCCATATCTTGAGGAAGAGAAGTTATATCACTTTTGTTATGAACCTCGTGGGGTGGCTCGAATGACATGCTAGAGGCTGCTGATTTTCCAAGTTCAACATACACCTCCCCTATCAAGATAGACTCCCACACATCTATCAAACTCTCCTCGGAACCATCACCATTAGGCACATTTTCTATTTTGTTTCCATCTTGTAAGGTCTGATTTGAAAAATCAGACTCATTATGACATGTATCTTCAATATCAAAAGCATCAGTAACACCCAAACAATGAGTGTTTGCATGAGATGACCCCTCACAACCATCATCCTCATGCACCAAAGCATCAAAATCTTGATTATGCTCAGTAGCAAGACTACTGTCATAAAAGTTAGGGTTGCTATGGCTTGTTTTCCCCTTGCATCCCTCTTGTTTAACACTCATATATTGTGTGCCAACTGTAGGAATCCCTCCTACAACTTCCTCCTCATATGCCATGACCTTTGAATCATCGTTGTGTTTATATGAAGGACTACTGTTATAAAAATCAGAATGGTTGCCATACCTTTGTGACATGTTTTCAACATTCATAGGTACCACTTCATCCCTTGTAGCATGTTCATCAAATTCCTCATAGAGATTTTTATAAATGTCATTTATGGGTGAGTCAATCGGTTCTTCTCTTTTTATTTGTAGCTGATATGAATTCATAGCATCTTTAGCTTCATCTGGAATACCCATAAATTGGGTGAAGGTAAGCATATCCTGTAGCTTTTTTGGAAGGGAGCAATACCCATGATAGTTGTTTATGACTGTATCATTGAATGTTTTAACATGGGGCCTCCTTGTACTTTTAGATGTAGTTGTACCTCTAGTGTGTCTTGAACTCTTTGAAGGTGTTTGATCAAATTCCCTTCCTGCTTGTTTATTTTTACATAACCCTGTCATGATGATTCTTTTTATGTCCAACTGAAAACCAAATCCAATCACACCAAGTGAATGCAATTACTACCCCACAAGCTGGTAGGATTATGCTCTGATACCACTTGAAGATCCCTAAATGGGTTCTTTCCTACCCTGGATAAGTTTTAACTAATAAACTATCTTTCAGAGCCTTTTGGTGTTCTTAGAGACTAGACAGAAGATGCAGAAAGTGTTGTTTATTTTTTTGGTGATGGGGATTGCAACCATTAACCAATAATAACATAGAATTCAACTCAAAATAAGATATCAAATTCTTATTTTATTTATGACAGCAGATTACATTCAACTAGGAGTGAAGATACATTCACCAAAACAATTAGAAACATACCACGGATCCAACGCTGGGGTTTGTTGCTGATTTGCTATCTAGAAATGGATAAAAGTATGAGTTGAAGGTACAAGGGCAGTCCAGATGTACCAATACACTTATACTACCTCCAAATGAATTACCAATAACAAATTGGGCCAAAAACCCAATTACCAGCTAGAAATCCAAATTCTGCCAAGCAAAATTATACAATTTTAGCCTTAAATCCTCACTGTTTTGCTCACCCTGATCTCAATTCAAGCCCGATGATTGTGATTTCTTCTACACATTCCTTTCTGATCCTAACAATGAAGTTAAGAACAAGAAATGGAGTTAAAACCCCCCATTTTATTTATTATTACTCCACAACCATCTGTAATGGTACGACCCCCTTGGGAAATAGTACAGCTACCAAAAGAAATAAGTAATGCACTGAAATTGAATGTATTCTTGCTCAGATCTAATGTAATGCTCTTGCTGCTAATGATTATTGAGTTTTCTTGTTGAAGTGACCCTCAATATGCCTAAAATAAGCTTCTGATGTGTTCCACGTGCCTCCTATAGAAGGGATTTCGTCCTCTTGAAGACCAAATCTGAGGTTTCCGTCTCAAACTTGCTTGCTGTTGTAAATTGCAGACCTACTGCAAATGGTGGCCCTAAGGCTGCAAGGATCATGCCCAAGCTGAAGAATCAATCTGCCATGCTGAAACCCTTACTCTGCAACCTGAATCCACAATGAAGAATGGCATACTCAATCTCTATCAACTATGCACTCTGCCTGAAGAATCCAATGCCAATATCTACTGAGGGCTACGTCCCAGCCAATCCAGATCTTGGGGTTTGCGTCCCAGATGAAGAATCACTCACTCAGAGAAAATTCACAAAATAAGTTTGATTGTGTAAAAAGATAATGAACAATTAGGTCTTCATCTCCTTATATCTCCTTTCCTTTCCAAGCCAAACCCTAAAAGGGAGTAAAGTTGGCGCATTATGAAAAGAGTGTTATTTTCTAATTATGGCATCAACTATAGGAAAATAACACTAAATTGCAAATAAATAGCGTCAGGCATCCAAAAAGACTCCAAAAGGTGAGAATCATGTAGCAAAGTTCAAGACCTTTCCAACGAGCTATAACACATAGGCATATCAACCTACATGAAGCCAAAAACCCCTTATTACTCCGAAATGACTAAATACATAGCCTTATTTTAATTTATTTAATCGCCAACTTAGGAAATATTTAAATATATTAAAATATCTCCAGATATCCAATAACAGCCTAAAATAACCAAACAATCATGAATATAACTTTGTCACCTATCTGTGACCGATGCCGAAAAAGCTGAGCTAACTGGCAGTCCCATCCCTAAAATCTAGGGATGCTCCTAGAAATTAGGAAACACACCGAAGCTTCTTGAAACTGAAACCATAGTATGGTCCCGTGGAACCTCAAATATGGAAACTGCCACAACCTCCTAAAAGGTAGGGAATCTCCCTAAAAAGTAGGAACCTCTCTTCAAACACCTATAACTACTCAAAAGGATCCTGCTCTACTCCTTGGTCCCCCAGGTGGTCATTCAGTCAACTACCAGTTCTCCCTAAAAAATAGGAGACCTCATCTGAAGGTCCGAAACGGCTCACAGGGCCCCTGCAAAGCTCCATGACCCTTAGAATGAGTCCCCTAACCATGTCGTTGACCTGTGAGAACTCGAATGGTAGGTCAACCCCTACTCATCTCATGTCACCTAGAAAAGGGGCCATTACACACAACTAGCAAATAAATGTCATCCATTTTAGTATTTACTTAGAAAAGGAGTTACCTTCAAATGGATAGAATAGTGCCAAGAAGCTTTTCAAACTTTAAAAGATTATCTTTTGAATACTCTAGTACTAGTTCCACCTACTCAAGGAAAGCCCCTATTACTATTTATATTAGCAACAAACTCATCTTTAGGAGCCTTGTTGGCATAGTATGATGATCAAGGAAAGGAAAGAGCAATCTACTATATAAGTAGAACCCTAATTGGATATGAAATTAATTACTCCTATAGAACGAGCATGTCTAGCAGTGATCTTTGCATCTCTGAAACTTAGACATTATATGCTGAGTCACAAAGTCCAACTCATCGCATGTTTTGATCCACTCAAATATTTGTTAAGCAGAGCAACATTGACTGGAAGATTGGCTAAGTGGGTCATGATTTTAAGTAAGTTTGATATAGAGTATGTGGATATAAAGGCAATCAAAGGAAAGATTATAACAGATCAGTTAGCAAAAGCTCCCTTGCAAGACAATCATCCACTACTAATAGACTTTCCTGATGAATCTGTGTTTACATTGACAACATCCACCATGTGGAAATTGTACTTTGATGGATCCTATACAAATCATGGAGCTGGAGTTGTGATTCTTTTCATCACTCCTCAAGGTGATTCTATCCCTAAATCATTTAGAATCAATTTTCCTTGTATGAATAATATTGTTGAATATGAAGCTCTTCTCATAGGACTTCGTACTGCTGTATAATGGAGGATAAAAGAATTACACATCTATGGTGACTCACAACTAATTGTAAATCAAGTCAATGATGATTACAATACAAAAGATGATAAACTGATGCCTTATAAAAAAATGGTAGAAGATTACAAAAGACTTTTGAGTAACATCACCTTTGAACAAATTCCAAGGATACAAAACAAGGCAACCGATGCCATGACTACAATGGGGTCTCTACTAAATATGCCTAGTAATAAAACTCAATTTGAGTTTATTGTAGAATAATTGATGATACCGACATATGAGATTCCCTCATCAAGAATATGTATGTGTAATTGTGGGTCCTAAATCCCCATGGTATAATGAGATATACACATACTTACATACTCAGTATATGTCTCTTGATTTGTCTAGAAATCAAAAGAAATTCTTATTCGTCAGGAATCCAGACACATTATTATTGCTGACACATTGTATAGAAAGGGATTTGATGGAACCCTTCTTCATTGTCTCGATGAAGCAGAAGAACAACTTTCCCTAAAAGAGGTACATCATGGAATTTGTGGGAAGCATCAAAGTGGCCTACCAATATAAAATAATCTGTTAAAAACTGGATACTATTGGCTAAATATGGAAAATGATGCCAATAAATATGTATAGAAATGCAGACAATGTCAAATTCATGGAAACCTCAATCATGCACCATCACATGATCTTCAACCTATTACATCACCATGGCCATTTTCACAATGGGGGTTGGATCTAGTTGGTAAAGTTAATCCTACTTCTTCCAATGGGCACAAATTCATCTTAATGGATACTAAGTATTTTATTAAATGGGTAGAGGCAATCCCCCTTACATACACCACTGGTAAGAAAATAGCAAAGTTCATGCTTAATTACATTATCTACCAGTATGAGATTCCAATGTGCATAGTGACTGACAATGGACGTCCATTCAAAAATCAAGAAATGAGAGAATTGTGTGAAAATTTTCTAATACAGCAGAGATTTGCAACACCATATTATCTACAAAGCAATAGACAAGCAAAGGCAACAAACAAGACAATATTGAAGATCCTAAAGAAAGTTGTCACTGATGTAGGATGAGACTGGCATCTCCAGTTAAATCTCATTCTTTGAGCTTATAAAATAGGGGTACGTACCCCTACAGGAGAAACTCCAGATTCATTGGTATATGGTATAGAAGCAATACTACCTATTGAAACAGAACTACCATCTTTAAGAGTCTCCTTAAAACACATCATATCAGAGGAAGACTATCGGGTTGGAAGATTACAAGAGCTTGAAATGCTCGATGAAAAGAGACAAACCACTTTCAATCATTTGCAAGGTTACCAGAACAAATTGAGAAGGAATTACAATAAATGAGTATGCCTAAGGAATTTTGAAGTGGGAGATCTAGTCCTCAAGGAGAACCAAAGGAATCTAGCAGAACGTGAAAAGCCAGGGAAGTTTGAACCTACCCGACTAGGTCCTTTTATCATAACAAGGGTTATAGGAAATGGAGCATACAATTTGGCTACCATGGAGGGAGATCCACTCCCTGACCCTATGAACAACATGCACCTTAAACGATATTATATCTAAGGTTTAGGTTAGTTTAGGTTTTTGTTTCCGCGTTGCATCTCATTATATTCAAAAGAACTGCATCACATATAGTTTCTTTCCAAGAACATTATATTCACAATTTTCATAGCATAATTTTCTGCATTTGAATATATCAACATCAATAAAATAAGGCAACTATATAATTTTATCATCCATTTGTATTCAAGAGAAAAAAGGGTCATCTCCTTTCTTAGATATTCAGACATGAAGCCTTTGAGGTCCTAAGGTCATTCATTTTCAACATTACCCTATGACGTTGCTTTACTTATGGTTGGGTAGTGATTTCACTATTTGAGACTTCTTAACCCAAAATCTATCAATTGCTATATCTCAAACACAATAAAAAATCTCTAATTCATTCTACACACCTACTTGATCATATGACTAGTGAAAAATCTAAAATTCTACTTCAACGCCACTATAATTTTCACACCCATGTAGGTTTCATTGCTTACAAGTCAAGGAAAGAAAAGAAAAAAGTAAAAAGTGCTATGCCGAATATCCATCTCAAAGAAGAAGAGAAATGATATATAACTTAAATATCACGCATACAAAGTGCAACAAAAAGATTGACTATGGGAACATGCAAGTAACTCCATCAGGGCTATGAACGCCAACTACCAATGGAGCAATATTTGAGAGATTACAATCTATAACCTCGTCAGAGCTCTAAAATCTTGCTGGTAGCGAGACTCTATTCAGGATGCTTTTGAAGTTAGAATAACCCATGTAGCTAGTCATATAGGATGCTAAGGATCTTTAGTGAACACAAGAGCATGAATTAACTCATTTACACACACATGGGCAAAATAAGATCAAAGTTTCAAGAACTAATGGGGAAGTTTTCCGCATCTCCATTTGGAAATCCTAGTCACTAAGTTTGCTAATTTGGATGTTCCAAGGGACCTTAAGGATCGATTGACCACTTATATACTAAACATTTTGTACCTCCAATTCAATTGGTGTATTACAAAATGCTAAAACAAACATGGTCATCCTTTATCGAATAGGAAATGCATCTTCATCATGCATATTGCATTAACATAGGTCATGTCAAAAATTCATTGTCTCCACATGCATTTTGTAGATCATCATGTCATATAGGTTTGCACACTGGGGGCATAATTGAAAAAATCCTAAAAATCATATAAAGTCCTAAAAAAATACTAAAAATCATATACGATCCTATAAAAAAAAAATAGTGGAAAACATGAAATCCAAAAACAGTGAAAAACATAAAATCCAAAAACAGTGGAAAACATAAAATCCAAAAAAATTGAAAAGCAAAACATACCAAAAATATCCAGAAAAAGTCTTGAAAAAATCAACAAAAAACATCCATATAATGTCTTGAAAAAATCAACCAAAAACATTCAAATATCAATCCATAAAATCCAAAACAATAAAAAATCAATCATAAAATACTTGCAATAAATTGTCTCACAAGAATCAAACACCCTAGCAGATATCGAACAAATGCTTCACACAAAGTTAACAAAGGATATGACTATCCAGTCAAACATCTATAATCAATGGATCAAACTGTCTTATCAATCGTATAATATCTATTTCAAGTGATCATTATTCTATCTTAAACAAAAGAGGATGCACTCAAAATGAGATAGATCAGTCTTAAACGGGGTCCGCAACTTTCTGATATCAGATATTATCAACTATCACAACAAGCAACTGAGAACGAAGGCACAAGGTCAGTATAGTTGCTGAATTTTGTTCAAGTCATTCTTTATCTTTTATCATTGGGTGATAGATCATTTTCCTATGCTACTCAAGGATGTCCACAAGTTACTAGAGGAGCCATGATGGGCATTATCTTTTTCTTTGTTTGTTGTTTGTGATGTGAACCAATGAAGTTGTAGGGAAATTTATCTAGTGGGTGTGTGTGATAGGACCATTCAACTTGTGAATGCCACACATACCTCGACCCCTAGTGTATTTCCCAGAATGGAGGGTTTCACTCCTTGTCTGCTACATGTTTGTTTCTTCAATGAGATATCTTTACATCTTGGTTCCTTATACCCTGATGTGCTTAGCTCCATTGTTGAATAATAAGGCTTAGTGATGAATATATATTGTGCAATAAATAATGACACAGGTTCATGAATAAATCATTCTCATTCTCATCTCATCTATTTATTGATATTTTGTTGATTTCTCATCTCTTTCTAAAATCGTTTGTTGTCATCGAACATTATTCTTTCATAAATCTCTTCTTTCTTTCATCTTACTAACATTCCTTCAAGGTATATTTGAGTTAAAAGGATATTTTGGCATTATCATACAAAAACAAAGTTGCATCCATATAGTTTCAAAGTTGCATCCATATAGTTTTAAGTTGCATCCATATAGTTTTAAGTTGCATTCATTTGAGTATCATATAGAAATCATTAAATTCAAAATTATCACATCATAAATAAATAGAAACCATTGCATTCATAAATAAATAATTTATAAATCATATAGACATGCAACACATAACATATAGCATCATACAACATACATGTAAAACAAAGGATAATAGATCGCCGCCAAAAAACTGCATACCATATATATAACTCAAAAATGGTAATGTGTCTGAATACAATAATCATAAAATAGGCCAAAAGGCTCAAATAAGATGATCTCAATGTCTCAACCGACACTGCCTCTATCTCCAGGTGGATCTTTCCTACTAGATCCTGCCCCAGGAGGCTGAGGTGGACCCATCACACCACCACTGCTGGTCCTCCATGTAGAAGTCCTACTCTAACTAGAATGACTTCTCACCTCACTAAAGATTAGATCTCTCTATCCCTCAGGTACAACCTCATGGAAGAGTTGTTGATAATAAAAGGCCTCATGTATACCATAATAGAGTCTGTCAGACTATCTACGTGCATCCCTACCCGGAGCAAAATGCTGATCATAGGCAGCCTAAACCATCTGCGCCCGTCTAACTATGTCATCTCTCTCCCTCTGGAGATGATCCCTCTTGGTCTCTAATGAACCATAGTCTTTGTGGAATGCCTCCCACTCAGAATCTTGTCATTACCTAAGTTTGGCGACCTCATCCTCTAGACTCTGAATCTACACTCTGAGAATCTGCAGCTCATCATCAGCTCTATCACCACCCTATCCTCCACCTCTTGCCACCTCTGCAGCAAGAATCTCCTCCAATTCTGGCATATCATCAGCATCCCCATCCTCACTGCTCAATGAATCCAAGGAATCATTGTCATCTCCGCTACTCATAGACTAGGTGTCTCCACCAATGTCTACTTCCTCCTCTACCCCCTCATCTCCACCTCCACCCTCATCTCCCCCTTCGTGCTCCTCTCCTCTATCATCTTCTCTCCCCTCCCCCATGTCAATCCTTAGTCGTTGTCTAGTATGTTGTATGTACTAAGTTGTGATTGGAATAGTCAGATCAGTTAGTGGAATAGGCCTATGTTTGGCCCACCATGCATCATACTGAAGAGTAGTCCCTAGATCTATTGTACTTGCATTCCAGCTCCACTGTAATGCTTGAAGAGAATCAAACTTGATAGTCACCACATGTGGTTGTATGCATACACCCCAATCAGAAACCTCATGAGAAACATGAGCAAAGTACACTGTAACAAAAGGTGTCACCTGTATCTCTCTAAATTGTCTAAGTACCCATCCTGGAAGGTACATCTCAATGATCCTATGCGTCTCAATGATCCTCCCAATAAGATATCTATGATGTTTGCAGAAAGGTAAGTGTTGTGCATCATCTACCCAACCGAGGCAATCTAAATATGGTCTCCAAATAAAGTGTTGCAAGATATCAAGCTGATGTCTCCAGTACAAGGTGTTACTTGAACCCCTGTGTCCAATACCAGGTGTATATCTGTATGCATATGGCTCATTGGGCTATAAGTCGACATGAATAACTAGCCTCAAGATATAAATATGCTCCCATGCCCAAGTCTGGAGCAATGTCACATCACATCTGATTGATCGGTATCCCAAATATACAATGTTGTGCATCTAATAATAAACCATGGCTAATAGACAAGGACCCCAAGCATATACTCAATGATGAACAATCATATCATGGATCACTCTGTCCCATCCAA
Source organism: Cryptomeria japonica (assembly GCF_030272615.1). NCBI lineage: Eukaryota > Viridiplantae > Streptophyta > Pinopsida > Cupressales > Cupressaceae > Cryptomeria > Cryptomeria japonica. Next base: position 596,020,146 of record NC_081409.1, read on the forward strand.
CTGGAAAGCCACAACCTCATTTGTCAAGAATCGGTAAACCACCTACGATACTGCACAATACTATAGTAAGATCACCATAGTCCAAGTGAACCCAAGGAATATCATAATGACCACTGATCTGTAAATCTTGCTCCTCACACTCAAAAAGGGCACATAGTCTAGCAACACCATCGTCGTGATCATATACAACTCTCACACCATGGATGGGAATATGCAGTATACGCCACACATCCTCTAAAGTAATGGACACCTCACTGGTAGGAAGATGGAAGGAACATGTCTCAGAATGCCACCGCTCCACTAATGCAGTAATCAAGGCCATTGGCCGTAATCTTTGGCAAATGTAAAACATGATATAACCCCAGATGTCGGATATGTGCACCCTCCTCATCAAGTAACTTAGATCAAAGATCAAGTCCACTGGGTCTACTCTATTGGCAGTATAACACTCCAATATTCTCCTATACAGAGAAAACATTATAAATATCAGATATCGGAAGAAGTGATAAAAATTTGATCAAACGCATGACACAAAAATTCCATTTACAACGAATGCATAATGTTTCACACTTATGCATAACATTTAACACTATTGCGTAACAATTAAAGCTTATGCGTGACATCTAGAGCTTATGCATAGCATCTAACACTAATGTGTAAACAAATAAAGGAATGCGTAATACTAAACACTTATGCATGACATTTACACTATTTCGGTACACTTAAGGTGTTTGCATAACACTTAAAGCTAATGCGTGAAAATTGAAAGGCATATGCGTGATGACTAAACATTAAATCTCTGCAAAATTTTTGGAAAAAATTACAAAAATAGGCAAAAAAATAAGCAAAAAATTTGGAAACATACCATGCCGCCAATACCCAAAGGTCTCTGATACAAATGTACTCGCTCAGACAAGTGCACTCATACCCTATAGCCAACCATGATGATAAAATACTCGTAGGAAAGGAGAAGACTTGCAATGCTCTCCAAGAACTCAACACAATGCAAATGAGCAAATGAAAGGCCAAAATCACTATTTATAGCTCACAATTAGGGTCTTTTTCATTTTGACGCCCATGGTCCTCATGAACTTCAACAAAATTGTAGGCTACTTAAAGGATCTCAAAATCACACGAAACTTCACACGATTGCTCACTATACTGATATAAAAAATATGGTCTCAATTTCCAGATTTTTTGACTACTTTTTCCGAGGGGGCATATTTACACTATACAACATCACCAGGGCATACTGGGGCAGAAATTTTTTTCGTTTTCTTTGAAACATTGTCATTCCAACTTTGTTTCAAAGATGGGTAAATGTAGACACCTAAAAATGTCTCATTGATCATGTACTAATTATTCGTCTAATTGATTAAACAATTCTTTAATTATCTAATTAAGTTAATTAATCTTATTCTTCTAATTTCATATTTCCTCATCATCGTATTAATTAATTCACTTCCAATTCTATCATCGTTTAATCATTTAAACCATTTGCTAATATTAATTAAATATTTATTATTTAATTAATTATGATTTTAATCCTCAATTTAAAAAAAATTATTATTTAAATAAATTTATTTTCAATTTCTATTTCTAATCATCTAATCATTAATCCCTTTTCTGAATACTAATTAAATATTTATTATTTAATTAATTATGATTTTAATCTTTTAATTTAAATAATCTTTATTATTTAATTAAATTCAATTTCTAAATAATTAAATAGTTTCTTTAAATTATTTAATTAATTCTTCAATTCCAAATCCTCAAATTCTAATTTCGTTTAATTTCATATTTCTCCTAATTTAATTTAATTTAATTTCATTAATTCTTCTAATTTCAAATACATGTTCATGATTTCAAAAATCAAATTGAAAATCAAAGTCAACTTCTAAATATATTTAGATGACAAATTGAATTTAAAATAAATTTAATATTTGAATTAAATTTCATGCAAAGATTAAATTGAAAATCAAAGTCAAAGTGCAAGTACATACTAGATTAATTAATTAATTAAATCATTATCTTTTCAATTCCTATTTCCATCTCCCACTTTGCTTTTTCTAAAAAGCTTTCAATTAGTTAACTATTCCATCTATTTTAATTGATCATTTCAATTAATTGATTAATTGCACAATTTCTTTAATTCTCTCCAATCATTCTTTTTCTATCTTCTAGTTAGCTTTTTCTAAATAAATATTTCTTTGTCATCCTCTTTATTTCCTCCAATATTTCTTTTTCATCTTTCAATCAACTTTTTTCTCATTCAATTAACTCATTTAACAATTCAATCAGTTGAGTTCCATCTCTAAATCAACAGTTCAACTATCAATCAACATGTAAGCTCACTTGAGTTCCACTTCTTGATCAATTTGTTCCACCTCTCAATCAATTCTCTCCAATAATCTATAAATCGAGCATTCAATCTCAATTTTTAACAATCACGAACTTCAAATCTTTGTGTCATTTGCAGGTTACGAGTGCGATATCTGAGAGCCACCATACCACAAAGAAGAGAAGAACAATGGAAGCTATATGCAGTCATGGAATATGGAGTTTCAATTGATTATTTTACATTCCTATTTGATTGATTGTATCATTTCATTGAGTTTGTTTAGAATTCTTTGATTAGATAGGGATTCATGATTTCCCTCTATTTCTGATTGAATTTAATGATGAATTTTACATACGACAGTGGGCATAGAAGGATTTATTGTAGACTTGATAGATTCTACACTAATAAAGACTCTTTCTCTTTTTTAAAAGATACCAATAGGGTTTCTATTAATTTTTTCCCATATAAATTATCTGATTATCACTTGATTCTATCACAAATGTGTTTCAAAGACAAAGCACCCATGGCTAGAAATAAGGAGGATAAATTTATTCTCAGCACCAAATTGCTGGAATATATATTAACAGTTGCTTATGTGATAAGGCATATAAATAGTTGGAATACTGGTCCTAAGTCTCCCATTAGTAGATGGAACCTAAATGTGAATAGCTGGAGATGTCTGTTTAAGACCCTTGGGAGAAAGAGAGGTAAGGATAATAGAAGAATAGAGAGAGATCATTGATTGTTTGCAAGAGGAGGAGGAGATTTAGAATAAATTGAGAAACCTCTGTCTTACTCGGAACTTGGCTCTGTCCAGGGAGCTCTTAAGGAAAATTCAACAAAATAGGATCTTTGGAGCCAAAATTAGGACTAGGCCAAATTGGTTGTAGCAAGAGGACAAGGGCTCCAAATTCTTTCAATATGGTGAAGCAGAAGGAGTAAAAGGAGAAGATTGATAGATTATGGGTGGAAGGGATTGATGCATCAGATGAGGAGGATATTAAGGATCATTTATTGAAATAATATCAAAAGTTGTTTGAGTCAGAAGATAATTCTTCTTGTGCCCTTGCTAGAGATAAATGCAAAGCATTGATACTTAACCTGATCTCCTTAGAGGATGCTCAGGATCTGAAAAGACCATTGTCCAATGTTGAAATTAAGAAATCAACCAGGGCCCTAAGCAATGACAAAGCCCTAGGTACTGAAAGACTACTTGTGAAATTATATAAAGCTAATATTAAATGGATTAGTGAAGATCTACACCCTTATGTAGAAACAATTAAGAAGGGCTCTCTAGGTCTATAAATTAATAAAGTTATCATCAAACTGCTCCCCAAATAAGGTGATAAATCCTTGATTAAAAAATGGAGGCCTCTCACCCTACTGGATGTTTCCTATAAAATCCTAGCCAATTTGATGGCTCTCAGACTTGTGGATATCCTTCCAAGATTCATTTGTTCCACACAAATTGGGTTTATCAAGGGTGGGTACATCCTAGAGAACCTCATCACAAGTAGGGAGGCCATGAACTGGGCTAACTGTACTAATCAAAATGTGGCTATCTTCCTCCTATATTTTAAGAAAGCATATGAGTATAGAATGGAAGTTTCTTTGTTGGCTTGATGATGATTGTAATGGATGACTTGTTGTGTTGTTATTGATTGAATATGTATACACACACATATGTTCACATTGTCATTGTCATCTTAGTTAAGACAAACCAGTATTACTTCTAAAAGTTACTTGTATTGCAATCAGTATTGGATGTTTTGTTTAAGATGGTTTAGAGGGTATCTAACTGGTATATGTAGACAACCGGTATATGCAGCAATGACTTGACATCAGCTTGGAGATTTAGTGAAAACCATCCAAGAAGCAGATGAAGGACAATTGGTTTATATGTTGATAGTGGTTAACTCCTAACCAGTATCGGTGTTCCAACCGGTATTCATTGATTGTGTGATGAGTTATCACCGGTCGTGATGAGTTACCCCTAACCGACAAATTTGGCAGCAATTTGTGATGAGTTATGTTTGATTGTCCAGATACCCTGCACCTAGGAAATTGTGATATGATTCCTAAGTTGACATGAAATCTAATGTCTATATAATGATATTATGATGAACTATTTTGATAAATGATATGATGCAAAGATAGAAGTGTTAATTTGTTGAAGGCATTTTAGTATATGTCAATGATGAAGTTGGTGATGCATTTTTGAGTGAGCAAAAGAGGATCTATTCAAGCAAGTTGTACTACTTCTAGATCACACCACCTATTGATTTCTAATCACTACAACAATCAAATCCCCTAACTGAGTAATCTCTAACAATATTTAATGAACAAAATCCTCTAACAAGGTGATCCATTAGTTTGGATTTAGATTTCCTCTATCGAGGTTACTCCTAACAGGGTACTACCTTTAACAGGGTATATCTCCTAACAAAGCTTTGGGATATTTAACAGGAATCTCTCCTACCAAAGCATTTTTGTAGATAGTTAACTTGTGAGTCCCATCTCACCGTGGTTTTTCCCATTTGGTTTTTCCACGTATAAACACTTGTGTTATGGTGGATGTTTTGCTTATTGTATATGCTTTAATATCTTTTTGGATTGTATGCATAGTGTTTAGTAAACTTGTTAAGTATCTCTACCGGTCAGTGTTTAAAGTAGTACTTGTTAAGTATCCCCCCCTCTTAATTCTTTATAAGTGTATCATTCTTAACATGATGCTTGAAGCCTTTGGTTTCCCCAAGGAACTTTGTCATTGGGTCAAGGTCCTACTTAAGGATGCTTCTGCACAACTTGAAATCAATGGCTCACTCACTAAACCATTCAGACTTTGAAGATCCATTAGATAGGGGTGCCCCTTGGAACCAATACTGTTCATCATTGTCTTTGATTCTCTCTTGTACTTACTCAAGGACAACTCTTTGTCACCAATAATTAAAGGTATTAGTCTTCCCAATGGGGGCAATCTTCTTAAAATTTAGTTTGCTAATGATAAGATAATTTTCTTAGAACTTGAAGAAGATAATATGGAGTCTCTAATGGTTAAGCTCAAAATATTTGATGAAGAATCTGGAGCTAATATCTCTCTGGCCAAATCTACTTTATTGGGATGGAAGGATGACTCTCCTAGCTGGCTAAATAAATTTGGGTATCAATGGGGTGGCCCCTCCAGGTAGGCTAGATACTGGGTATTCCCTTCTTTGTTTCCCCTTGTCTGAAGGATATGTGGTAGTGGATTAAATGAAAATTGTATACTAAGATAAGAATGTGGGACATATAATATCTCTCTCTCACAGGAAGAGTGCAAGTTTTGTCAGAAAACTCTATCTTCGTACAACCTATACTATGCTTCAGTTTGGATGTTTAGAAACTACCAAATCAATGACATCCAGAAAAGCATTAGATAATTTTTATGGTCTGGTGGGGAAGGTAAAAGAAAGAGGCACTTAGTTAAATGGGTCTGGTACTGTATGAATAAGAGCTCGGGGGCCTAGGCTTAAAAGATCTTAAATTCTAAGGTATTGCACTTGCTTTGAAATGGGATCTTCCATGCTTTAGATGGAAATGAGACCTAGAAATTCCTTGTAAAAATAACATTAAGTTAGTTATCCCAAAGTAGGCCAAAGCTTGTAAAGGTGTCCCCTTTAGTGATCTAGTAGCGAGGATATTTGTTGTCTCCCCTATAGGTTTGGTTGTGTTCAAATATATATGGAAGGTCTGGGAAGTGGTCAGGATTTGGATTCCCAATTGTAGGATTAGAAATAGTGATTATATATGTGGAGAGAGATCTATATGGTGGAATATCCTCCACAAGGGTAAGCCTCTTTCTCTCAACCAAGGTTGCTCAGCAAAAAATGGACTAATAGAGGTATTTGTTATTTTTATGATATTTTTGTTCATGAGCATCTTATTTCTTGGATAATCTCTCTTAGAGTTTTAATATTTTGGCCTATGATTGGAGGACTTACTCATTGATTAGGAATGCTTGCATTTCAATGCACCTCCCTAAACCATGCATCACCAATAATGATAGGTTTCTTTATTTCACCTGGATGGATGGCTCTCCCCTTGTGAACATTAAAGATAAGATTATTTATAATGATTTATCTTCTAATAATGATAGTATGACTCATATGAATTTGATTTGGCACAGTGATTTCTCTATCCAGTAGTGACATTCTGTACTTGATAACCTATGGAGTAGTTTGTTAGCTCCTAAGAAGAAATGTTTCAAGTGGTTGTTTATTCTTAACAAGTTGCCTTTCAAGAATGAGAAACATGATTTGGACATTTTTAGTGTGTGTAAAGTGGCTGAAAATGCTAACCATCTATTTCTTCATTGTTTGATTGCTAAGGAAATATGGTTATCATTTGGAATTAGCATTCATGCTAATGTGAATATTATGAATATTGTTACTAGCTTTGTGCCTGGAGTGAAGAAGGATAGAAAGTTGTTTTGGCCCATTTTATCTTGTGAAATATTGTGGTTTATATGAACAATTAGAAATAAGGATAAATATCACGGTAATGCAAGGGCACTTACTATGTCTTTTATAAGAAACACACTTCTTTATGTTGAAATGCAGGTTACCATAGTGATGAGGTTAGCAAAGAAGAAATTTAAAAGGTTCATAGAGGACAGGCACACAAGGGTGTACACTATAGAAATCTCCCATGGCTATACTTGAAGCATACCTACCTAGGAAAGAACCCCATTTGTGAATGCATTGGCAACATTCATGAACGAGATAAATGAAACTAGGAAGGTGGAAAGAGAGTACATGGCTCATTTGGAAACACATTGAGTTGTCCCATTCAGAGACTCTAGGAAAGTGATTTGGATTGATGGTCACATGGGATATACTGCATGGGTTGAACAATGATCCTCCAGTTGGACTGAGACTAGTTTTGAAGACACCATGTTGCTTATATTATCTACTTATATATTTTATAGACCCATAATGGGATCTATGGACATCTTTAGAATAGATCATGAACTTTTGACATGGTTTTGTTTCAATTATCTATCAGCAATTGATGCCCATGCATATGTATTTTTTCCTACTTTAATTAATATAAAAAATATTGAATTGAGCACTCCTTAATAAAAGGAAGAGTAGTATCTTCAATATCTTGTGGCATAAATAAAATACCATGGGTAGGAGAGATAAATACATGAAGCAATACTAATCACTTTAATATTTTAAAATCATAAAATCAACAAGAGATTATATTTTAAATTAAAAACTAGAGATGAATAAAGGGTGTATAATGTATGGGAAGCACAAAGGTCACACAATAAATCATAAACCTTAAAATAGAAGTAAGCTATGAAGAATGCATATCAAAGAGGAAATTAAACCCTAAAAAGATAATTGTATGAAAAAGCAATACAGAACCTTAATGTAGAAGGTCAAACCTTAAGTAAAACTCCTAGGGGGTGTTGGATAAGATAGGCTCACTAATTTATGTCATTGTAAAGTGGAAAATTTGAGCTTTAGTGAATTCACCACGTGAAAGGGAGCAATCACTAAGACAATTTTCTCTTGGAGGACTTTACATTGAAAAGAGGGGATGAATCCACTATATCCAATCCTAAGTGAGACAAGGACTGAATACTAAGTAGATTGGTTGTGTTTGGAATGTGTTTGATCCTCTTTTGTAAGTTGAATAAGTAAGATGATAAAATTGAAGATAAAATAAATGAAAATAGTGAGCTACAAATTCGGGATTTTGTTGTACACTTGGATCTGAGAAGTATGAGATGATTCGGAGCTTCTCTATAAAATTTGTCAAAAGCAACAAGGACCGTTTGTTCAGACTAGGACGCCCACCCTCTTGGTCCTTCGAACTTCCTGTGCATCAAAAAGGGTTTTTCTGTCTCTACCAATAAAGCTTAATTACAGAGGTACAACTACACACTTATTTCATGTACACAGAAATAAAGGGAATTGTGTTGGGAATAAGGGTTTTCCTAAGTCAAACCTTGGTTTGGAATAAACCTTGAATGAAATACTACAAATGATTGAAATAAATGATGGAAAGGTATACCTTCAAATCTGCAATAGATGATAATGATGCTTTACTTCTTGAATGTAACCACATATGTTTCATGAAATGGCATGAACATGACAAAACCCTAACACACACACATGCTTGCAAATGAATGATGTAATGTTGCTAAAATGAATAGATGAAGAGTATTCAGCCTTAAAGAATGCTTGATGAAGTGTCCTTTGTTGGCAATTCAGAGAAATTTATTATGTGTTGCATTGATGTCAACACTAGCTGTTTTGTTGTCTACTGACTTCCGGTAGAGTGGTTGGATTATCATGTTGATCTAGAGATTTGTCTCCAGTTTTTGTCCTATTGTTGGAATTGGTTTGGATTGGTTATTCATATTTTTATGATGTGTATCACATTGAGTTGGTTCGGGATTTGATGATCTAGATGCTTTCATATATTCTAGTAAGCCTTTTGGTTACTGGTAAGGGTTCTACCGACAACTCTTTGATGATATAGATGCTATCATATGTTATAGTAAGCCTTTTGGTTACCGGTAAGGGTTCTACCGACATCTTTTGGTGAATCTGATAAGTGGTGTTGGTGCGGCTTCTAGAAGGTTATCGGGATGCTGATGGTTATCATGTTCATGTTCCAGTTGATCATGGAACCTGTTTCATTTGGCTTATGGTGACCTATTTTGGATCTGGTGTTATTCTGTTAGGTTATAGACCAGTTTATGTAACGTGTTGGTTGATGCTCCTGATGCGTCAACAGTTGGATTTATTGGTTGGTTTATTTTATTCCATTCTTAGGATGACTTGGTTTATCATTGGTTTGCTAGATTATGTAATAGATCTATTGTATTATCTTTTAGGTGGCCAAACTAATTGTTTAGGTCCTAGGTTGGTATAAATATGATGTAATCTCTCTTTGTAGATCATGGAATTAAGGTTATGCGATTATCTGTGTGTGAATAAAGTTGTAATCATATGCAAAGGTTTTGGTCGATCATAGGTGATTGAATTGGGTTTGTAAAAGAGGTTTAAGACCTTTGGTATTGCAGTTCATTCATCTTTCTAGATTGTAGTATGGATTTATTTTGTAGTCAGTGAGGCTTCTTTTGTGATGAGTAGTGCGCTCTAAGCTATTGGCTTTCCTGCATGTGCTGGACCCTCTTATTATAATCACATACTTGCTGCAAAATTATTATCTGACTGTGGGTAGACTTCCCATCGTGTTTTTTCCCTTTACTAAGTTTTCCACACACAAATCATGGTGTTATGTGTTATGGATGGTTGGTAATTGTTCAGTGATTTATGTTTATGCTTAATTGTTATATCTGCTATTCTGGTATTCGGTTTATGCATTCCGCTAAAAGGTTTTGTGTGCTTAAATGTTTTTAATTTATTGACAACTGATTCACCCCCCCTCTCAGTTTTCCATTGGTTATCCTAACAATTGGTATTAGAGCTTGGTCCTCTCTGTAGAAGCTTAATTGCTTGAGGAAGATCCTATGGAAACTAATAGTTCAACTACATCTATTTTCTGGAGAGAAACCCCTAAGCTTGATTTGACAAATTACAAGGCATGGAAGATTTAGATGAAAAATCATTTGAGATGTATTGAGAAAGAGATTTGGGAGGTCATGGAGAAAGGCTATACTCCTCATAATTTGGCATCTCGCAATCCTCCTCCGACAACCTTGGATAAGGACATTAAGAATGATTGTAGAGCTAGAGAAGAACTCTTATGTGCACTTTTTGATTAGCAAATTATGGGATTAACTGACCAATCATTTGTGAAGGATATATGGGATAATTTGGAGGCTCTAAATGAAGGTGACCCTACTATTAAAATTGCTAAACTTGATGGTTACCGAGTAAGGTATGATAATCCAAAGATTGAAGAAGATGAAAGGATTACCGCTTTTATAAAAATAGTTAATGATTTTGCTATAGAAATTCAGTGTTGTGGTGGATCTCTGAGCGAAGATGAGATTATTTCTAAAGTATTGAGAGTTTTGCCACCGACTTAAAAGATGAAGGCTATTGCAATTAATGAGCTAAGAACAATGGCTAACACTTCTATTAACAGAGATACTTTGGTTGGAAAACTATTTTCTTTTGAGCTTGAAGAATTTGGTCCTCAAGGAGCTACAAAGACTGAATCTACTTTTCACACATCTACATTATCCACCGACAAGAGTGATTGGAAAGATTTATATGCTAAGGAAGTGGAGGAAATGAAGAAAGAAGATGATGAGTTTGAGAAACTTGAAGCCCTATTTGCTAGAAGGGTACCTAAAGGTCCGACAGGAAGCAAGTATGAAGGAAAATCAACTTTTAAATATTTTGCGTGTAATAAGATAGGTCATTTTGAATTCAGATGTCCTAAAAGGAATTCAAGGTTTGAAGAGAAAGCTAGAAGATCTTTTAGTCCTAACCATGTTTATCAGAATAAGCATAAGTACAAGAGAAGTGAAAATAAATCATGTTACTATGCAGATGAGGAAGGTGTGACTGATTCTGATGATGAACTGACACAAGATTCAAGTAGTGGATCCGATAGTGGAAAGGAATGGGTATTTTTGGCTCAAGGAAGATGGTTCGACACCTATTGTTCAGAATGAGGAATAGGCCCTTGCTGCTAAAATTGAAGACAAGGATGAATGGGTGATAGACAATGGATGTTCACATCATATGACTGGAGATAAAAGGAAGTTTTTATTTTTGCAAGAATTTGATGGTGGACTGGTTAGATTTGGAGATGACAAAGCATGTATGATCAGAGGAAGAGGAACTATATCATTGGATGGTAAGCATAACACTAATAATGTTTATTATGTTAAAGGTTAAAGGCATAATCTTTTGAGTGTAGGATAGTTGGTGGATAAGGGATTTCAATTATAGTTCAAGGATGGAAAATGCAAAATCATTAACAGATCTGAATTGGAGATTGCAACCGGTACACAGAATAAAGGTAACATCTTTAATTTGAACTCCGGTGAGATGACATGTTTGATTGCACAAGTTGATGAGAGTTGGTTATGGCATAAGAGGTCGTGTCATGTGAATTTTGATTGCATTGTAAAGATTAGTTCAAATAAGGATGTTAGAGATATACCTAAGATTGTAATGCCCTATAATGCAATATGTAAGGAATGTCAAATGGGAAAGCAAGTCAGAACTTCTTTTAAGAGTATACAAGACAAATATAATGATGTTCTTGATATTATTCATACTGATTTGTGTGACCCTACTAGAATAAAGAGTTTTTAGGGTGATAGATATTTCATGCTAATCATTGATGATTATTCTAGAATGATGTGGGTTACTTTTCTAAGGGAGAAATATGAAGCTTTTGAAAAGTTTAAGATCTTTAAAGCTAAAGTTGAAACAAAGATAAGGTTGAAGATTAAATGCTTAAGGTCAAATCAGGGTGGTGAATTCACATCTGGTAAATTTAACAGTTATTATGAGAAGCATGGGATAAGGAGATAGTTGTCTGCTCCTCGGACACCTCAACAGAATAGTGTTGTGGAAAGAAAGAACAAAACCATCCTGGATGCAGCCAAAACTATGATGATGGAAGCTAATTTGCCTCATATCCATTGGAGAGAAGCTGTGAGCACGCCGGTATACACATTTAACAAAGTTCATATTAAAGGAGACATTGGTATGACACCTTATGAGTTATGGTTTGGTCATACACCTACAGTTAAGTATTTCAGAATCTTTGGTAGTAAAGCTATATTAAAAGAGATGATTCCATTGGAAAGTTTGATCCTAGATGTGATGAAGGGATATTTATTGATTATTCCAATGAAAGCAAAGCATATAGATAGTATAACAAAATATTGCAGAGAATTGTGGAAAGTGCTAATGTCAAGGTGGATGAGATGTACAAAGGTCAAATAAGAACTTATGAGAGAGAACCGGAAGTGGAGATGATCATAACTAAACTGGTAGCACCTATACCATAATAGAATGTTGAACTAGTTACCCCAGCAGTATCATAAAATTCAATAGTAACTGAAGATCAAAGTAGAGGAATAGAAAGTCAGAAGACTCCTAGGTATGTAAGGTTAAATCATTCAGAAGATTAGATCATTGGAGACAAGAACAAATGAGTAATGATAAGAAGAAGGTTGGCAACTGATGAGTTATGTTTAATTTCTCAAGTTGAACTGACATCAGTTATTGAAGCTTGTAAAGATGAATGTTGGATGAGAGCTATGGAAGAGGAATTAGATCAGATTGAGAAGAGCAACACATGGACTTTAGTTCCCCGACCTAAAAAGAAGAATGTTATTGGAACTAAATGGGTTTTTAGGAATAAATTGAATGAGGATGGACAAGTTGTGAGGAATGAGTCTAGATTGGTATGTAAAGGATATTCTCAAAAGGAAGGAACTGATTATGATGAGACTTTTGCTCCGGTAGCTAGGATTGAAGTTGTGAGATTGTTTCTTGCTTATGCTGCCCATAAGAAATACAAGGTTTATCAGATAGATGTTAAGTGTGCATTTTTGAATGGAGATCTTGAAGAGGAAGTTTACATTGAACAACCTGATGGATTTTCACTTTCAGATGACAAAAACATGGTTTGTAGGTTAAGGAAAGCTTTATATGGATTGAAACAAGCCCCTAGAGCTTGGTATTCTAGACTGGACAAATATATTTTGAAGCTTGGTTTCAATAAAGGTAATACTAATTATAAGATTACTGATGATGACATATTGATTGTTGAAGTCTTTGTTAATGATATCATTTTTTGAGGTGAGGATAAGTTATATATGGAATTCTCTAAAAATATGAAGAATGAATTTGAGATGTCTATGATTGGGGAGATGAAATTTTTCTTAGGTTTGTAGATTACTTAGAATGATAAAAGTATTTTCATCTATCAAACTAAGTATGCTAGAGAGTTGTTGAAGAAATTTGGTATGGAAAATTCCAAACCGGTTGCTACCCCTATGGTTACAAGTGAGAAATTGACAAAGAATGATGCATCAGCTTCGATAAATCCTACAAGGTATAAATTTATGATTGGAGGTTTGTTATATCTGACTCAGCCTATAATGAACGCAGTTTGTATTGTATCAAGATATCATAGTGATCCTAGAGAGAATCATAAGAGTGCAATGAAAAGGATTTTCAGGTATTTGCAAGGAACAAATGAGTATGGTTTGTGGTATCCTAAAAATGGTGACACCACTATGTGCATATACAAATGTTGATGATCAGAAGAGCACATCCGGTGGAGATTTGTTTCTTAAAATGAAACAAGTTTCATGGATAAACAATAAACAATCATGTACATATTTATCTACCGCTGAAGTTGAGTATGTTGTTGCTTCTACTAACTATACACAAGTTCTATGGATGAAGAAAATGTTGAAGGATATAAGGGTGGATTGTAATGAATCGATAGTTATTCGCTGTGATAACTCTGCTACTATTGATATATCATAGAATCTAGTATTTCATTCTAAGACTAAGCACATTTCTATCAAGTTTAATTTTCTAAATGAGAAGGTGGAAGCAAATGAAGTCAGACTAGTTTATGTGAACTCTAAAGAGAAAATTGCAGATATATTCACTAAACCTTTTCCTAAAGGAATAATTTGAGTACTTTAGAGATAGATTGTGAATTTTTGCACCTCCGATAGAGACTTGAGTGATGTTGACTGGCATCAATCTGACATGCATTTTTAAAACTATCATTCATTCTAGATTGATGTGGTGGTGCTCCTACTCAGAGGGCGTAGTCAACTATGTGGTTCAGAGGTTTTATTACTTTTTCTTTGATGTTTATGTTAGATTTTTGGCATTGATGTCAAAGGGGGAGAGATATTTATGTGAAAAATAGAGCTTAATAGGGATATTATTCACAGGGGGAGTTTGGTCTGCTGGTTCAGAACTTCATTGTCATATAATTTTGGGGAGATTGTTGGATGTCTTCCATTGGGGGAGACTTGTTTGGCATTTCTTGGCACTTGAATATTTTTCACATCTAGTGTTGCCATCAATGCCAAAGGGGGATATTGTTGGTAATTTGGAGGAATTGATTATGTGTTGCATTAATGTCAACACTAGCTATTTTGTTGTATACCGACTTCTGGTAGAGTGGTTTGATTATCATATTGATCTAGGGATTTCTCTCCGGTTGTTGGAATTGGTTTGGATTGGTTATTCTTGTGTTTTTTATGTGTATCACATTCAGTTGGTTCAAGATTTGATGATCTGGATGCTATCATATGTTCTAGTAATCCTTTTGGTTGCTAGTAAGGGTTCTATTAGCAACGCTTTGATGAAATCTTTTGGTGAATCTGATAAATGGTGTTGGTTTTGCTTCTAGAAGGTTATCGGGATGCTTATGATTATCATGTTCATTTTCTAGTTGATCGTGGTGTTTCATTTGGCTTATGGCAACCTATTTTGGGTCTGGTGTTATTCTGTTAGGTTATGGACCGATTTATGTAACATGTTGGTTGATCCTTTCGATGCGACACCGATTGGATTTATTGTTTGGTTTATATTATTTTGGGCTTAGGCCAACTTGGTATATCATTGGTTTGTAGGATTATGTAATGAATGTACTGTATTATCTTTTAGGTGGTGGACCTAATTGTTTAGGTCCTGGGTTGGTATAAATATGATGTAAGATCTCTTTGTAGATCATGGGATTAAGGTTATGGGATTATCTATGTGCAAATAATTTTTTAATCATATGCAAAGGTTTTGGTCGATCATAGGTGATTGAATTGGGTTTGTAAAAGAGGTTTAAGACTTTTGGTATTGAGCTTAACCAAAACTGTACTTAGGCATAGGAGATGTTATTCTTGTAGTCCATTCATCTTTCCAAATTGTAGTCTGGATTTATTTTGTAGTCAGTGAGGCTCCTTTTGTGATGATCAGTGCACTCTAGGTTGTTGGCCTTCTTGCACGTGTAGGCCACTCTTATTGTAATCACATACTTGCTACATAAGTATTATCTAACTGTGGGTAGGATTCCCACCATGGTTTTTCCTTTTACTAGGTTTTCCACGTACAAATCATGGTGCTATGTGTTATGGATGTTTGGTAATTGTTTTATGATTTATGTTTATGCTTAATTGTTATATCTATTATTCCTATATTTGGTTTATGCATTCTGATAAAAAATTTTGTGTGCTTAAATTTTGATAATGTATTGACAAATGATTTACTCCCCCTCTTAGCTGTCCATTGGTTATCCTAACATCTTTTCCTTCTCCACCTTGTTATGTTCTCTCACCTTATGCCTGTCTATCCAAATGAGAGGGGAAACCTCCTTACATACTTACCTATCATCAATTGTATTAATTTTCTGACATAGAGTGACATGGGAAATTGTTTTCCCACTCAAATTTGGGATAGGTCCTAAGGGTCAAAATAGGTCCCAATTAGGGAGGACTAGGTCGTGGCACCCTGTTCCTACCCCAATTTGGGCTAGGAATAAGGGGCTATGCAAGGTGCAAAGTGAAAAAATGAAGCTTTGTTCCACAGGGGAGGCATAAACAGGTCCCTATCAATCATGGAGATGAGACCGATAAGGTGAGAGCCCCAAATGTGATCAAAATTTCAAGAGGTGCAATTTTAGGATGCTACATTTAGCCCCCACTTTAGAGGGAGTATGAGCTTACACAAATACTCACGATAAAGTAGAAGAAAGAGAGAGAGAGTTGAAGAAGATGAGGAATGCGGAGCAAGATCACAAGGAGTACAAGATATCACTAATCTCAAGGAATCAAGCCCCCAATATTAGGATCTTAACTCAGTCAAACATATGAAAGGGAATACAAAAAGACACATAACAAAAGCTAAGAAATGACCTCAAGTGAACTAGATGAAGAGACCTCTATATCAAAATGTCTCAAAAACTAATATCATTCTTAAAAAATGTCATCTCATGAACACAAGCGATCACATAAAAGAGCAAAGCAAGCATCGTCCATGAACTATCAATAGAAAAAATATGAGTTCATGAGAGGAACAAGAGAGTTTTGGAATCCAAGAACACTGAGAGGGGGGGTGAATGAGTGTTCTGCCAAAATGTTTAGTTTTAACCTTATTATAACACACATTCACCAATTGGTAAACCGGTACATATATAATTGAAAGAAGTAAAGCATTCAGTGAACCAATCACACAAATGAACACCATAACACAGAGAGTTTATACATGGAAAACCTCAAAGAGGAAAAACCACGATGGGATTTGTGACCCACAATATCAATTCACTGGCCATATGAAGAGATATTACATAATATGGGGGCTTGCACATGCAGGAAGGCTTATCACCTAGAGCACACTGCTCAACACAAAGAAGTCTCACTGATTACAGTCACTTTGAATAATGAAACATAAAACTAAACTCATTTAATGCATCTTCTATGCCTGATCAAGTTTCAGTTCAAGCTCTGATTGTTCTGGTTCTGAAACCCTATACCCTTACCAAAATAACCTTCGCTCTATGAGCACATCCAAAATCATCTACAAATCATTACAAAATATTGATCTCTTACACAAATGACCTCATATACATGATCTTCGCATTACTGATCTAATCTAACAACATCATATCTTAAAATGATCTAATAACTGACCTATATACCCTTACAGTCCTTCATGACTCATGCCAGCTTACATAAATAATACAAAAATGATTATTCATGTCGGCTCATTAAATATATACATAAATAAAAAAAGTGAATTTTCGATTGCCAAATCTCCTAATGATGTTGACCTCCTATACCGATACCTTGTTTGTTGGTTATTATCCTTGCCTGATTTGCAAATCACGTCGGCCTTCAATGCCGATACCCATAGAATTCTTCCTACTGGTGAAGATACCTATAGGTGCAAGTGAAATGTCTTTCGGTAAAGTACCAAACCAAATAATGAAGCCGGAACATGTTGCCATCAATGACAACATATGAAACCAATCAAATGAGTGTCAATTGCCAACAAAGAGAGCATGAATACGCACTAGATGTGTTTATCTAGGTGATTAATGAGAAGAATGATGAGAGAGAGAATGGACTATTTGCCCCTAGATGTCTATATCTAGGTGACCCATGGTGGGAAAGAACATGGACAACTCACCCCTAGATGTTTTTATCTAGGTGATCCATGTGGGGAGGAGAGTAAGGATAGTCTAGCTATTTTTTAGGTAGTTCCACCCATCCTCATGCGTGTGTGCAAGTGATGTCTAGTTTCAACTGTATAGCACCCTGTGTAAGAGTCTTTTCTTTGCTTTTGAGTATGCTTCAACCTGTTAAAGACGTGTAATATGAATGCAAATGCCAAGTGGTGAATGACAGTTACATACATGGTTTTGAGGCCATCTCATTTAAGAGTCTTTGCTATGGTTTAGGTGATGTGTAACCTTATTTAAGACATATATCAAATGTTGCATTTGTTTTCGAGTGTGAAGCATCTCTCTCTAAGAGTCTTTACTCTGGTTTCAAGAACGAACACCCCATTTAAGACATGCAAAAATGATATACAAAAATATAGTATAATATGATACAAAGGAAGTGATATAGGTGCCCCCCACCGTTAAGATGTCAACATAGTTCTTTGTTGATGTCTTAAGGAAGTTAGAGATAATGATACCTTACCTTCAACACCAAGGAGATATCCTTTAGGAAACAATGTTATAAATTTGAGCTAGAGAGAGAATACTCTTTAAGCAAGGATAAGATAGTTGAAAAAGAGATATCTTGCAACAAGTGTAAAGGGGATCCTTGGAGGAGAAGAGATCTTTGTTCCAAAGACATCTACCTCCAAGAGGAGCTACCTTGAACAAACATAACATCTTCTACCAAAAGAAAGGAATTAGAACAAGAATTCACATTTTCCTCCTATTGCTAGGTGTAAGGGATTCTTGATGAAGGATGACACACTTTTGACCCAATGTGACAGGGGGGGGGGGAGGGGGTAAGTTTATGATAGATGTACATTTCCAAGTGAAGAAGCGGTTGTAACCAAGGACTTACACCTCTTGTATAAGAGATAATTATTTAGCATATAATAAATTTACACAAGGAATGACATTAAATCATGAACAAACACCACTCAAAAAGGAAAAGTAAATCCTTAGAGATGCCAAGAGAGATAAAGAGAAATCATTGCCCCCTAAGTGTAAGGACAATTAGAAGAATCACACAACTTCCAAAGAGATATTATTCATAAGAGAAATACCATTTAAAACAAAGAATAGGTCTTAACAAGGGACACACATGTACTCACATGAAGGATAATTCTATGCAAGAAAGGATATCATGTTATAAAAAATGTAACACATAAGAAGAGGTAATTTTCAAAAACAAGGAGAGATAGAAGAAGGATCACAAAATCCTCTAAGGAGAGATTATTCATAAGAGACGTATCATTTCAAATGAGGAATAGGGCCTAAGAAAGAAACAAATATGTGCTTGCATGAATTATAAATCCATGCAAAAAAGGACATCAAGTTATGATCAATGCAATCCATAAAGGAAATAGTGAAACCTTGGAAAGAGAAAAGATAATATTTTGTCCCCTCGAGAATAGGGACAAGAATAAATATACTATTATTTTGCTCAGTAAGTATGATCAAACTTGAAATTGTACCACCACGAATGACAATGAGCCCCCAATAGGTAGGCTAACAATGTCATATAATGAGGAGAAACATAATAGGATATTGGATGTTATTTTAAATGGTTATGTGAAATATGCCATTCATTGTTAGATGTTATTTTATGATACCTATATCAATATAATATTGTATTTTTTTTCAAAGCTTGACACTCATTAGTAGAATGACCATGAATTTGATACTTGCAAAAATAATAATTTTCAAGATTTTGTCTACGTTTTCTTCTTTTTGGCCAAAGAAAAGAGATTAAATTGGCATGGAGAAGATTGGACAAAACATTTTTTTGTTGTAATACACTATTGGAAGAAGGTGTGGATTTACTAAAAAATGAAGGAGAGGATATTGAAAAAGGAAGAGGTTGGAAACCTAGCTTTTCATTAGAAGAGTGTGATTTCTTATGACTTTCAAGACCTTGTCACACACATCCTAGAACTTGTCCATTGTATTCACTCCTATCATTATCAAGACATGAGGTAGAAGGAGAAGTGGGAATTGGTTTAGAAACTTTGATTAAAGACACAAAATGCTTCAATCTTAGATTGAGGGATCTTATACCCATTGGAGGACATTGCAAAGTCTCTTATACCCTAATTAATTTTTAGAGAAGCATCATTGATAGGAGATGGTGTTGTTGAAGGAATCATAGTACTAAAGGGGGAAATATATCCCACTTCATCATAAGTGAAATTATAAGGATTAGAATGAACCTTTATTGTGTGAAGTTCATTGTTATATATGAATTTTATTGTGTGATGAAGGGTAGAAAGGACTGCTTTTATAACATGAATCCACGGTCTACCTAGAAGAAGGTTGTAATTAAGATGGTTGGGCATGAAATGAATAGGAGTAGGAAAAGTCACGAGTCCTACTTTAATAGGTAATATGACTATACCAAGTGACTCTCTAGGAACATTATCAAAGCCACAAACATAAAGATGATTGGGTTGAATAGAAGAATAATCCCAATTTCTAATAAGTCAACACAACAAATGTTAAGAGATGACCCATTATCAATTAAAGTACCTCTTATCTTTTGTTCATAAATGCACAAAATAATCATATGGGGATCATCTCTATTTTTAACCTCTATAGAAGGCAATTCATCTTGTGAGTGTGATATCATTTGGTTTAGAAGAAGGATGAGGAACCACCCTTTGTAAGGCTTCTTGGATCAACTTATGATATGAAGGTAAAGTTTGAATTAAATCCCAAAGGGAAATCTTAGCTAAGATATCTTTAAGATTTTCCACAAGATTAGGTTCTATATCAACATTTTTAGTAGAATAAGGGAGGGAAGGAAGAGAGGTAAAAAGAATATTGGGATCTTTCTTTTTGATGCCAATATTAAATGAGTGATATAGTTCAAAACCATATTTTTTCTCTAGTTGCCTCTTCATATTACTTCTTTCACATGTGTATTTTGAAGCTTGTAGGATATTAGGAGGTTTTTTAGGTATAGGCTTCTCATAACTATAATGATGAATGGTATTTACTTGACTAGGTTCTTTTTTCTCTAAGGATATATCTTGAGAAGGGCGAGCATCAAGGAAACTAGTAATAATTTTATCTTCTTGCCCTAAGGCCTCTTTGTGATTAAGGAAAATATTAGGAAAGTGACTATCATATGTAATCAATGCTTCATCTCTAGGGGGAAGATAATGAAAAGAAGGTATGGTATCACTAGGATAAGTAGCCATAATATCATCCTCTTGCACCAAATAATCCTTATGAGGGATGTACTTTTTAGGAGAAGGAACACAATTCTCCAATGATTCATCTTTAGGAGGGAGATCTTTGAAAGAAGTGTCCATATTCCCTTTTTGCACCAATGTGCTCTCATTAATGAGATCAATTTTGGGAGAGCGTAAATCATAGATATGAATCAAAGGGAGAACTAAATTATCATCATAGACATGAAAGGGAACATCATGAACATCTTTAATGTAACTCGAAATTGAATTAGCTAAATAAGATAAGAACTCCACATTCATTTAAGATCAAACATGAAACTCATATGCCATTTAACCATAATAGTGTTCACCCCATACATGCATGGAAAATTGAATAAAGGAGGGAAAATGGAATTTGAATTGGAAATTTGAAATTTTAATTTTGAAATTGTGAAATTTGAAAAATAATTGAATAATGCAAAATTCTAGGAAAAATGATTACTCAATTAAATGAACAAATTGAATGAAAAAATAAAGAGAAATAATGCAATCTCCTAGGAAATTGAAATTTGAAATTTGAAATTAGGATTATGTAAAAATAATCTCTTAATTAAAATTAAAATTATCCAAAAGAGATTGAAATTTAAAATTAGGGCCTTGTGAAAATAACCTCTTAATTTTAAAGTTTGAAATTGAAGGAATTAATTTAAGGCTCTTAATTTTTAAAATTTAAATTTAATATTGTCCACAAGAGATTTAAATTTAAAATTAGGGCCTTGCAAAAAGAACCACTTAATTTTAAATTTTAAATTTTAAATTAGCTATAAGATTGAAATTTGGAAATTGAAAAATGCACAAAGATTAATTTAAATTTAAAAATCAGGGTGTTTAATTAATCACTTAAATTTAAAATTAAATTTGAGATTGAAATTGTTGAAATTGAAATTTAAAAATTAGGGCTACCTTGATTAACCACTTAATTTAAAAATTTAAAATTAAAAATTTCCACAAGAAAATTAAATTCAAAATTAGGGTCTTGTAGAAAGAACCTCTTAATTTTAAAATTAAATTTAAAATAGATCTAAGATTGAAACAATAAATACAAAATTGAAGAATGCAAAAGACTAATTTAAATTTAAAAATTAGGGCATTTTTAATTAACCTCTTAATTTTAAAATATAAATTTGATCCAAGATTATAATTTTGAAATTGAATTGAGATTAACATCCAAATTTGAAGAGGGAAATTCAAAATCTAAACAACCCACAAGTTCAATTTTTTAAAATTCTAAAAATTAGGGTTTTTGAAATTTGTCTTGTGGATAAAAGTTTGAATTTTGAAATTGCAAAGTTTTCATATCTGAAATAAACAACCCAAATTAAACAATTCACAAGCTCAATTTTGAAATAAAAAACTAGGGTTTGAATGAAATTAATCTCAATTTTTTTTAATATTTGTAAGGAAATCAAATTTGTAAATGAAAATTTGAATTTTAAATTGGATACACTCAGATCTGAAACAAAAATCAGAATTAATAGTGTAAGGAGTTGGGTTCACCAAAATGTAAAGTGGAAAATTTGAGCTATAGTGAATTCACCATGTGGAAGGGGGAAATCACCAAGTCAATTTTCTCTTGGAGGAATTTACATTCAAAAGAGGGGATGAATCCACTAGATCCAATCCTAAGTGAGACAAGGACTAAATACTAAGTAGAATGATTGTGTTTGGAATGTCTTTGACCCTCTTTTGTAAGTTGAATAAGTAAGATACTGAAATTGAAGACAAAATAAGTGAAAATAGTGAGCTACAGATTCAGGATTTCATCATGCACCTAGATTTGAGAAGTATGAGATGATTCAGAGCTGCTCTATGAAATCTGCTAAAAGTAGTAGGGACCATGTGTATGGACCAGGAGGTCCACCCTCTTGGTCCTCCAAAATTTCCACACATCAAAAAGGGTTTTTCCATCTTTGCCAATAAAGCTTAATTCTAGAGGTACATCTGCACACCTATTTCCTACACACATAAGGAAAGGGAAATGTGTTGGGAACAAGGGTTTGCCTAAGTCAAAACCTAGTTTTGAATCAACCTTGTATGAAATACTACAAATACTTGAAATAAATGATGGAAAGGTATACCTTTAGATCTACAATAGATGATAATGATGCTTTGCTTCTTGAATGTAACCACATATGTCGCATGAAATGGAATGAATATTACAAAACCCTAACATACACACATGCTTGCAAATGCATGATGTAATTTTTCTCCAATAAATAGATGAAGAGTATGTAACCTTGAAGAATGCTTGAATGCTTGATGTAGTCTCCTGTTAGCAACAATAATGAAGGAAAACTAAGAGGGCGGGGGGTGAATCAATTTTCACCGGATTAAACAATTTAAGCACAATCTTAGATCTGATCAACTACAACAAGAATAAACATAATAATAATAACAACAACACACATAGCACCAATATTTTTGATGTGGAAAACCTGGTTAAGGGAAAAACCACGGTGGGAACCTACCCACAATAAGATGATTGTAATATGGTAAAAAGTGATGAGGGGAGATCAAGTAGAAAGCTTTACTCCCCTCACAAGAGGGATGCAAGTTTCACAAAGGATTCCCTTCAATTTTTCACACACATTACATTTAAAAGAGGGGTTGAATTTACTAGATCCAATCCCTAATTGTAGGAGATTGAATACTAAGTGAATTGCAAAAAATTGAGACTAATTGCAAAAATGACAAAGAAATGATTATATATCGAGATAGAGATGCGGGATGAAGTTGTGCACCTGGAATTAGTAGTAGAATGTTGAGACAAAGCTTCCCTTCAAATTTGAGAAAAAGTTGCAGGGATCGTGTGTAAGTTGCACACGGTCCTTAGAAAAATCCGTGCCCCAAAAAAGATTTTTTCGTTTCTAAAAATGAAGCCTAAACCTATAATTACAACCGCGCTCTTGCAAGCTACACACATAAAACAGAGGAAAATGTTGTTGTGATTGGGGATTTGCCTTCAAGTCAAACCCCATTTTGGAATTAACCAAGTGGTTGTAAAATGTAAGAAGTAAATGAAAGGAAATGTCTGAAGTAAAATCCACCTCAAGAAGGGGATGTAATTGAAATGTTGATGCCTTTGTAGATGAATTTTCTTGAATGAATATGTGAAATAGGATGTCATGAATGTTGATAGGAATCTCCTCTTGAATGGTTGAATCCTTGACTTGAATGCAACACCTAGCCTTCAAAGGAGACTTGAAATGCTAATGCTTGAATGCTTATGATCGACTTCGCTTATCATCGACTTATCCACCTTATGATCAACTTGTGCAAATAGGAGGAGAAGTGCTCCTTATATACTTGCCAATTAGGGATGTTTAGGTATTTTCCCATCTTAGGCCGAGATAGGAAGACTTTTTCCCACTTCACAATTGACACACTCAATGCAAAGGCGGACCAAAGGGGGCCCAAAATAGGGCTAGGACAAGGGCACCACACCCATGTCCTACCCTAATTTAGGACAGGAAGCAACTAAAAGACAGTGCAACATGATAAAAAAATATAATTTATTGATGGCATGAGAATTTTTCAGGTCTCCGATCATACTTAGGGATTTGTCCGCTAATGCAAAGACCGAAATGCGATAAAAAATTGCAAGGGTTGCAATTTTATGACACTACATTTAGCCCCTGCTTTAGCGGGAGTATAAACGTACACCAATACCATCGGTAAAGTACAAGAAAACAAGATTGAATGAATTTCACAATGTCAAGGAGGCAAGATACACCAAGACCCTAGTGGACTAAGGATATTACAACTTCGATTGACAAAGTAAAAGGGAAGATCATGAGGGAGAACCATGACTACAAGTAGTAAAGTTCCCCTCACTATGAGTCATGAAAAATAAAGGATACAAAAAATTACAAAGCAAAGCCAAGTTTACTAAGTAACTCGAAGTATCAAGAAGGAAAATATGAGCGGAGTGCATGCCCCCATGTTAAAGAAATCATGCACGCCTTATCGGGAGTGATTGCTTTAAGGTAGGATACACCTAAGAGAGAGAAAGAGAGGGAGCATGTTATCACAAGGATTTAGCCCCCAATTGAGGAATGAACCCAAGGATAATGAACACAAAACACAAAGCATGAGGTGGATTCACTTTCCTCAGGGTCAGCATGTTGTATAATAACTCATGTATATCATGCATATATATGAATAGAATAGTCTGCATTCCCCAAAGAAAGGAAAACACGTTGGAAGAAAGGGAACACATATGTCTTTTGAGTCAACATGAAAGAGACCAAAAGAGATCTTAATGCTTTGCATCATCCTCAAGTAGACATCACTAGGGAAAACAAATAGAAGAATAGAGATACACATAGAAGAATGGTAACAAAAGAGAAAGAAAGGAGAGAGGTAGAGGATCTACGGTACTAATGTAGCTAGTTTAGAACGACATCCACCTGCTGATCTTGTTGATCATTATTTCAAGAAAATGGGAAACATGCTAGAGGAGTGACATCGAGCATAGTAGATGGAGCGATCACAAGATCCAAACAAGGACTATGCTCATGTGCTAAGTCACTTTGTTTGTTTCTAGGAGCTAGGATTAAGGCTTTTGAAAATTCTACAGATAAATGTTTGTCAACATCAACATATTCATATTCACTATCAGAAGCATTAGGAGTTGTATTCCCATCATGAATAACATTTTCACCCATTTCTTCATAAAGATTTATAAAAAGGGGAGCTCTAACATGAATAGAATTAAAACCATCATATGTGTTTTGCAACTTATGATTTTGAGATTTAGGTTCAACATCTTGCTTAGGAGAAAATGGAATCATGTTAGCTATTGGTTTTTTGGGAGATTGAATAGGTGGAGGAAAAACTTCACGAGCTCGAGCATGACGTTTTCATCGGCGTTCTCTCACACAATGATTTCATCTAGTCTTAGCGGAAGGCTGAGAAGACTGAGATATATTTGTTGAAGGAGGAATGTTCTCATATTTAGTAGTTGGATGGTTAGGTTGAGGTCTTTTAGGTTGGACAAGAGGAGAGGCAGGTCTCTTCTCTCTATAAGAGGAAGGAGGTGGAACTGCACCATATAAAGGAGGAATGTTTGGTGTAGGAAGAAGACAAGTCTGAAAACAATCACAAATCTGAAAATTAAATATAAATCCAATTTTTTGACAAGTTCAAGTTGATGTTTGAAAATTAGGATTTTGACAAATAACCACTTAATTTTATA
The DNA here is from genome assembly GCF_030272615.1 of Cryptomeria japonica. Lineage (NCBI taxonomy): Eukaryota > Viridiplantae > Streptophyta > Pinopsida > Cupressales > Cupressaceae > Cryptomeria > Cryptomeria japonica. The sequence continues at coordinate 596,046,100 of NC_081409.1, forward strand.
AAGTTGATTTATAAATTGAACAAGACAATGAAAGAATTGAATTTGACAAGCAATGTAATTTTCAGATCTAAGATAATAGATAGCAATTTTTGCAAAATACAACTTCAATTTCAATTTTAATAACTAGGGTTTTGAATGAATTAACCACTAAGTTTGTGTAAATTGCAAGAAAATTCAACTTGCAAATGAAAATCATGCAATAATATTCAATGTAAAGCATGTAAGGCGATGAGTTCACCAAAATGTAATATGGTGAAAAGTGATGAGGGGAGATCAAGTGGAAAGCTTTACTCCCCTCATAGGAGGGATGAAAGTTTCACAAAGGATTCCCTTCAATTTTTCACACACATTATATTTAAAAGAGGGGTTGAATTCACTAGATCCAATCCCTAATGGTAGGAGATTGAATACTAAGTGAATTGCAGTAGAATTGGAAAGTATTAGGAAAGTAAATTAATAGACTAATTGAATTAAGCAAATTGAGACTAAGTGTAAAAATGACAAAGAAATAGTTATATCTTGAGATAGAGATTTGGGATGATGTTGTGCACCTGGAGTTAGTAGTAGAATGTCGAGACAAATTTTCCCTTCAAAAATGAGAAAAATTTGCAGGGACCATGTGTAAGTTGCACACGGTCCTTCGAAAAATCCAGACGCCAAAAAGGGTTTTTCCATTTTTGAAAATGAAGCCTAAACCCGCAATTACAACCATGCACCTGTAACCTACACATAGAAAAGAGAGGAAAAAGATGTTGGGATTGGGGATTTTCCTTCAGGTCAAACACCATTTTGGAATTAACCAAGTGGTTGTAAAATGATGCAAGTAAATGAAAGGAAATGTTTGAAGTAAAATCCACCTCAAGAAGGGGATGCAATTGAAATGTTGATACCTTTGTAGATGAATTTGCTTGAATAAATATGTGAAATAGGATGTCTGGAATGTTGATAGGAATATCCTCTTCAATGGTTGAATCCTTGACTTGAATGCAACACCTAGCCTTGAAAGGAGACTTGAACTGCTCAATGCTTGAATGAATGATTGAATGCTTGAATTCTTATGATCAACTTCACTTATCATCGACTTATCCACCTTATGATCATCTTATGCTAATAGGAGGGGAAGTAATCCTTATATACTTGCCAATTAGGGGTGTTTAGGTATTTTCTCATCTTAGGCCAACATAGGAAGACTTTTTCCTGCTTCACAATTGACAAGCTCAATGCAAGGGTGGACCAAAGGGGGCTGAAAATAGGGCTAGGACAAGGGTCCCACACCCCTGTCCTGCCCTAATTTAGGACAGGCATTAGCTAAATGACAGTGAAACATGATAGAAAAATGCAATTTATTAATGGCATGAACATGTTTCGGGTCTTTGATCAGGCTTATGGATTTGTCCGCTAATGTAAAGACCCAAATGCAGTAGAAAATTGCAAGGGTCACAATTTTATGACACTACAATGATACTTTGCAGTAGCATGCATAAATATTACAATGGGGAATGCACATGCATTCAAGCACACTACCTAGATCTCACTACTTAAAATATGATGACTCAAAAGGCTACAATCCTTAGGGAAGGCTCACTACCTTACAACAATATTCAGACTACAATCCGGCTAAGATGAACTAAAAGAATTGCATCTCCAAATGCCTGGTGATAGTTCTGATTAAGCTCAATTATTTTCCTTGCAACACACTCTTCTCTACACTTCACACCAAAAGATAAATTCATTTGTTCCCACATACACCACTCTCTAATAATGTAGAGACAACACCCATCACCCAATTACATGAATATAACACGTATTTATACAAATCATCAACCTTGACTACAAGGTTGGATCAACCCTTGACACCTAATTACAAAATTACATCACACGATACATAAATCAACCACCAGACCAATACAATGTCATGAAAACATAGCATGGACCCAAATCAACTCCTTGAATGTGAAACACCACCAGAAATATCACCAAGACGAACCACAACATGCTACACCATAAAAAATGTCACATAACACGAAAAATATAACTGAACTTATAAGATATTCAATAACATGCACAATGATCAATACAAACCACTAAAAAAAATAGGATACGATTAGGACACACCAAAAAGAATGTTAGAACCATCTGCAATAGCTGTACCAACACCACTTAATCAAATCTTCACCGATCAACATGCTAATGCACAAGAACACTCAACAACAACAACTTAGACAAGAAATATAACTTGCAGAGAACCAAATCATGAACCATTTGAATTAAAGATACAAATGAACATCCCAAATACTTTAATAAATCCATAACATAAGATATAATCATTCTAGAGCACAACGAATCAAACACCAGAACACTGCAACACCAAAACATAGGAATATGTTGACATCAATGACAACAACATATCCTAGCAACAACAATATCCAATAGTATCCTTTCCTTCTCCACCTTGTTATGTTCTCTCACCTTATGCTTGTCTATACAAATGAGACTGGAAAATCTCCTTATATAATTTCTTTTCGTCAATTGTATTAATTTTCCAACATAGGATGATATGGGGAATCGTTTTCTCGCTCAAATTTGTGATAGGGCCTAGGGACCAAAATAGGTCCCAACTATGGAGGAATAGGGCATGGAGCCCTGGTCCTACCCCAATTTGGGCCAGGAACAAGGGGATATGAAAGCTGCAAAGTGAAAAGATGAAACTTGGTTGCATGGGGGAGCCATAAATAGGTCCCTATCAAGTGTGGGGATGAGACCGCTAAGGTGAGAGTCTCAAATGTGGTCAAAATTGCAAGAGGTGCAATTTTAGGACACTATAGTCACATATAATAAAATCTATACTAATTGGATAAATAGAACCACTTAGCACAAATTAAAAAAGATTAAAATAGTTGAGATTTAATAATTGCAATGAGTATTAAATAATTAAATTTAAGGGTTAGGAGTACTTAGCTCTAGTATCAATGATATAATAATGATGCCAAATAGATCTTAAAGTCAACTCACCATCTCTAGAAAATTAATAGCCTCAAAATGTTGAATTTGTGATGCTAAAAATGTGGTATATAAGAGGAATACACATATAATGAGACAATAAAGTGTAATTGAAAAAGATTAATTGAAAACTAAATCAAAGATGCAAACCATAAGCCTTCCTTGAAATGTCCCATTTTCCTCTATTCTTGAGGACCTTGAAGGTGTTGAATTGATGGGCTCTCAGTGGAGCAATGACCTCCAAAGTGGCAACTCAAGAGTTGGGTAGCTATTTGATCATGGTTGACTATGGAGATGATATCAAATGCATAATTTAAGAAACTAGATTAACATGTTATGATTAATCTAAAAGCTAATTACTAGATGATTGAAATGAAAAATTGCCTATAGTAATGATGCTAAAGCTATGAATGCAAGGGATGGATATGCCTATAATAACAATGACTAAATTGATATGAGATGGTCCTCTTATTGCTCCAAAATGGGGGATATTCATAGGATTTCCAAGGCCAAAGATGAGGTGGCAGGAATCAACGGTCCATATCTGATATGAAGATATCAAGGGTCAAGATTGAGGAAGTTGGAGAAGAGGTTGGAGGAAGAGACACTTATCATCTTTGTGGTGACAAGTGTCAAGGAGATTTTCTCATAAAAGGGCAAGTGTCCAAGAGAGGAGACATGTGGCCAAAGTGCCATGTGTCTCAAAGATAAAATATCCACACCATAGGAGGTTAGGATGTGTAAGATAGGATATGGTTAGTTAAACCCAGGATTAGGTGGAATGGGTTAGGTTAGGTGGTTAAAAGTTAGGAGCCATTTGCTCATTTGAATTTATAAATTCAAATAATTGGAAAATGATAATTAATTTCAACAAACTTGAGTTTGTTAATCTTAATTAGGGATTAGAAGAATTGATTTATATGGGGAGGCATTAATTAATTTAGAATTAATTAATCAAAGGGGGATATGAAATGAACTATATAAATAAATCATGTAGATTTATTTACTAGTAGATGAATAGAAAAATTAATTAAATTGCTTGTGAATTTAATTAATTGGGAAGGGGAATTAATCAAATAACTGCGTATTTAATTAACTATCTTCAGACCATTTTTAGGTGTATACATTTTGCCCCTCTTTGAAGCGATGTGTGACGACGCGTTGGTTCAAAGAAAATCGATTGATGATGTTGCTGATATTGATTTCGATAGGAAGTAGATTCAATCTTGATTTGATGCGGATTTGGTTTAGATATGATACTGATTTGATTTTTAAGTTTGATTTTTGAGATGATAAATCTCGATATGATGCAGATTCGATCTTAGAGATGATAAATATCGATATGATGCCCCAGATGTCGATTGATAGATATTGATGTGAGGATGCCCCCTCGGGAGATGAATCGGATAATTTTTGAATGTTTTTGAATTTTTCGTGATTTTTTAATTTTATTTTGTTTGAAAATTTTGAATTTTTTTTGATTTGTCGATTTTAATGATTTTCCAATTTTTAGAGATTTTCAAAGTCAATCCGATTCATTTCCCGATAAGAAATTTGAAAACACTGCCCTGCTAGGTTGATTAGTTGATTAGATGATTAAAAATTAGCAGAATAAAAATCCCACTTAAATGCCCCATTTTGAGTTTAAAAAGGTGAATTCCTTTTACCACTCCTCATTTGTGCACTTCAGTTTGAGAAAATTTTCTCTGGAGGAAGGAAATGGCGATCCCATACCACCAACATAGGTTCGAGCGAGTTCGGCGATATGAGCGTCATCTGACATACGGTCCACCGGTACGTACTTCGAGAAAACCCAACTTTGTTGATTTTTGAAAAATTTAGCTGTTTGAATAAAAAATCATTTTTTAGCATTTTTGTCAGATGGGTTGGAAAAAAATTATATAGATGGGTTTTTCGATTCATGAAATGGGTTTTTCTTTTTTGTTTTGTTTTGGATTTTTAAATCGCATCCCCTAAATAATAAAAAATAAAAATTTAAGTATGCATTTTTTTATTTTTATTTTTTAAAATGCATAATTATTTTTTTAAATTTTTTTGGGGGGAGGGGGGGACCGGTGGTGGAGGCGTGGCAGCAGCGCCACCGTAGGCACCGGTGGCGCCACGCTGGGCACTTAAATTTTTTTTTGACTTGATTTTTTCAATTTTGGTGATTTTCTATTTTTTTTGACAATTTTTTTTATTTTTTTATTTTCCGATTTTGGAGTTTGATTTGATTTTTGAAGATTTTTTGATTTTTTTGTGAGTTTGTTTTGAATTTTGATTTTGCCAATGAGGTATCAATTTTTGACAATTTAATTGAATTTGATTTGATTTTTGATTTTGATAGGGTAAGATTTGATTAGCTATCTAATTGATAAAATTAGACGCTCTTGATTGATCAATGTTAATGATCAGTTATGATTTATCTCGATAGACGTGCAAGATGAGATGAGATTGATAATGACCTCATGATAGATGAGTGTCATCAATAGGGGCCCAATGAGATTTGATAAAAATCTCCATTGAGCAAGATAGATTGATTTGATAGATAGATAAATCTAGAAACTGATATGATGAGATGATTTGATTGCAGGAGCACTTTACTGTTCTCCAGTCTCAGGAGTGCTTCTCGAAGACATGGATGTTGATACCCCGTCTTAGCCCAATGAAGTGAGACCACATTGGTAGGTGTGGTTTATCCTCTCTTCTTGACATGCCCCGACCTTTGATAAACCGAGGGTTATTGACAGCCTTAGCAGAGCGCTAACATAGTGAGCATAATACTTTTCATTTGTCGACGGGTGAGATGACGGTGACACCTGAGGATGCCTACCAGATATTGTGCATCCCTGTGATGGGAGAGTTAGTGTATTACGATCTCAGTGAGTGAGGTGGGACAGATGCACTTTTTCAAGTTTTTGAGGATGATGAGATAGGTGGATACGACATCGTGTGGCAGGAGATGCTAGAGCTAGGATATGCCACATTATCTACTGTACTTGCCAGATTTATTGGAGGCTTTCTTTGTCCTGATCATAGGTCAAAGGGACTATATGTTGGATGGGGCCATCTTCTTGAGAAGATGGTGACACAGGGGACCCAATTTGCCTGGAGGTCATGCATGTTGGTGCACTTGTATCATGACCTACACCGAGTTGTGTATCGAGGATCAGTTGCGTTATTAGCAGGGGTGACCATGCTTCAGGTATGGGTCTGGGAGCAACTACCTATCACATGACCATTGGCTGATAGAGATAGACCTATAGGTAGGCCTTATGTTGATGGGTATCCAGGTATTATTATCCAACGAAAGCTGGGAAAATTAGAGTACTGGCGATGGACCTTAGATGATCTGGATACTGTGATATAGAGACCATACAAGGATTGTGAGATTTGGCCCAAGGATGCAGTGGAGATGCCATATGTATTCATGACGCGATATCTGATTGGATCGACACCCTATGTCATCGAGCGATTCCTTTGTACAAGGGTGTTGAGATAATATGGCAGGATACAGGGGATGCCATAGGGTACAACTCATTATGCTCACCAGAGATTGGATGTAGCTACTTAGGGGCCTTCTATTTCATATGACCAGGCCTGCACAGAGTATCTATCATTGGGGCCACTTGAGTGGGATTATCTTCCAAGTGTGATGGATAGTGGGATGACACATGAGTACATTGTGCACTATACTGTACATAGGTTTTTGAGGTTGACACATTCAGATGAGCCGAAGCCAGTTTTTGATGAGGATGATGAGAGGTTACGACGCAGAGCTCCTAGACGATGGAGGGATGGGGGGGGTAGAGATTATAGCAGAGATGGGGATGGATATGGAGAAGTTCATGGTGCTGGAGATGACAATAGAGGAGATGACAATGAGGGGGATGGGGGAGATGATGATGAGGGAGATGGTCGAGCAGTGGCAGTGACAACGACAACCATAGGCACATCAGGAGCTAGCAGTTCCAGATCTGCTAGAGATGTATATAAAGATTGGATGGCCCGAGTGGTCAGACATAAGAGATCAGGTTTAGGGGATCAAGGGCACCAGGTCCCAGAGTAGGAGGTTCCCCCAGTTGAGCAGGTACCTATGACAGTATCATGAGCTAAGCAGGCATAGGCAGAGGCAGAGGCACCTCGATGGATCCTCATAAGGATGTTGTCTCATCAGCATCAAGCTTAGATTATAGACTTACAGGCTCAGGTTTAGCAGCTAGAGACTCGATTAGCAGAGAGGGACTCTTAGATGGCCCAGCTAGAGGCTTAGATGGCTTCTCTCATAGTCGAGAGAGACGCAGCTAGGGATAGGTGTCGACAAGCTGAGACACAGGTACAGTTGTCAGGAGAATCTAATTTAGGGAAGACTGCCCTAAAGATGATACGTCGGGGGATCCGAGAGGCTGAGTATTATAGGACCTTATACTTTACTATTGTACCTACTAATTGGAGGGCTCCAGGATTCTCAAAGATGAGTAGGAGATCGGGACAGAGCTAGACTGAGATTCGAGGAGTGATAGGACAACTTTAGAGAGCTCCCCCAAGTGGGGACTCTGGTACAGGGGTACCAGCTGGTGCTACTCTACTTGCCGTACCAGGACAGAGTTCTGCTCCACGTCCTAGTGGTCACATTGATATGGGACATTGATCCATTTATGTACACACCATTTTGTGATGATATATTGATGATTCCTGTGATGTATATTTGTGATTTATCTCATATATTTTGTGATATCATTGTACCTTGGACATTGATCTTGTTTTGATGATATGATATGCAGTTAATTCTATGCGTTCTACATGACCTATGAGATGATAGATGTATTCTATTTGATATATGATTATGTTGTGTAGTTACTTTCATGATGTATGCTTGATGTAGGCTTTAACTTCTATATGCTTATGAATTCTAGATGATGGATATATGATGATGCAGTATTTACATCATGTATGCTTTAACTTATATATGCTTATGAATTCTAGATGAGGGATATATGATGATGCATTATTTACATGATGTATGCAAATGCCAATATGTATGGTGACTCTTATAAGTGCTATGTGGTGTATGTGCAATGCAATGCCTTCTATGTTTATGATTTTGTCATGCATGTTAATATGAGATGGATGCAATGCAATGCAATGGTGCTACTTTATATCATTTGAGATTAGATGAATGACATGCAATGATCTAACTAAATGAATGAATGATTTGATGCTTTATAGAATGATGTCTTAGTATGCAAAGGTTATATGAGATGAACTAACTTATCATGCAAGATGAATAAATTGATTATTTTTGCTATTGTCCAATGTACTCAATCACGTAATAAGAGAAATAAAATCATGTTAGTCTTTGGCCTTGGAAATGATGAGCATCACGATCCTATGCAAAATGAAATGTAGATCTACTTTAAAATACAAATGCAAAAATAAAATGCAATGTGGTGATCAGACCGGTCATGGAGTCATTGCTTTGTTTCATCATTGAGCCTTTAAAATGTGGGAAGTGAGTGCAAACATCAATGGTATAATTGAACCATGATGACCTGGGCACTACTTTCCTAGGTTTTGATATTGCAAGTTAGCACAAGCATCAAGGTATAATTAAACCAAGATGACCTGAGTGTTGCTTGCGTAAAAATAGACATTATTAACCATTTCTATATGCAAGTCCGAAATGTCTTCCATGATACTCCGATGATCATGTCCCGAGACAACTTTGCACATATTAATGATTAATTTACATACAATAGACAAGAAAAATATCATGTTCCTTCCTCATTTCTATAGTCAAAGACATCTTGGAGTTACTCAGAAATCATAATAGTGAAAATCAAAATAAAATAGTTGAACCATTATTACCAAAGTGTTAAAATCATGAGTCAAGATATATCATCCATTGATATGTGTTTTGTCATGTTTAGATAGATATATGATAGTTAATGGTTGACAATGTGATCTTATGTTCAACGTTGGATGTGCCTTAGTTTTTCGCTTGACCAATGTTGTCTAACTGTTGTTCTACCTATTTGATTAAGTCATTATATGCATGGTTAGTAATCAATAATCAATATGTAAAAAACTATACAAAGCGACTAATTGCCTTCTAACAGATGCGAGTATAAGATTGCTCTCAGATTGTTATAAGCAATACTAGTGACTAGACTACACATGGATGAAGGATTTAATCTATATGATATTGACTATATGGATGCAAGATGGATGAATAATTCAAGCAATAATCAATTCAAGCAATAATGGATGCAAGCAATAATGGATAAAATGGATGCAAATAATCTAAAAAGCACAATAATCTTCAATGACTCTAGAGTGAAATTAGCGTGATAATAATCTCTAAGTGTGTTCTCAAAAATCTCTGGGGTAAATTGGAATGAGAGCTGAAGGCTGAATTTATAGAGAATTACAGAGAGATGATGAAAAACCTCAATTTAGGATTAATTGAAATAATTGAGAAATTAGGTTCAGTTAACCTCGAAATAGATTCCAATTATAATTTAATTGAAATGCATTCAAATTAGAAGTCCAAGTTGCGTTGTAAATAATAATAAATCAATTCCATGCATTTGTGATAAAAATAGATAATTCTTTAATTTATTCTAGAAAAGAGTCTTTTCAATGCAACTGAACTTTTTCTGAAAAGCTTTGAGTTCCAATTTTTAGAGAATAATTCAATAATTCAATAAAATGTTTTTCTAATTTCAAGTTCTAAATTTAGAAAAAGAAATAATATCTTAGGTTTGATTTCTCTTTCAATTCAATTCTTTTTATTTTATTTTTAATTCAACTCTTTGTTTGTGATTAATTCCTCTTTTGTAATAAATTAATTCCTTTTGCATGATTAAATGGCAATTTTATATTAATTAATTAAATATGCAAGGATATTTAATAAATTAAATAGGATAATTGATCAAAATGATATTCTTGGAAATGATTCGATTAATTAAATATATATATTTAATTAATATTGAGTAATTGATTTTCCATGTGATATTTGATGATTTAAAGAATTAATAATGTGCTCAAGGTTGATTTAATTGCCTTTGGTTTGGACCTTGGTGATGTTGTCGAGATTAGGGACCCGTGGTTTAGATGACCATTTTTAGGGTATTACAATGTGATGAATAGAATACCTGCTCCTGATCCATGCTGTGTATATGAACCATCAAAGTATAATTGCCATGTTTTTGTGGTGACTGTTAGGATATCAGCATCACAAAATTCAATTTGCAAAGGACGATCATCTTGAAGCGGTGCCTCAGCTAGTTGGTCTGCAATGAATTGTCCCTTGATAAATTTTCTGTCTACATACTAAATATCAAACTCACTTAGAATCATAATCCATTTTTCTATTCATCCTATCAACGTTGCTTTTCTAAGAAAATACTTCAATGGATCGATTTTAGCTATCAACTTGATGGAGTGAGATAGTAGATAGTGTCTTAATTTTTTAGAAGCAAAAACTACCGTCAATCATGCTTTTTTTGTTGGGCAATAGTTGAGCTCGTATCCCACTAGTGTTCTACTAATGTACTAGATGGTATGCTCTTTTCCTTCATTATCTTGTTGTGTGAGCAGAACTCCTAATGATACTTCAGTGGTTGATATATAGAATAATAACAACTTTCCTGAAATTGGTGACATTAGAACGGGTGGTTGCATGAGATATGCCTTGATCTTGTTGAATGTGTCTTCACATTGATGGTCCCATTTGAAATGAACATTTTTATGCAATAGATGAGTAAATGGTTGACATTTATCTACTAGTTGAGCCACAAATCTTCTGATTGATTGGAGTCTTCCTTGGAGTGATCTGAGTTGGCTTATATTCTTGGGAGATGTCATTTCCATGATTTCTTTGACCTTAGCTGGATCTACTTCGATACCTCTAGCTGAAACAATGTATCCCAATAGCTTGCCTGGAGTGACACCAAAGGCACATTTCTTAGGATTTAGCCATAGTTTGTACTGTTCTAACCAGTCAAAGATCTTTTCCAGTATCTCTATATGTTCTTCTCTATTGTATGATTTAGCCAAGATGTCATCCACATAGTCTTCCATGAATGTGTGCATCATGTCATGGAATATTATTGTCATAGCTCTCTGATATATGGCACCTATGTTATTTAATCCAAAAGGCATGACGTTCCAGTAGAAAGTATCTCATGAACATGTGAAAGCTATCTTTTCTTGATCTTTAGGTGCTATTTTAATCTAATTGTATCCAGAGAAACCATCCATTAGAGAAAACATGGAGTGTCCAACTGTTAAATCTATAATGATGTCAATGTTAGGCAAAGGAAAGTCATCCTTTGGACATGCATTATTAAGATCTCTGAAGTCTGTGCATACTCTGATGCTTTTGTTTGGTTTTGAAACAGGAATGATGTTTGATACCTGTTTATGGTAAAAATGGAAACAACAATATTAAAAGACTAAATGAATTCAACCACAAAACCCTAACCTAATAACAACAAAGATCCACCACAACATATGAAGATCACCAAAGACAATTCAAATCAAATAAAATCACAAAGATTATACCATCACATGTCCAATAGGGTTTGGATCTCCATTCTTCCTATCTCCATTGATCTTGCTTGATATATTTTCTCTCAGATTTTATGTGTGCACAAGAGCTAGAAGAGGATAAATGAATTAATTAAATAAATAAAGATTCATTTAATTAATAGAAGAATTAGGCTAAAATAATTAAATAAATAAAGATATTTATTTAACTAGACAAGACAATTTTAGGTGTCTACATTTTGCCCCTCTTTGAGACAATGCAGCTTGTCGCGTTGTTTCAAAGAAGATAAGAAGAACTAATACAAAGTTGCCCCAAGATGGGAATGATATGCCCCCTTGAGAGATTGGATGAAAATGTCTAAAAAGATCGTAGACAATCTCTCGATAAGAAAGAAAGGATAGAATGGACTGACAAGATAGGATAAAGTGACAGAGTCATGGGATAAAGAAGACTGACTCAGGAGACAAGGACTAGGGCTAGGGCTAGGGCAGTCTATAAGATAGACCACAAGGGGAAAACATCCTCATTGTCATCGACACATCCAAGAGATTAGAGTGCAGAGAGAGAAAAGAGTAGTCAGCAGTCAGCAGTGATGGCTTTGGTGCATAGATTCGATCGTGATCGCTGATTTCAGAGGCCAGTAGATGCAGGAGAGTCGGTAAGTACCACAAAACCTCCTTGTACTTTGTCATAATAAATGTTGTCATAAATACATGTTAGGTAGCACATTTAATGCATTTTAGATATGTCAAGCGGGGTCAAAAAATGCTAAGGCACGTCTGTGCTGGTGCCAGGCGTGTCTAGGATGGCTAGGCACCTCTGTGTTTGTGCTAGGTGCATCTATGAATGCAAAGGCGTCTGTACCAAATGCAAGTGCATCTGTGTTGGCCAGGCGCATCTATGTATGTTAGGCGTGTCTATGCCGAGCAGGCACGTTTATGTAGACTGAAAGTGCATTTATGTCATGAAGGCACATTTATGTCTTCTAAGCCAAATTGACAGTTCTATGATGAACATACGTTGTCGATTGGATAAGCTGCTGAGAGGATACACTCAAGCAAGTCCTCTAGGGAAGACTAGAATAGCAGATAGGCTAGGATTGACAATTCTATGATAGAACATACGTTGCCAATTAGGAAACTACTCAAGAGGATTCACTCAAATAGAGGCCCTAGGATAGAATAGATCAAGGCACTTTGTGATGAATAAGGAATGCCAAAAAGAGAAGCACTTTGTGATGAACAAGGAATACAAAAGATGTAGAACTTTGTGATGAACAGGGAGTGCAAAAACGTAGTACTTTGTGATGAACAGGGAGTACCACTAGGATAAAAAGCAATACTTTGTGATGAATAGGGAGTGTCACTAGGATAGAGTGCCATAAGAATTAAGAGAAAAAGTAGCATTTTGTGATGAATAGGGAATGGCACTTTGACTGACACGGTTGATTTTCTTGACAACAGGAGGATCTACCTATGCTGGAGTCATGAGAGAGATTCCCATCGATGCAGAGTTTGTGAGCAGAGCTTACAGTTGAGGAGAGAGCAGCAGTTCAAGCTATGAGACTGTGACATATTTTGTATGTGCCTGAGTTTCGGGCGAACATGGGATTGTTGATTGTTTAGCTGAGAGATGACACTCAAAGACTTGTAGTTTTCATTTGTCGATAGGTGAGATGACAGTCACCTTAGAGGATATGTATAGGATACTGAGGATACTGATCGATGGGGAGTTAGTACCCTATGATCGAGACAAAGACATGGATGCACTGAGATGAGTGTTCCAGGATCCGGGATTGGAGATGAGGGCTGGACACATGGCTTGGGATACCATGAAATGAACATGATTAACACTACTAGAAAAACTGGCAGGAGTGATCAGTGGATTCCTCTGTCTGGATAGGAAAACACAAGGGTTGATTGTGGGATGGGGGAGTACACTGGAGACATTGGTGACACAACACACCAGGTTTGCATGGGGACCGTGTCTGCTAACACACTTGTACTATGAGTTACATTAGTTTGTATACCATAGATCGGTAGGGTTGGGCTGCAGAGTGACATTGTTGCAGGTGTGGGCATATGAGCATCTGCCAGTGATGCAGCCGATTCATTTCAGAGGTAGGGGTTATGGGCGCAGTTTTGTGAATCTGTATGATATGGTTACATCTCAGCCATGGATTGGGAGATTAGAGTACTGGTGCAGGGTCATTGATGAGATCGATAGTATAGTATGGAGGTCATACCGAGAGTGTGAGGAGTGGGAGGATGACGCAGTGGAGCTGCCATATGTGTTTCAGACCCGATATCTGATTGGGCAGACACCATATGTTCTTGAGAGTTAGTTGGTGGATAGGGTGGTCAGGCAGTTCGGTAGGATACATCGGATGCCACGAGGTTCTGGGATGTATGCGAGGATAGTGAGAGATCAGGTGCACTTTAGGCCATTATTGTCTTATGATCAGGCAATGACACAACTGGTAGAGATGATTTTGTTGCCTTGGGATATGTGGGTAGACATAGAGGATGTAGGGATGAATGCAAAGTATATTGCATATTGGGCAGAGCATCCGTTTCCATGGCTGACGGATCTAGGGGAGTGGATAGATGGAGAGGGTGGAGGTGATGGAGATGATGATGGAGATGGCGGACGTAGAGGTTGACGAAGGAGGCAGTGTGTAGTAGGAGAGAGGAGAGTGGCTCCAAGGAGAGAGGGTGGAGAGGAGAGGCAGGCTCAGCAGGCTCACATAGTGAGGGGCAGAGGTGGATTGCCTTTACAGGTACCAGCAGCACAGGGTCCCAGACAGGTACAGGTACAAGAACAGGGACAGGGATAGGGGCAGCCATAGGAGCAGCCACAGGTACAAGGACAGGGTGAGCAGGGAGATGAGGAGGATGAGTTACTGGCTTTGAGGGAGATCTACCAAGGACAGGCACATGAGATCTAGGATCTCGAGTGGGAGAGGGATAGGCTCAGGAGATAGCTGAGGGATACTAAGCGGGAGAGGGATAGGCTTAGGAGATAGTTGAGGGATACTGAGAGGGAGAGGGATCAGGCTATCTAGCATTATATAGAGGCTGAGACAACATTGAGGGCAGGGAGACATGCAACAGAGGATATAGGAGTTGGATATGCCTATGTTCTGCGAGCTAGGGAGGAGATAGGCTACTAGAGAGACCTATACTATGGAGCAGTGCCACCAGATCAATGGGCTAGGAGCTTCCGTAGACCATCGCAGACAATGATGACCACTGGAGGTAGAGATAGGCGACATGTGTCTAGCGGTGGGGTCATGGGTCCTCCACCACCACCAGATAGAGGGAACATGAGAGATGATCCTAGGGCGGGTCCTTACAGGGATCAGACTCTGTCGAGGCCAGGCGGCTTCGAAGGAGGGAGTTCATCATAGCCTTAGAGGGCTCCCTATGTATCAATTTTGTACCATTTTGTATGATGATGTAGACACCTTTGGGTGATTGTGTAGCCATATGTATTTTGACATCATTGTGTCATGACACTTATGATTTATATATATGAGATGATTCATCTTTGCCGCCACTATATGCATGTGTACCTATATGATGAAATGTTTCTATGTGATTTATGATGATGATTTTATGATATGGATGCAAATATGTACATGATGCCATGCAATATTTTTGTTCTTTTATGTTTTATATGTTATGTAAATGCAAATGTGAATGTATGAAATGCAGATGAATATGAAAATGCAAATAACTATTTACATGATGAGAATGTAAAATATGCTAACATGTGTTATGTGCAGGATGTGATGCAATTATGATATCTATATGTATGTATGAAATGCTAACATGTGGTAGTGCAGGTGCAACTACATGAAATGCAAATGTTTTTGGTGTCATTATACTCAGTCGTGTGATAGCAGGCTACACGGACTCAGGAAGGATGATGAAAGTCAATCAAGAAAGGGGGATGAAAGATAGAAGATATGAAAGTGAAAGAGTTTCTTGTGTGTTATCATCATTGAGCTTTTATTATGGCAAGTAGGTTATGACAATCCAGATATATGTTCGACCCAGAAAGTCATTCTACCCATTTGCATGGAGATAAGATAGTCACAAACAAAGAATGCCTAGTTCATACTTGACTCACAGTGTCCCCATATCCTTGGACAAGTCATAGCATTACTAAGAGACAATCCATAGACAACAAAGAAAAATAGGTGATGATACCCCATCCTCACCTTTCTAGTCAAAAATATCCTAGAGATAGAATCTCTAGTCAGAGACATCTTGGAAAAGCTAAAAGACATGTCATCAGAAAGATAAAATCAAAAGAAAACCAAAACTCAACACCAACATCCACTGTAGTCCTAAAGTTTAGTGTTTCTTGTCACTTGTATAAGTCTTATTTGATTGTGGTCACAATGTTTACTTTCACAAAGGATAGATAGCACTGAACCATAATATTGTCTGAGTGTGTTGAAAGATTTGATTTGTTGAAGCCCATTGTTGTTGTTGTGTCTCATCTAAAACTTGACTGAATCCATGAAACTGATACTTTATTGGGGATCGGTGATGCAAGTGTTGCTTTATTGTGGATTATGCGCAGATAGACTCAAGAAAACTGGAAGAAACTATACTCCTCAAAATGTGCGATGCTCTCAGTTTCACACCCATCACTAGACTTAGGATTTGCCTTAGCCACAAATAGGAGTTGATTTATTATGGATGAAAAGGTGTGAAAAGGAGGGAGTAAGTTTATTATGGATGGATAGGTTGTGAGTGTGTGCAAAGTGAAAGGATGAAATGGAATCCTAAAGGAGGGAGGAGTAATGTCTCTACGCATGGCACTGGTGACCCAATTTTCACCATGGTACTTGCCCAGGGTGCCACCAAAGTGGTTTTCACCGTTGGACAAATTATTTCTTTACTTTTTATTTTTTATTTTTCAATTTTTATTTTATTTTTTGTGTCACAAGGCGTCTGTTTGCTAGGTTTTCACCAAGTAACAATTTTTTTATTTTTATGATTTTTTTGTCTTTTTATTTTTTTGTATTTTTTTGTATTTTTTTGTATTTTGAATTAGGATACTCTGAAGAGATATGTGTAAAACCTATGAAGGTGCATGTTGTTGATAGGATCCTCCAAAGGTTCACCATCTAGAGTTGAAAGCTGATATGCAGCAGATCCATAGACTGTCGTGATGATGTAAGGACCAAGCCAATTTGGTTCAAACTTGCCCTTCTTCTCTCTGTCTTGCTGATTTTTAGGATTTTCTTTGAGAACTAAGTCATCCACCTCAAATGTATGAGGCTTTACCTTGTGATTGTAACTGAGATGTTCCTTCACTGGATGATATGTAGCTTGAGCGACTGTCTTCCTTGATAAAGGAACTGAGATAGAATTACTAGGGTGTGGACTACACAGACCCATATATGTGTCACCTAAAGAAGTTTGGGCATCCCTAATAACAAAGTCCTTCAAGGAAGTTCCATTAAAGGTCCATTGATGTGATGTATCGCCAAAAGGGAATGGATGTGTGGAACAAGTAGATGAGTCATGAAGGCATATGATTGCGAAAAGAAGTGAAAGTATCATGACATGATGGAGACTTAAGATCAACAAGTATGTTTTTTGGTTTGAAATTGTAGAACTGTTTCCCCCAGTTATTTTGATATTAGGGGAGATCATCTCTTGTTATTTTTCCTTCATAGGATTTTTATCCTTGACTTTGATTTGTACAAAAGGACCTCTCTTTATTTTTGAGTTTTATATTTTTATTTTCAAAGCTTGATTTTTTATCCCCAATTAGTAAGGTCTTTTCTAATTCTTGTTGATCCAAGTGTAGAAGTGGAGCGGAAATAGAATGAGTGGATGAAATGGTAAGGCTATAGGATTCCTCAAGAGGGCTGGTGATACACTCAATAGATTCTTTGTTGAAACCACTCTTAGGAATATTGATACCAGGAGCTACTTGCACTACTAGAGGAGAATTGCATTCAGACTTAGTAGCCACAACACTAGGTGGTTCATACCCAATTCCTTGGCATTGCAAATTGTTTGTAGGTTGTTCCTGTCGACAAAATGTGTTAGGAAATAGTGGGAGTTGATCAACATGAAAGATATACTCACCACATCCCATGTCTTTAAACTTGAACTTTTCTTTGATCTCTGCTTGCTTTGATGTAGAAGCTTTCAAGGATTCTGGATCCACATATGCTGAGGATGGAGTTGCTTCTCTATTAGTTGGAATTGTTATTTTTGATCTAGGTCGCAGATTGTTGGAATATATGAATGGATTTGGATTAGTTTTGATGGTCACTTCAACTCCATTGTGTGGAAACTTCATACATCGATGATATGTAGATGGGACTGTGCTCATTTCATGAATCCATGGACATCCTAGCAATATGTTGTATGTGAGCTCTAGATCAAGGACTTGACAAACCACATCTTTTGTAACTGGCCCAACTTTGAGAGGTAAGGTGATTGTGTCATTGGATGAGTGCTCTTCATCATCATATACCTTGATGGTAATTTTGTTTGTAGTATTCACAGCTTTGTCTGAATATCCCAATTATATTATTGTGTTCAAAGTACAAATGTTAAGACCAACTCCTCCATCTATTAGGACTCGTTTTATTTGATGTTTGTGTAGGAAGGATTGAATGTGTAAAGGTGCATTATGTGGTTGGCTCACAAAGGCATCGTCAGCTTTTGTGAATGTAAGGGAGTATGGAATGGAAAGGTATCCCACAATGGCTTGAAACTAGTCCACATTCAGATCAGTGGGGATGTAAGTGTCTCTCAAAGTTTTGTCAAGAATGGCTTTATGTGCAAGGGATATGCGTAAGAGCTCAAGGATGGAGATAGGCATGGGTGTCTTCCCTAACTGTTCTACAAGGTCATACTTAGGTTTGGTTGATGAGAAAGCAATGTTTTTAGTTGGAGCTCCTTGCAAATTGATCTTTCCTCAACGAGTTATAACATTGCATTCACAGGTAGGTTCAAAAGAAGATCCAATGCCTTTTAGGACAATTTTAGGTCTTTGAATATAATTTTCAAGCGTTTTGTCCTTGATGATAATGGTAGAGACATAATTGTCCATCGAAATGTGATTAATAGTTGAATCATAGTTATAGGATGCTCTGGTATAGTTGGTCTTCTCATCTGTGGCTTTAGCTTTTCCCTTGTCATGTTTTGAGAATGGTTCTTTAAACATCTCATGTTCTTGGTTAGATGAGTGTCCTTCGATCTCAGCATCACCTATATCAATAAGATCTTGTATGATGTTCTTCATTCGATGACAATTTTCTGTCTTATGACCTTTTCTCTTATGAAATTCACAATACTAATCATCAATCCACCAATTTGGTTTGACCTTTGGCTCATATCGAGGTAAATATGGAATTGTTATGATTTTGTTTGCCACTAGCTTCTTGAAAGCTGACTCAAGTAGTTCTCCCAATGGGGTGTACTTCCTTCGTGATTTGGAAGTTGTTTGAGTATTCACTTGATTTTTTATAGAGCTTGATCCAGAAAAAATGATTTTAGGTCGTACTGTATTGGCATCAAAAACACCATCATTGATTGTGTTCTTGTTTTTATTCCAAAATCTTGGCTTGTCTTATCCTTTAAAGTCCTCTTTGTTTTCTTTGAATATTTTGACGATGCCTTGCTCAATTAGGACCTTCTCTGTTGCTAAGCCTTTTTCAATGACGTCCTTGAAGGTGGAAAAACAAGCTTTTCTTAAGTCATAACCAATGTCTTTGTTAACATTCTAGGTGAACATCTCTACCATTTGTTCATGTGGAATTTCACAAGAGCATTTGTTGGCTAGATTCCTCCATCTTTGTAAAAATGATGAAAAAGAGTCTCCCTCCTTTTCCTTGGTGTTGCACAAAGTAGTGACTGATATGTTTGTCTCTATGTTGTATGAGAAATGTTGGATAAATGCCTCTACTAAGTCACCCCATGACTTAATTCCAGGTGGGAGTTGAGAGAACCATTCCATAGCTTGATCACCTAAGCTTTGTTGGAATAATCTCATCAAATATGTCTCTTCTGCTGCTACCTCAATGCAAGCTGTGAAAAACTATCTTATATGTGCCTTAGGATCCCCTTTTCCTCTGTACTTATCAAACTTAGGTGTCACAAAGTGTGCAGGAAATGGAGGCATTGGAATGATTTTGTCAAATGGATAGGGACATATGTCTCTCATTGTGTAAGTTGGCCTTAGTGTATTTATGTCCTCTTTTGCAAGTCCTTAATTTGTTGTTCTAAATTTTTCCTTAGGTGAAGACCAACTTCTTGGACCATACCCCATGCCTAAACCACTGGGTGGAGGAGGAGCATGTTGCATACTTGGACTGAGTGATAAAGATACCATCTTTCATTTGTTGAATCTATAGTCCAATGAAGAACTTAATCTCCCCTATAAGTGACATCTCAAATTCTTTCTTCATCTCATCTGCAAAATCATGACTCATCTTGTCATCTCCACCAAAAATTATGTCATCAACAAATACTTCACAAATCAGAATCTGATCTCCTTCTGACTTCAAATAGATGTTGCTATCTTCACTTGTTCTTTCAAATCCAATCTTCACAAGATGGGAGTGTAAGTGTTCATACCATTCTCTACGTGCCCGCTTCAATCCATACAAGGCTTTATGTAGCCTACACACCATGTCACTATCTTTTGATAGGGGAAACCCATTTGGTTTCTCTATATACACCTCCTCCTCAAGTATTCCATTTAGGAATGCAAATTTTACATCCATTTGATATACTTTGAATCCCTTTAAGGTTGCATATGCAAGAAGCATACAAACTCCTTCCAGTCTAGCTACTAGAGAAAAGGTTTCTCCATAGTCTTCTCCTTCTTCTTGAGCATATCCTTTACACACCAGTCTAGCTTTGTTTCTTACCACTGTGCCATCTTCATTCAGTTTATTTTTGAAAACCCATTTGGTGCCAATAACATTTCTATGCTCAGGTCTGGGTACCAAAGACCATGTACCATTATTTTCTATCTAGTCAAGTTCCTCTTCCATTGCCTTGATCCAGTCTTCATCTTTATGTGCCTCTTTAAATGTTTTAGGCTCAAATTCAGAGATCATGCAATAGTTTTCTCTGACCTTTCTTCTTGTAAGAATTCTTGCATCCTTGTCTCCTATGATCTACTTTGGATCATGATTCAAATTTACATACCTAGGAATGATCTTAGTTGTTTCCTCTTGCTTTTCTTCTTCACCCCCATCTTCATCATCATCAACATCTACCGGTGTAAGAGCATTGTTGCTGGTACTAGGTTGTTTTACAACCGGTTCCCAGAAGGTTACAATCGGTTCATCTCCCACTTTCTCACTATCGGTTTCCTTAGGTTTCTCAGAGGTTTGATCAACTCTAACATTGATACTTTCAACAATTCTCTGAGTTCTATTGTTGAAATATTTGAGAGATTTTCTCTTTGTGGAATACCCTAGGAATGTTCCCTCATCATATTTTGCATCAAACTTTCTATGATGTTCACTCCTCTTGATATAAAACTTGCTACCAAACACTCTAAAGTAGCTTACTATAGGAGTCTTACCAGTCCAATAATCCTAAGGTGTTTTGTCCTTACCTTTCTTGATGAGTACCCGGTTCATTGTGTAAACTGCAGTGCTCACCGCTTCTCTCCAAAAGGTGTGAGCAACCTTTCCTTGAATTAGCATGGTTCTAGCTGCTTCAACTACGGTCTGGTTGTTCCTCTCTGCTAGGCCATTCTACTGTGGAGTCCAGGGAGAAGACAGTTGCCTTTTTATGCCATTCTCTTCACAATACTTATTGAACTCACTAGAAGTGAACTCACCTCCTTGGTCAGTTCTAAGACATTTGATTCTATTACCACTTTCTTTTTCAACCAGTGCTCTAAAGGCCTTGAACTTTCCAAAAGCTTTAGACTTATCTCTCAAGAATGTGACCCACATCATTCTTGAGAAATCATTGGTAGGAATCATAAAGTACCTATCTCCTTGAACACTCCTAGTTTTCATAGGACCACACAAATTAGTATGCACAAGATCCAGTAAATTGTCTACAGTGAAAGATTTACCTTTGAAGGTTGAGGAAGACATTTTCCCCAGTTGACACTCTCTACACAAAGGATTCTCCGATTTTCTTAGCACAGGCAATCCTCTACCTGCCTTGATCTTACTTTCCTTCACAATATTATCAAATTTTACATGGGAGAGTCTTCTATGCCATATCCAGCTATCATCAAACTTAGCCATTAGACATGTACTGATATTTACATTTAGCTGAAATAAGTTACCTCTGGTTTGCATACCGGTGGCCATCAGTTCACCGCTCTTTCCTTTTATTTTGCACACTCCATCTTTAAATTCTAGAAGGATTCCATTATCATTCAGCTGGGCAACACTCAAAAGGTTGTGCTTGAGACCTTCTACCCAATACACATTATTAGCACTACTTTTTCCATTTAGAGAGATGGACCCTCTGGGGTGAACTCACAAAGCTGGTTCCCACTTTTTGGTACATCCTGATTTTTGCTGAAATCATACATTTTTTGGAAAATATAATTATTTAAGCTTTAAGAGGTCCCATTTGAAGTAATTAATTGAAGAGAGTTAGATAAAAGGCTCTTAGATCAAAATTTCTTGGATAGAACCTCTCTACTTCTAAATCATACTTGCAATGGAGTCTCCTTTGCATCTATCAAATGCTGATAAAAAACCAATTTTACATTAGCTTTTGAGGGGTCAAACGAATTCATTTAGAAGTTTTGTTTTCTCAAGGATTTAGTCCTTATTATAAGCTTTCCAAATAGTATAATTTTTAATATATTTAAGTTTATTAATATATTTTTATTTTATTTTTTTATGAATGTAGGTTTTTCATCGAACGTGAACTTCTTTGTTCAATGCATTGGGAAAAATAGCAAACTAATTCAAAAAAATTCTAAAAAATACCTATGCCCTAGGTATTGATGTCTTCTTTCTAACCAAAAAAATATAACTTAATTTTGATATATATAGAGCAAGTTATGTGTTCAAACGTACACCTATATCTAAATTATAATTAGTCAGACTTCAAAACTTAATAAAATAAAAAATATTCAACATATCACTATCAAACCAACTGCATGCCCTGGGTATTGATGTTACAAACCAAAATTTAAAAGAGATAAGTTTTTATCATTTATAGAAAAAAATTTATACGTTTCGAGATGCACATCACTCTTAAAAAATGTTGTTTCCTGTAAAAAACTACTTTTGAGGGAGATGGAAAAATCAATAAAATTTTATTCAAAAAAATTTGAAAAAAATATATTTAGAATCTACAAAAACGATGTTACAAATCACTAGTTTACATCATCTTCAAATTCTTAACGATTTAAAAGATATAGGTGTCAAAAAGTGAAGGTTTTTTGCAAAATGTTCATCTAAGTGTCAAAGTTGGTCAAAAAGTGGGAACCAGTATTGTGAGTTCACCCTCTGCCTTTTACCATACATGGTGCATCATTACCAAATCGAACCACACCACCATCATACTCTTCCAGAGACAGAAACTTACTCTGGTCACCATTCATGTGGTGAGAACAACCACTATCAATA